>NC_062546.1:190968779-191277361 GCF_016906955.1 Phacochoerus africanus
AAGGGCAGGGACCGAACCTGCAACCTCATGGTTCCCAGTCGGATTCGTTAACCACTGCGCCACGACGGGAACTCCCTTAAAACCAAATTTAAATGTAAATAATTTGACCTTTTCCTACAGCTTTCCTAGATGCTCACCAGCCCATTATTTATTCCTATTATTTGTAAAGCAATCCCTTCCTCAACTTACACAGATTTCCTTTTAAGATTTCCTTTTTAGGTTATTTAGATGGTTTATTCCTTTTTAGGTTGATTTAGATGGTTTATTGGAGTAGAAACTAGCTCATAGATTGTTATCATTGGAAAGATATATAAAATGGCATCTACTCTAACTCAGTCTATTGCTTTCATCTACTCTATCACATACCTAACAGTCTTCCAGCATAATACTTAAACACCTCCAAAGAACAGCAGCTCCTCCCCTTCCAGTGTCACCTACTTCATCTTCGGACAACTTATTCTCAGATTTGAAGGTTTTTTCTCCCATGTGTTGGACTGAAGTGGCCCATTATGGGCTTCACCTATAATGGGTGGATCCTCCTTCTGGACCCCAGGGTTCTGTGGAGCTAATCTCAGTCCTCTTCCCTGTGGTCAGAATCACACCTCCCTACCGAGTCTGGTTTTCCTAAGTGAAACAGTTCTACTAAATTTTCTTCATGAGCCATCATTCTGGACCCCATCCCCAAAGCACATACACTGGCTTAATTCAATTTAAGACTCTCAACCAGCATCTAACTCAGAATGGACATCCTTCACCTCAGGCCCTCTGCCTCAGCAGTCTCCTCATCCCACACTGCCTGCTTTTCCCAGTCAACCTCTTGTTTCAAAGGAAGTAGGAGAACCATCTCTGACTTTCCTGACACAACAAATTCTCTCCCAAATATTCTCTCCTAGACCACATCTCTCGCCTGGTTAGTACTTATTACAGCTGTAACACAGTATTCATTTGGGAAATTCTTAAATTACTCTCTTCTCACATGACTGTAATCTTTTTGAGGATATGAAGCCAAGGATCTTGTTTTGTTTCTCTCATCCTACACCCAAAAGCCATCCAAATCCATCTTAAAAATAATAACATCTAAAAATAGATACATCAAGACCCAAGCCAACCACACTCTCCCAATTTCTTGCTTTCTTCTCAATGGCCTCACATGATCAGTGATAATCTTTGAGCCTTGGTTTCCATGGAATCACTATCTTCTCAGTGATTCTGAGAAATCACTGAGAAAGCATTCCTGCTTTTTCTCCCCCTCCACTTCCTTGTCCTGCTCCTTCCCCAACCATTGCTAAATCTTCCCAGTTGCTCCTTTCTTACTCATCCATCCGTTTTCACAGCTTTTCTTCACATTTTCTTACATTTGGTTTTTCTAAGAATCTCTCCCCAACATGCCCAATGTTTATCACTAGTCTCTTTCCACACATGTCCTTTTCTCTAGGAAAGTAGTTTATTGGTTTCTTAAGGAAAATAATTTCTACTTCTAATCTGAGCCAGCACTCAGGAAATACTGTTGACTAAATGACAATTAATCGCCTATTAAGTACAAACCACGGGGCTCCACCCTTAAAAATACAGCAGCAAATTATCTTTCAATAGTTTTCCATTATGAGTCTCCCCAGCTCAACTGATACCAGCTAGGTTAAGTTCCGTAGTCATATGCCTTTCACCAATTTTTTTTCTTAATGCTCTCCCAAACCTCTCTAGTCCCACATCCCTGGATTTTCTGTTTCAGTTGTATAAACCTCTCTGGTAGAAGATACACATAATCTCTTCGGACCCATTTCCATCCATCTCACTCTCCTTGCTCAGAAAATGGTCTATCCCTCTTCTCTACCATTTTGATTCTTACAAAAAAAATTTTTTTTAGTTGATTTATCTCTTCAGTGAAACATTCCTTAATTAATCCCTACTCCCTGCTTGTAGTTACTCCATTTATTAAAGCGTAGATTTTTAACTTGAGGCCCACTGAACCCCATGAAATGTTTATATGCACGTTATAATGTTTTTTAAACAAGCAGCTCCAGAGCTGTATACAGATGCTCAAGTGACTATATGACCTTAAATTTTTTATTGTAGCCCTTCATAGTGTTCACTACATATTTCTGATTCTCCCCCTCTTCTGGGCATGTGATAGAATTATACTTCTTGGACTCTAGTGACTGGGGGAACCCCATGCAAGTTTTGGCCTATGAGCTAGAACAGACATACTACAGAGTTCACTTTCTCTCACCAAAGCAGCAGGCAAGGTTTGAGATAGAAGCTGCTCACATAGCCTGGTCCCTGAATGACAGCTGGCAATGTTTAGAATTGCCTTCCAGACATCTCCTGGGCATATAGCATGAGCAAGAAATAAACTTGTTTTATTGTTTAGGGGTATTGTTTGTTACCACATAACAACCTGTCCTGTCCTGACTGATACTAATATTGAAATTAACTGATTTGGGATAGTATTATAACCTAAATGTCAGTAGTTATTCTTCTCTGGGTAAGTCATAGTCTTAATGCAGAGAAGAATAACAAGACGAGTTGGCAATGAAGATCTTGTCCTGCATTTTTCCTGGGACTTCTGTTCTCAAAGGAGTCGATCAGCTACATCTATGTTTCCCAAAATATGGGAAGCATATCCACAGCACTGTTGAAGTGATTTTATGCCAGATACAGACATACATCAAGTGATACTGAATTTCACAGTCTGAAATGTATTCCTTGCACAATTTTCTCAGTTATATAAAAAAGAAAATTCGGCTGGGTGCTGGTCTGTCTTTAACACTTTTCTAACACTTGAAAATCTTCCTTTTTCAGCCTTAGGCACAGAGCTTTCTGTAGGTCACACAATCTAGCCAGACATGTATTAACAACTTTATATTTTTATTGAATTTATGGATTGGGATGCCTCCTATTTATACAGGTAATAATTTTTTCAAATTGAGGCAGTGACACAAACCTCCTTATATTTAGGCTTAACAAAAGATTCAAAATTTTTTTAAAAAATTAAGAACATAAAAGTACCAATACCTCCTAGAGATAAAATTAATTCTTCAATTGACAATTTCGGGGGGGGGGAATTTTATGTTACACTCTAATTTAAACTTGAGTGAGGTTTAATCTTCCTTTTGGGGTCCAGAACTATTGGTTGTGTGGTCACATCACCCTCCTCCTTTTCCCATCTCCAAGAATGCTATATTCAATGACAAAAAAAAAATTAATTTTAAAAGTCTTTCCGTGACACAGTAAAACCTGCCTCAGAACAAATTCAATAGGCAGCAGTTCTGTAGGGCAGAAGGTAGACTGTAGGGCTTCTGTCTAGCTGCAAGGCCAGAGTCAAATCACTCAACATTTCTGGGTCTTCAGTTTCTGACTTTGGCAAATGAGGATACTAGTACCTATGCTGACGGCCTCAAGAGAGTTGCTGCAAGGATCCAATTACATAATAGTTGTAGAAATGCTCTGGAAAATTTGAGGCATTCTATAGTCCTATCGCCTGATTATTATTCACCTCTCAAGCCCTGGGAATTCACTGAAACGGAGCTTGCAATACCTGAATTTTAAAATCGTAACCAACCCAACCCCTTCCCCCCAAAAAATCATTTCCTTTATACCAATGTGCTTAGAATTGATTTTTGGACGCTGCTGCAAGGCAAGCCTTTTGCAACCTCGCCTCAATTAGAATGAAGAGGGGAAACGCAAGTGTTTGCGTAACTGCTGGGAGCGAATTCCGCTCTCCAGCCGGCGGGGGTGGCGTTTCTTCTGGGAGACTGCCTTTGGCACAGACTGCCTTGACTTCAGCCGGGCGGCGTGGCGTCAGACGGATGAATTTAAAGTACACACACACACACACACACACACACACACACGCGGCTGGTAGGGAACAAGACGTGAGTCATAGTTTACTGGGGCTGGGAGGCAGATATGAATGAAAGCCGATTTCTTCTTTTCAGGCCCGCGCTCGCCGCCGCCTCAGCCCAAGGCCAGGTTCACGGTTTAATCATCAGTATCTCCGCACAGCCCAGCAGGAAGGGGCTCGGTGGAAGCAGTTTTCACATTATGCATTCATAGAGGCGCGGCCATTCATTACATTCATCCCCTGGCTCTGTCTTAATGAGACTCGGGAACAAGGCTGAAATGTCATGACACTCGGTGTCTTTGCCTGATGGGAGAACTACAGGATGTTTATGATGCAGACACGCAGCAGCTGCTTTTCAGAGGAACCAGGGATGGAGGGGATTTACGCAAACCCCGAAACGACTGCCATCCAGAAGGCTCCCAGCCATCTTGGTTGCTGAGCCAAGTAGAGTGTTTTGAGTCAAGTGAGACTCTTTTAGAGTCCCTTTTGGGCTGTTAATTCCTGACCTCAACTCTGAAATTTATAAACTGCCTGCGTTTGTCACTGTCTCCGTGAACTGAAGTAGGATGTGGGGTCTTTTAACAGAAGCAATTAAAAACCAAGAAGATAAAAATCCTGTTTTTCTCCTGCAAAGGTGAATTCCTTCCTTCTGAACTATGCTTCGTTACCCTTCATCTTAGCCAAAAGTCAAGAATCATTCATCTGTTAAAAGGAGGGCGAGGCAGTTAATGGGCAAGTTCTGGCGCCAGACTGACTGGGTTTGAACCCAGCCACTGCAACTTACAAGCTATGGAGGCCTTATCAGGCTACCCTCTCTGTGCCTCTGCTTCCTCCTCGGTAAAATAGAAACCACAATATTAGCAGACTCCTAGAGTTTTGCGCAAATTCAGCCAGAACGATAAGCATTTAATAAATATAGCTCTATAAGTAGTAGTAAACATTTATTGGACATTTTCTTGGTGCCAGGCATTGCATTAGGTATCAAGGATAGAATGGGAATAAGATTCAGGAGCTGCCCACCTGGAGTCTAGGGGGGAAAAGGCTTTGGGGAAAAAACATTTATGCATAGCTAAATGTAATGGGCTGGAGTAGATGTGTACACAAGGAGTGGTGGGAGGAGGGAAGCCGCAATTAGTTCGTCATGGGAGGGCTGGAGATTTCAGATAGGAGGGAAACTTTGAACTAAAGTCCATCTAAGATGGATGGAGGCTGCCAGGAGAAGAGAAACATCTGCTTCACCTCAACCTCCCAAGCAGTCTATCTGGATCCTTACACAGAGCTTTCTTCACTTGTCTAAACAGCAAGCTGGCCCTATACCCTGCACAAAACCCACAGGGTATTTGGCTATTCTGGAGCCTCGTCTCTTGATCCAGATCCTCTTTCCCCATACCTGTCTGCTTCTAGAAGACATTACATATTCTCGAGATTAGCTGTGTCTCCCAAATCCAAAGATAATAAACCAAGTATGAGAGTCTATTTTAAGAATAAGAAAGAGACCTGCCAGAAGCCAAGATTAGAATGTTCTAGTCTTTGGGCCTTTGAATCATGATCTCACAGCTTTTATCAAGTAGCCACAATAGATGCTGGGCTAACCACTTCTCAGGAATTCTTGGATGGAAAAAGGTAAAGTAGGACCATACACAAACAAGGATGGTTCCGAATGTGATGGATACAGTAGTTGATTGCAGATGATAACTACTCTGGAATTTATAGAATACAGCACAAGTTTTGTTTTGATTTTCTTCACAAATTTAGTAAGATACAATTTTTTTTTTTTTTTGTATTTTGTCCTTTTAGGGCCGTACTCATGACATGGGGAGATTCCCAGGCTAGGGGTCTAATCAGAGCTGTAGCTGCCGGCCTATGCCACAGCCACATCAATGCAGTATCTGAGCCATGTCCGCGACCTACACCACAGCTCACAGCAACGCTGGATCCTTAACCCACTGAGCAAGGCCAGGGATCGAACCCACAACCTCATGGTTCCTAGTTGGATTCATTTCCACTGTGCCACATCAAGAACTCCTGGTCAAATACAATTTAATTCAATAAATATTTATTGAATTCCTACTATACACCAAATGCTAGGGATACTACTATAGCTAGGATAAAGGAAGCAGAAAACCATAGAAACACACATAAAAAGATTAAGAAAGAAAATGAACAATACAATTAGATGAAAATAGCTAATGTTTATTAAGTTTACTACATGCCACACACATAACCATTACTGTATCTGTACAACTAATCTATAAGGCAGAGAATATTCCATGTTGAACCATCTGAAATTGCTATTTTTAGATCAAAAATGGTTGAATATAGACACAATGTGATTGAAACTAATGTTATCACCATTTTGTTGATGAGAACAGTGATACTCAGAGAGTGTCATGAACAGACACAGACTACCTGAGTTGGATTTCTGGCTTTACCACGTATAAGGATGATCGGAAGATTAAGTGGAAAGCTGTTAACAAATGCCTGGCACATTATGAGATCTTAATAATTTTTTTTCTATAGCAATCAGTCCCTGCCTATTTACAGTCTATCTTACCAGTCAGATAGACTGACTCCCTTTTCCTAGACAATCAGAGGATTAGGTTTGGGGACTGGGCTTCCTGCAACTCTGGGCTGAATGTTAGGTCTGGCTCTGCTTGTCACAGGTCCCAGAATCTGAACATACAGAAGCATGTGAAGGTAGCAGTTTGGCACAGGACTAGACTGGAGCCAAGAAAAATCATCCTGCCTCAATCATGAACACCAGCTGGACAAGAAGGAGGGTCTGAGTTAGGAGCTAAAGGAGCAGACTCTGAAAGAGGGGGTTCAATGGCGAGTAGAACCTGGAGAAATCCATGAGTTCTAGGTCAGGGAACTGGAGAAGGAGGCCTTTTGTTGAGTGTCTGGAGACAGGATGAGCCTGCCAGGTCTGATTAAAGTGAATGCGGAGAAGCTGACAAAAACCACTGGAATGGATCCTGAAAAGAACATGGGGCGTAAAAGAGCTAAAATACCAAAAGCGTCCCATTGGTGGTGTCATTGACAGCAATTTCCCAGAAGCCATGAAAATGCTTTCTAAAGATTCTCAAAAAGTTTCCTCTTCTACTCTCTCTTGCTTGTGGCCCTGGGGCTAGATAGAAAGGTGAGCTGGCACCTGGCAATCATGCTGGAGTGTGATAGGAACTCTCAACCCTTATTAGGACTGAGATCATGGTTTTCACCCTCATGGTCTTGCTCTTTTGTCCCACCCAAAAATGGGATTCATTAAGTGAAATATATTCAAGCTTGAGAATGTGGTGGTCATCTTCTAAATGAGTGGAATCGCCTTTGAACACATATAGGTCTAATTGGGGCTTGCTAGAACCCGGTTTTGTGTCATTGGATTCTAACTTAGGTACAGGGTGAATGTGTTCTCCCTCAGCTTCCCACTTTACCCCATGAATCTTTGATAGAAGCAATTGCCTCCTTCAATAGCCATCATTACTCAGGGGTACAGAATCCAGCAAGACAGATCAGATTTTCATCATGCTGGGCTTGTCATCATCTCTCTTATGATTGCTTGTCACCGTCATCACAAAGCACGGCCACAGAGTAATTTTTTTAAGTTAAAAAAAAGAAAAAGGAAGTATACTTGTTTGGGGGCCCTACAACTTCCTGGGCCCCACACAGGGCTGTCTGTCCATGGCTGCATTGCAAGCCTCAGACCTTAGCCTCCCAGGGTCAGCAACCACACTGACACTTGAATTTCTTGCTCCCTGATTAAGAAATCTGTGATAATGACAGAAAGTGTCATTTGAGTAATCTTCCACTCATGCATTCAGTCTTTTGCTCATTCATCGACTGTTTATTGAACAGATTGAATTATTCAGGAAGGAATGAGCCATGTTCCCTGCCCTCACAGCCTAGTCGGTGGGAGTGAGGGTGGGTGCACAGGGGGTGGGCGAAAGATTCACATGCATAAATCATTGTTCGATAAAACAGAATAAAATACATTCTCAAGAGTGTCACAAGAAAAGGGCCAAGAAGGAGTGGGAGTTATTAATTCTCCCAAAAGTTCAAGAAAGTCTTCATGTATAAGATGGCATTTGAGCAGGGCCTTGAAGAAAGAATGAAAGCTCATACCAATATGAGCAAGATATAAGGTAGGTAGAAAACAGCTCTGTAGGGGAAAGAATGTAATTTGGTTTGTCACGACAAAAGCTAAATGTTTTCCTGTTCCAGGCACAGGAAATTGTTTTAAAGTAAATACTTAATCCTCTGAGTTCCCATTGTGGCGCAGCAGAAGAGAATCCGACTAGGAACCTTGAGGTCGCGGGTTCGATCCCTGGCCTCACTCAATGAGTTAAGGGTCCGGCGTTGCTGTGAGCTGTGGTGTAGGCCGGCAGCTGTAGCTCCAATTGGACCCCTAGCCTGGAAACCTCCATGTGCCGAAGGTGCGGCCCTAAAAAGCAGATAAATAAATAAATACTTAATCCTTATAATAATCTTGTGAGTTAGGTATCTTTATTATTCCTACTCTTTAGAGAAGAAATATAAAGGCACAAAAGATCCAATGAAGTCCCCAAGCTCAGGCATTTACGTACTAAAAAGAAGAGCTGCCTTCCTCCTAGCCACGCTCCCAAACTGCAATGGAAAGGTTCAGAGCATGTCTTGATGAGACCCCCTCTGAAGGCAGGTGTAAGAGTTTGGGCTTCCTTACTGTCACACTTTCTAAGGAGAGAAAAGAAATGAAAGGCAAGACAAGGAAAACAACTTGGGTGGCTGCATAGAGAATTAATTTGCATTTTAATGAGAACATCGACTGCCTCAAGGCAGAATCTTTAACTAAGGGAAGTTCAGACTCTGGGGTGGCCTAAGAGGTTAGAGTTTCCAGATGGTGGGGGCAAGGTCAGCTGAAAGAGACTCTTCACAAGTTCCTCGAAGGTAGCTCTCCACCACAGAGGAATCCACCCCCATCCTTCTTATTCTACAGAAGCAGAATCACAGAGAAGAAATGTGGCAGAAGGAGATCCAAACGAGGGTCTTCCATCTCCAAGTCCTATGTTCCTTCCACTGCATGGCTTGGATTTAAGCTTCCCAATATTTCAACCAGCAGGAGTGCTCTTTTCTGCTCTCTTTTTTCCTTTTTGGGTCCGCACCTGCAGCGTATGGAAGCTCCCAGGCCAGCGGTCAAATCGGAGATGCAGCTGCCAGCCTACACCACAACAACGTGGGACCCTAGCCACATCTCCCAACTATACCACAGCTCAGGCAACGCTGGATCCTTAACCCGCAGGCCAGGGATTGAATCTACGTCCTCATGGATACTAGTCGGGTTTGTTGCTGCCCAGCCACAGAAATTCCCAAGGAGGAGCCCTCTAGCAGTTTCTTCCAACTTGTTTCTCTAGCTCAAGGGGTATAACCAGGCCTAGTGGAGTTGCAGCTCCCACAGCACAGGGGAGACTGCCAATTACACCTTCTGTCCCTCCAGGCCACTTCAAGGTGCACTCCTCCACTGCCTAGGTGTCACCCACGCATGTGTTTTTGTTGCTCTTATTCAAAGGGTAGACCAAAACAAGTAATCTAGAATTACCTGTGCTACAAATCAGATGATACAGAAAATCAAGTTCCTTCTGTATTTTAAACACAGGACTCTTAAGAATGAGAAATGAATCTCAAGACCACTGGGAGACTTATCTCCCCACAAATTACAATTGGACATACAGAGCTATTTGCCTAACACCTAATTGCTCCAAATTGGGTTTTGCCTCTAATTGCATTAAAGCATTGCTAATTTGTTATTTGTGCATTTTTTTAATGGGAAAAAGCCAGCCTGATTTCAGCTCTGTGCTCCTCTGCATACCAATCTCTCATTCATTAGCTATGGTGTCTCAGGAGGTGAGAGTGCTTCCAGACAGGGGAGACACTTTTCATCAAGTCATTCAACGTTTTGCAAATTTGACTAAAATAACCTCACAAGAATGCCCCTCTGCTTACTGGGACAGCAGCTACATGGACTAAGAGAGGAAGACCACGGCTGAACAAAGGGAGCTGGGACACTGGCTCAGGCTGTGACACAAAGGAAGCAAGGAGGGACAAACAGGCAGGGCTGATCAGCTGTCTGTCTAAGGAGGTTCCACCTGCTGGGCGAGGTAGGGGGAAATCAATGATATTCCAAATCGGGCATGTGGCAGCACTGATGGTGATCCCAGTATTTAGAGGGAGAGCAACAGGATCCAGTGACACAGAGGAGGGCTCTGCTCATATCCAGGTCAAGTATGAGAGACCAATGGTCAAGTAGGGAATGTATGGGTTCTTGACCATTTCCCACCTAAAATCCTTCAATGGCTAGCCACTGCTCTCAAATTAACATTCCCATTCCTACACTGCTCGCCAGTGTCCATGGAGCTTGACACTGCTTATCTCCCAAGCACCACCTCCTTCCAGTGTAATCTTAACTTTTTATTTCCCAATCACTCAGGGCTTTCTGCCACCCCAGGACCTTTGCACATGCTATTTCCTAAATGTGGAGCGTTGCTCCTAAACCCTCCTAATTAACTTCCATTTGGTGGGTAGCATTCCTTTACTCATCATTTCCTAACAGAAGCCATCTCTGACACCCCAGGTTAAAATAGGTTCCTGTTTCATGGACTCTCAAAGAATTCAATTTCCTATCATATTGACTATATTTTCTTATTTTCTGTATTCTTGATGTTCTGACATTTGAGTCCTTGGTCCTAGAGAGACTGCCCCTTTCAGGGATAGCTAATTCCTAGAGATAGTAAATGGCTCCCCTTGCAAGGATGCCTTTGATATAGAAACCAGTCTAGAGCCTACACCCCACCATCTCCCTTATCAAACTCTCACACCAAATCAATATTCCCCCCTGTATTAAATCAACCAATTACTGTGGGGCCTACCATTCAAAGCCCATCGAAATTATTCAAATTATTCAATCCTAAACTTACTCAAAATATGCACCCTGCCTCCCCTGACTCTCCCACCCAAAGCCCAAAAAAGGCTCTGGGTCATGCTCTGCCTTTGCCCCTTCTCTGCCTCCGGAATGACCCTGGTCCCTCCCCATGTGACCCTGCATGACATGTCTCTTGTTTGTATGGATCTGTGAGTATAAACTTTTTATACTTTTCTTACATGCAATTATGTTCTAATCTATGTGAATGATGAGTGTTAACTAAACTTATTGTGTTAATAATTTCATGGTGGATATAAGTAAAATCTCAGTAAAACTAAGGTTGAAAAAAAAAAAAACCCTCTCATGAAAATCCTTTCTACATGTGCTATCTTCTCATACTTGATGGAAACAAATCCTGAGTATACACTTAATATCTTAGGACTTTTTCTCGGTCACTCCTATGACTCCTCCACCAGATTGGAAGCTCCCTAAGAGAATGTCCTATATCTGTCTATGCTTCCTTTCATACCCTAGTACCTAGATCTTGAAAAATGCTCTAAAAAATAATCAATATTCCCAGAACCAGGAGAAGACTAGCAGAATTAGACAGGAAGAGTGAGACAGAAAGCCACCATCTCCCAGCTTGAGAACAGACTGGACACTTGGATCTATGAGGGTACACTGAGCTCCTCTAGACAGAGAGGACATCAGGTGAGTGGCAGTAGGACCAGCCCCAAAGCCCATCAATTAAAGAGATAAGCCTAATTTCAGTTAGGTCCCCATCACTAGCCTATAGGTTAAAGGCATCAGTGACTTTTGAGAGGGTCTGGGAGCCTGGAGAGACATAGTCAAATTGGCTGTTGAATCAGCATTTTAATATGCTCTACCCTGAGTGAGCCTCCACAGCCACTTAATTCACCTGAGGATTCTGACCAGGGAAGGCAATATAAGGATGGTAAAGTTATACATGAATGAAGGAACAGGAAATGGGGGCTCTACTTTGCCAAGGAGAAAGTCATAAGTGGTCAGAAACTTTGTGTGTGTGTGTGTGTGTTTCTTTTTAGGCCACAGCATATGGAGTTCTCAAGCCAGGGAACAGATCCTAGCAGCAGTTGGAACCTGTGATGCAGCTTCAGCAACATCAGATCCTTTAACCCACTGTGTCGGGCCAGGGACAAAGCTGCGTCCTGGAGCTGCAGAGATGCCACTGATCCCCTTGCACCACAGCAATATTTTTTATTATTTATTATTATTGTAATATCATTGAAATACAACCATTATAAGCTTAAGGTATACATAGTGTTGATACATTTATCTATCACAACATGATTACCACCATAACGTTAACTAACACTGCTGTCACCCCTCATAATTATTATTTCTTTTTCATAGTGAAAACATTTAAGATCTAGTCTCTTAGCAACTTTCAGGTATGTAATACAGCACTGTTGATTATAATAGGAGCTTTTAATATTTGTCTGAACAAAAGCACCTGTGTTTTCAGCATGCCCTTAGGACACTGCCGAGCATTTCTGGAAATACATCCATTCCTTTGACACCCAAGGACATTTAGGAAAACAGTCTGAGTGATGGTTGACATACCTATAACTGTAAAATAACAGAACTGATAGTCAACTCCCAGGGCTTAATCACAGGATGCAAGAGAGTCGCCGGTTGCTTCTCACTTTCTCTTTAAAATGCGTCACAGAGGCTAAACATACACCCCGTGCTTTTCTTTGGAAGCCTGCCTCTGCTCTGCTCTCTGACACAGCATGTCCAATTAGAAGCCCAGCATCCAGCACCTCTGACCCCATCTGTGGGAGGCAGGCTCCCAAGCTCCGAATTCTATTTCCAGCCTCGGAGATGATGTGCCCAGGGAGGTGACGCATCCAAACACCTCGCCTGTTGTTTCCTAATTGACAGCCTGAGAGCATCGCATCAAATGTTCCTCCCTCTAAACCCAATTAAGTAGTTTTCCTCTCCTGGAAGGCAAGTTTTTTTTTATAATTCCCTTTTATCCCTGTTCTCCATTCCCATTCCCCAACTCCTGCCACCTCCCCATTGGCAAGCATACTAATGTGTTTAATGTTTATCTTTTTTGTTTGTTTGTATTCTTGAAAAGTGGGTTTTGCTGTTCTGTGTGCATGTATTCATGTGCATTGTATTGCTTTAGATGCCTCCTTGCATTTCTTGCATTTTTTTTCACTCAGTACCATGCCTCTATAGTTAAGTTGCCACAAGTTCATCTAATCTGTACAGTATGAATGTCCACATCTTACCTGGCCACTGATCCAGTGATGGGTCCTCTGACTGCTTCCAGTTCTCCATCACTGAAAACAGTGCTGCAGAAGACACCTCTGTGCATAGCCCCTTATATCTGTGCATATTCCTATTTTTCTAATGGACAGATTGCACTCCAGAGGCTTTTAAGAACTGCTCTCTATTTACATTCCCATCCTAGCCAAGCCTTTGGCATTTTCCAACCTCCCACTTTTTGCCAAGCCAATATGTGTAAAGTGTTACAATATTAATTTATTTAATTACTAATGAATGAGCAACTTTCCATATGGTCGATGGCCTTTTGGATTTCTTCTTCTGGTTAAGTTGTTTATTTACATCCTGGGCCTGTTTTCTTCTATGGTTGCTATCTTGTAGAGGATAGATATTAATCCCTTATCAGTGCTAAGTATTGCAACTGTCTTATCCCATTCTGCCATATATTAACCCTGTGTGCAGTGTTCTTTGATGAACAGAAATCCCTAATTTGAATGTCATTGAATTTAACCTTTTCAATCTGAAGGTATTCATTCAAGGTTTTATTTTAAAAGATGTCCTTACCCCGGAGTTCCCGTTGTGGCGCAGCAGAAACGAATCCAACTAGGAACCATGGGCTTGCAGGTTCGAGCCTTATCCTTGCTCAGTGGGTTAAGGATCTGGCATTGCCTGGAGCTGTGGCGTAGGTTGAAGATGTGGCTCGGATCCTGAGTTACTGGGGCTGTGGTGTAGGCCAACAGCTGTAGCTCCGATTTGACCCGAAGTCTGGGAACGTCCATATGCCTCGGGTGCGGGCCTAAAAAGCAAAACAAACAAACAAAAAAAAGTCCTTACCCTGTGTCCCAAAGGTGTTGTTTTTTTCTTTTTCTTTTTTACTGTTAAATTTATAGTTTCCTTACTTGTGTTTAGGTCTTTAATCTAAGATTCACCTTTAATTGTGGTATTATTAAAAATCCTTGTTCCATTTTTCTCCATATAATGAGCCACTTTTCCCATTCTCCTCTACTAAACCACCTGTCAATTCCCCAGTGATGTAGGTACCACAATTATTGCGGTATATGAAGTTCTACATGCGCATGGGACTCTTTCTCAGATCCTCATTGTCTATATATCTGTTCTCCAACTATGCCATAAGTCCAACTGTATGATAACAAAGACTCTGACTCCCTCCCCAAATGATTCTCCCTTTAAAAACTTTGATGGGGAGTTCCCGTCGTGGCTCAGTGGTTAACGAATCCGACTAGGAACCATGAGGTTGCGGGTTCGGTCCCTGCCCTGGCTCAGTGGGTTAAGGATCCGGCGTTGCCATGAGCTGTGGTGTAGGTTGCAGACTCGGCTCGGATCCCGCGTTGCTGTGGCTCTGGCGTAGGCCGGTGGCTACAGCTCCAATTCAACCCCTAGCCTGGGAACCTCCATATGCCGCAGGAGTGGCCCAAGAAATAGCAACAACAACAACAACAAAACACAAAAGACAAAAAAAAAAAAAAAAAACTTTCATGGTCTAGCAGAATCTTCAGAGCTGATGTTTGGACATGAGTCCACATCTTCTCAGGTTGCCAGCCTCCTGAATAAAGCAATCTTTTGGTTCCTATCAGCACACACACAAAAAAGAGAAAAGATAAGAAAAAAAAAAAAGGTACAACTGGAAAGTGTAATGATAGTCATTACATTTAAAGATTAATTTTCTGAGAATTAAAGTCATTATGTCCAAATAAATGTCTTTTCATTTATGTATGTAATTTTCAAAGTACTTAGTTTAAAAGTTTGTCTTTTTGCACAAGTTAATTCCTAAATACTTTATGGGTTTTCTTGCTATTATAAATGATACTTAAATTTTCATTATATTATATGGGGTACTAGTTGATAGCTATTTGGAATTTAATATTAGATTCTTAAGCTTCCTGAATCACTTTGCTTGTTCAAACAGTTTGTATATGGATGTGGCTGGATTTTTTTATATCAGTATATATCACCTACAGTTTCATATCTTTTCCTAAGAACTTATATTACTTTCACACATGCCAGGACCTCTACCTAGTACTCTGAAAACAGAAGAGCTGGTATAAGAACCTTTGTCTTTTTTCTGGCCTTAGATATAATACATTATAGTTTCCCTACTACATATGCTTTTGGAATATAAATTTAACGAAGTAAGGAAATTCCTTTCTAGCTCTAGTTTATTGTGATGAATTTTTAACACAAATAAGTTTTAAATCTCATGAAATGCTTTGTGTGTGTGTGGATTGCAATAATCACAGATCTTTCTTCTTTCTTAATGTGGACCATTTCATTGTTATACTTTTTTATATTGAATCATCTTTACTGGGGAATCCCTACTTGACCATGATAGCTTTAAAAACCAATATTAGATTTGGCTAGACTATGTTTTGTTCAGAAATAAGTTCATATTTTTAAAAAAATTCTTATGCGGTTTGAAATCAAGACCATATTCGCCTCATAAGATAGGCTAGGTTGTTTTTGTCTTATTATTTTCTGGAAGAATTTAGATAAACTAGAAATCTAGTGTACCTTATAAGTGTGGTCAGCCCCCATGAAGCCCCTGTGCCTGGGCTGGGGACAGGGAATGACTGGGCCCATAGAAGGAATTTCTTTAACAGTTACTGGTGCACTAATTTCTCTGCTTCTTGATACATCAATTTTAGCACTTGATTTTTTCTAGGATTTTATTGACTCCACTGAGCTTACCAAATAAAGTAGATGCAGATATTATAACAGATTTTAAATTATTTTTAAATCTCCATTGTATCCATGTGGCTTCTCCTTCTTTTGTTCTATATTTTAACTTTTTTCTGTTTTCCCTTTTTCTTCCTAACCCTCTTGACAAAAGTCTCTTTTGAATTAACATTTTCAAAGATCCACTCTTGAGTTTGTTATTTCACAACTATTCTTTATCCTCATTACATTGAAATCTCACATATTTTCCTTGATGCTTTTCCCTTTTTGTTTACTTGACTTGCTACTCCTTTTTCAACGTCATAATGCTTAGCTCATTTATCTTCAAATCTTTCATGTTTCCTGATAAATGTATTCAAATCTATATATTTTCCTCTAAGGACTTCTGTATATGTGCCTGACAAATTTGACATTAATGCTTTCATCATGTCTATAGTTTTTTTTTAATCTTCAATTTTTTAAATCAAATTTATTTTTATTAGGGTATAGTTGATTTAAAGTATTGAATCTGTACAGCATATCACTGTATAGCATAGTGACCCAGTCATACTTCCATATATACATATATATACACATATATACATATGTATGTATATATGTACATATATACACATATATACATATGTATGTATATATGTACATATATATGTACATATATACACTCTTTTTCTCATTTTATCTCCCATCATGATCTATCCCAAAAGACTGGATATAGTTACCTATGCTACACAGTAGGACATCATTGCTTATTCATTCTAAATGTAATAGTTTGAATCTACCAACCCCCAAACTCCCCATCCAACCCACTTCTTCCTCCCTACCCCTTTGCAACCACAAGTCTGTTCTCTATGTCCATGAGTCTGTTTTTTGTTTGTTTGTTTCTTATTTTGTTTTTTAGGGCCTCACCTGTGGCATATGGAAGTTGCTAGGGGTTGAATTGGAGCTGCCAGCCTACACCACAGCCATGCATAATAAATCCCTTAGATCTTACCCCAAAATTTTTGGTGTGACCATGCTTTATAAAACATAGAACTTTACATTCCTGTTGACCAGAAAATAGACTTACTCATTAACTTATATTTTTGACTGAACTCTAGCTAAATTTTTCTAAACAGAACCGTTTATTTATTTGACTGGTAAATTAGTTGCCTGGAGTTATGGGTTGAATTGTGTCCCCTGAAATGCATATATTGAAGTCCTAACCTCCAATACCTCAGAAGGACTTTTTGGAAATAGGGTCATTGCAGACATATTAGCTAAGATGAGGTCATGCTATAGCAGCATCCATTCATAATACATTACGACTAGGGTGCTTTAAAAAAAAAAAAAAAAAAGGAGATTTGGAAACAGCCATGCAGAAGGAGAAGGCTGAATGAACATGAAGGCAGGGATAAGTGTGATGCATTTTTAAGCTGAGGAACACCAAAGACTGCTATCAAACCACAAGAAGCTGGGAGGGAGGCATGGAACAAACTTCTCTTCACAGACCTCAGAAGAAACCAACTTTGCTGACACCCGCCTCTTGGACTCTCAGCCTCCTGAACCATGAGACAAATTTCTCTTGTTTAAGCTATTCATTTCGTGGTACTTGTTACAGCAGCCCTAGCAAACTGATACCATTGGTTCACAATTTTGTACTACCTTGGCTCTGTCAGAAGAGCAAGAGTGAATCAGAGCAGTGAAGCAGCAACACAAGGAAGGAGAAAAAATGGCATTCCGGTTCCTTTGCAGGTCTTTGTAGAATTAGCTCAGGTTAAGAAGTTCATGCTAGAACTTTAGCTGAGAAGTTCAGAGTGTCTGGATGTGACAGTGTATCACTTAGGACATGTTTCATCCCAATTTCTAGAGATAGAAGCTTGTTCAGGAGAGAAAAAATGTATCTCCCAAAAAGTGGATGCACACGAGTATCCTACTGTCTGTGCAGCCAGCCCTAATACTCCACGGCTGAAGGAAAAGGTATTGGGCTAGAAGAGGGTGCTGGTGTGAAAAAGTTGACCACCCAGGAACCAAACATCCTATGAGATTGCAGGTTCCATCCCTGGCCTCACTCAGTGGGTTAAGAATCCGGTGTTGTCATGAGCTGTGGTGTAGGTTGCAGACACGGCTCGGATCCTGCACTGCTGTGGCTGTGGTATAGGCCGGCAGCTGTAGCTCCAATTAGACCCCTAACCTGGGAACATCCCATATGCCACGGGTACGGCCCTAAAAAGCAAAAAAGAAAATGAAATAAACTAAAATAAAACATCCTTAGCATGTGAGAGAATTCCCAAATAGGTGGGAAGCAAGCTTGGAAAGGAGCCACACTAGTAAAACGGAGGGGATGAGACATTTTCAACTTTGCCCCTTATCATCTGGCTTTTAGCCAATCAATACCGAGTACTTTGAATCTTGGTGAGAGTTTCAGTGAAACAGGAGCAGTTGGAGGCTTTCAAGGATGTGGAGCAGAGTCCAGTGGCATGGAGACAAGTGTCCTATTTGGGAAGATGCCAGTAGTGTCTACCCACACTAACTAGTATGGTGAAGTGACTTTGCCTTGACCTATCTTCCACACTCCCCTGCTGCTGGAAACCAAGAACACTGACTGGTATAGTCACCTCTCTATTCTAGCCATGTGGATTCCCATCACTGATGACCTTGAGTTTCCTCAGACGCTGGGCCCTAAGAGAGCTGTGTCTCTCTGCTGTGCCTTCTCAGTACCTTGTGCCTGTCCCTACTGTGCCACCCATGACCCCCCAGCTGCTTTTCTGTCTGCCCAGTATGACTATAAGCTCTTTGAGAAATAAGAAACAGGTAATATTTGTCTTTGGAGCTTCAGACTTAATCTCAGTGGCACATCATAAATGGTTTTTTGACCATGCTGAATGATGGAGTTGTCTCCTATGTACCCTAAACCTCTTTCTCACTTTCGAGGATTTGAGAATAATATTGTTCCCAAAAGAGAGGAATTGCATATGAAATATACCAGGGATCTTCGGGATTTCTCTAGGTGCTTGGGCACCACACTCTTAAGCTGGTTCCAGTCCCATCTGCCCTTAGCCTAATCCCCCTGCCCCTAGGTGAATACTTTCTCTGCTACTTTTATTTATGTCTCAGAACCACCATTCCTGACAGTCTTCCATTAAGTAATTAAAAATTGAATGCATTCTATTCTAATATTTTTTACTAATTAACTAGATTTTCCTAAGGCAGTAGATATGCTAAGATTCCTGCTAGTACCTCCTCAAGCATTCAAAATCATGAGATTACACAAAGGCCCCTTCCTTCAGCTCTTTTTGGCCCTCTTGGACTCCCATTTCTCCAATTTCTCTGTAGTCCCTAGAAACTCCATCTCCAGCAGGCAACAGTACTTAATTAACGATATTTGTCTACAAGTTTTAAGTAAGCTTTTCTAATTGCAACAGTTTCACATCGCTTTTCTTCATGTTGATAAGTTATTTAAACACCATGAATAATTCAAATGCAGGTTTTGAATTGTTAATCAGAATAATGATAGCAGCAGTTCAACTCTAACAATTTCACTTGCAGTGACTTTGAAAAAGGACCTGAAACCATTTCCTTCAACAACTTGAGGCTCTGCTTTTAAAGCAAAACAAGAAATATCCAATATAGGAGCTTCTCTGTCCTCAGACAGCCTTTCCCCAATAGCGACTATGTTTGTGTTGATGACTTTGGACATAGTAATACAGCGCAGACTGATATGATTCCACAACTGCTTACATCTTGGCATCCTCCCTCATTTTGATTTGCCATCTCTCTATTTAGTGGCATGCCCTAAAAGACAATGGCAATGGTTCTCTCCGTCTAAGAACTGTCAAGTAGGCAGGATTTAGCAAGCATCCCATCTGAGAACAATTAAGATTTGCTATCTATATAGAATACTCCTTGCTTCACCTATACCACTTGGCAGATGACTCACTTCCAAATCTATTATTCCAAGTTTCTGCTCTCAAGACAAGCCTCAGCTTGCATACCCAAGTGGCACCTGATAAGTCCACCTGGATATCCCATCATCTGAACAAACCCACAATTTAACAGATGTCCCCAAGCTCAGTTTTCCCCAAACAGTATAATATAAGCTATAATTCCCAGCTGTAAATTCTCACTTGTCACTTATAGCTACATAACCTGTCACTTATAGCTACATAACCTAAACAAGCATCTTAGCCTCTCTGTGGTCCAGATACCCTCCTCTGTAGGAAGGACATGATAACACTAACACTTTTTTCATAGGGTTATTATGAGGATTAAATAAGCTAGCATTTTTAAAACACTTAGACCAGGTCCTGGCACATAACTGTCATTCTCCAAGTGTTAGTTAAATAAAATACTCTTCCACTCTCGGATGGCTCCAGTAACCATCTTCTCTCCATCTTTCTTTACCTGTCTCATGCCCTTCCTCCCCCATGAATCTCTTCTATGTCATGTCAGCATGTAGTGGTCCCTCTCTTCCTTGGCTGGAATAACACAAGGAATTTATGGAGTTCTGTTCCCTAACTGGTACATGTCTACTGTATTCCTTGGGTCTCCCACTCATTTGTCATTCCCCCTGAGGTAGGCATCCTTGGGTGTTGATGGACTTTGTTTCTCTTTTATTAATCATCAAAGATCAGGGCATTCACACCTCCCAGCCAATGCAGTGCTAAGCATGTAGTAGGCATTAGATAACTAGTGACTAATCAGTTTCAGTAGTGGAGTGAAAGGAAAGAGAAAAAAGAAAAAGATTATAACAGAAAAATGTAAGAAACACTGAGCCTGAAAGAATAGGTCATGTTTCCTCGCCCTCTGCACTCTGAGATCACAGCCTTCCTCACAATTTAATTACTTGTTTAATGATTGCATTCTCTTCTAGAATGTAACTTCCATAAGGGTGAAAATCGTGTCTAAAACTACATGGGAAAAAATACTGTAGGGAATGCATGTCTACTGCTTCTATGATTCTCAGTTGTAAGCATGTGGCTATCATTCTGATAATGCCTCCAGTGATGGGCAGTTAGGATATTTCTGTGATGATGGAGAATGATCTGAGGGTGAGAAGATTTAGTAATTTATTATTAAGCACCAAGAGTCACTGCAGTTAGATTTGTGCAAAGAGAACTAGTTACAGAGGATTCGTAAATTACCCTCTGCCTGTAGTTCAACTCCAAAGACGTTAATAACCTCGACTTGAAATTCAGCATCAAGGAATTAACTGTTCCACCTTCACAAATGTGGTTTTTTAATTTTTTTGACATGTAGAAGAAATCTATAAATTAAGTTCAGTTTGAAACAAGAACGAAGGGGAACAAAAGCAGAGTCATCATAATTTACCATGTCGCCAAGCACTATTTGTCTCTGCAATTTACACTGACAGGCATCTCATAGTTTGACTGGGGTAGAATAAGCTTCATTAAAAGTGATTGACATTTGGTTTGTTTCCATTAATTTGTAGAACTAGAGAAATAAAAAATTTAACAACCGTAAATTACTCTGGTGACATTTTATCTGTTTTAAGCATTTTATCAGAGTGGCAGTGAATAGACTGTCCTATTTCCGTACATTCGATCTAAAACACCTCATTTGCCCTGAAAAAAAAGACAACCATTGGTGAAAAGTTTATTTTTCAGAAGTCAAAAGGCAGCTGAATATGGTCTGGGTGTAGTTCCCTCTGCTATAAAATAGGACCTCATTGCTTATCCATTCTAAATGTAATAGTTTGCACATAACAACACCAACCTGAGAAAAAGAGACCCCAATATATAAAACTGGGTCACTATGCTGTACAGCAGAAATTGACACGACTGACACAACACTGTAAATCAGCTATACTCTAAAGAAGTAGCTGAGGGAGTTCCCGTTGTGGCTCAGTGGTAACGAACCCAACTAGTATCCATGAGGATACAGATTCGATCCCTGGCCTCCCTCAGTGGGTTAAGGATCCACTGTTGCTGTGAGCTGTGGTGTAGGTCATAGACATATCTCAGATCTGGTGTTGCTGAGGCCATAGCGTAGGCTGGCAGCTGCAGCTCTGATTTGACCCCTGGTCTGGGAACTTCCATATGCTGTGGGTGTGGTCCTAAAAAGACAAAAAAAATTAAAAGTTAAAAAATTTTAAAAAGCAGCAGAAACACATCATGCATGGTCTGTTGGAGGACATACCTTAATAACCCAGATTTTCCTTCTGTGCTACTCAAAAGAGAATCTCTAGAATAGCTACCAAGCTACATGAAAGATAATAAACCATGAAGCAGAAGGTTAGAGATCATTCAGGAAGGAATTGTGGCTATTACAAATGCTCTTTCTTAGAGTACCTATCAATGAGGTAACATATTTCAGCCAGAGATTTATTGTTCTCTAAACACTAACCCACTAATGTCCCCATTAAAGTATAATTTTAAAGTGTAAGATTCAAGGTCAGAGAATAATCAGGTCAGCTGGCCAGGAAGCGGGAATTTTTCTCCTAAAACAAAGGAAACTTATTCATAAGACCATGTTGTTTGTGTCTTTGAACATTATTCTTGAAGTGTAAACAGAGATGCTCAGACAATCATATTGGTTAAGTGCTACCAAGTGTGACAGGTGACACAGAGTAATTATACAGTGAATACATATGAATAATAAATAATCTAGAGTTTGTGAGTTTGAAAATAAGTGAAGAAGTGAAAAGAGAAAAATTCCCACTTCCTGGCCAGCTGACCTGTCCTGGAATTTCCTGACCTTTTAACTGAATGATTCAGGAAATCAATCGAGTACTAATAACAAACACAAGAACCACATCTGGAATTCCCGTTGTGGCTCAGTGGTTAACGAATCCGACTAGCAACCATGAGGTTGCGGGTTCGATCCCTGGCCTCGCTCAGTGGGTTAAGGATCCGGCGTTGCCGTGAGCTGTGGTGTAGGTCGCAGATGCAGCTTGGATCTGGCGTTGCTGCGGATGTGGCGTAGGCCAACAGCTACAGCTCCAATTAGACCCCTAGCTTGGGAACCTCCATATGCTGCAGGTGCAGCCCTAGAAAAGACAAAAAAAAAGAACCACCATCTGTTGCATGCCTACTGTGTGTCAGTCACTTCAAATATATTGTCTGGACTCCACACAGTCATCCTGCAGTGTTATTATTCCCAGAGGCAGGAAAATGACTGGATCATGAGGGATTGGTTACTTGCTCAAGGCCCCTGCCAGCAAAAGACAAAGTGGACAATGAGTCTAGGTCCCTCTGGCCCCATCGAACTTAATTCATTCTGCAACATGGTCTCTGCTTCTAGGCTTCGTCTGTGAGTATTGGTGAAGCATGAATATATATGGGAGTGGATATGTATATCTGCATAACTGGATCACTTTGCCGTACAGCAGAAATTAACACAATACTATAAATCAACTAAACGTCAATAAATTCTTTTTTAAGGATGAGCAATAAAAAAAAAAAAAAAGAATTTTGCTTTGGAAATGTTAAGCCTGATACACCCGTAAGGCATCCAAGCAGAGATGTGAGGCAGGCAATAGAGCAGAAGAGGGTTGGAGATGTAACGTTTGTGAGTCACCAGCATCTAGTACTTATTTAATGTAATGAGCAAATTCACGCCTCCAGAATAATACTCCTTTGCAAGAATAATCATCAGAATAACAATCAGGCCTGAAACTCAGGGGAATGTTCACACAAATTATTGACTTTTTTTTTCTCAGGGTCCCCCTGTGGCACATGGCAGTTTCCAGGCTAGGGGTCGAATCAGAGCTACAGCTGCCGGCTGATTCAACATGGAATCCGAGCCGCGTCTACGACTTACACCATAGCTCACGGCAACACTGGCACCTTAACCCACTGAGCAAGGCCAAGGATCGAACCCGCATCCTCATGGGTCCTCATCGGGTTCATTAACCATTGGGCCATGAAGGGAACTCCCAAATTATTGACATATTTAAATAATTCTATACCAGTTGGTTAATTGTGGCAAGTCTCCCAAAGTCTCTCTGCCTCCTGCCAAACCCCCAGTACCCCTGAGCCTACCCACTATCCAGTTATGAAAGGTATAACATCTCTAGGCAATGATAATTCAGATTGGTCTCTACTCATGCCCTGCACTTAGAACTTCAAATGTCATCCCTGATTCATAAATAATATTTCCTGAGCTCTTAACATATGCCAGGCGCTGTGTTTAGCCTTTTGTTTGATTGCCTGATGTGGGCCTCACAACCCCCTTTTGTAGTAGTATTAATATCACCCCCATTACACAGTTGTTAAAACTGAGGCTCAGAGAGGTTAGTAACTTGTCCTAGGCCACATAGATAGTGAGTGATGGAGCCAGGACTGAGCCAAACAGGCTAACCTTGGAGCCCCTACACCATGCTGCTGCTCTAGCCCTTCAGAACCTATGTCCTTGGCATGGCAATATAACAGCCCTGACCAGGGCACAGGGAAATATTAGCCTATAGCCCTCATTTCTTATCCCGCGAAGACAATGAGTAGACAAAATTCTTTCCTGGCACTGAGCTCAAATCTGCTGCTTACTTTCAATAGTCAATAATTCACTTCCTTCAAACTCTCTCCTAGAGGGTATGATAAGAGTGGGAAATTGTTTTATCCACTTTTTCATGCCAGTCTAGATTATTTGTGCTATTCGTATGTATTCACTACATAAGCACTCTGTGTCACCTGTCACACTTGGTAGCACTTACCAATGTGATTGTCTGAGCATCTCTGTTTACATTTCAAGAATAATGTTCAAAGACATAAACAGCATGGTCTTATGAATGATTTTCCTTTGTTTCCAAGTTCTAATAGTTCAATGATAATGAGCTGGATGACGGAAACCTAACATTTTAAAGTTGAAGGTTAAGAGATACATACTATTATACATAAAATAGGAAAACAACAATATCCTATTGTATAGTACAGGGAACCATGTTCAATATGTTGTAATGACCTATAATAGAAAAGAGTCTGGAAAAGAATATATACGTGTGTGAGTATATATATAAATACACACACACATAGGTGCAGTGGGTTAAGGATCTAGCATTGCCCCAGCTGTGCCAACAGCGGTGCCAACAGAGTCAGCAGCTCTGGCTTGGATTTGATCCCTGGCCAGGGAACTTCCATATGCTACAGGACAGCCAAAAAAGAAAAATAGTTTCAGGCTGCTTTTCCTGGTCCCTAAAGTTTTGTTCCCTTTCAATGCAAAAACAAAATGAAATTTGACATCCACAAGGGAAAATGAGACAGGTAAAGATAAAGAAAAATGAACCTAACTATAAATGTCAAATGGGTTCAGGGATCGTTGAATGAATTAAAATGTCTCAAAACACATGGTTAGAAGTTATGGTTATGGTTATGGTTATGGAAACACCTAGTTATCCCCTGGTCACATGAGGCAGAATTAACCCCCACCCCAATTTTTTTTTTTGTCTTTTTAGGGCTGTACCCACAGCGTATGGAGGTTCCCAGGCTAGGGGTCAAATTGGAGCTACAGCTGAGAGCCTATGCTGCAGCCACACCAACACCATATCCTTAACCAACAGAGCAAGGCCAGGGATAGAATCTGTGTCCCCATGGATGCTAGTCAGATTCATTCCCTCTGAGCCATGACAGGATAGGAACTCCCTTGCCAAAAAATTTTTTATCACTTATTAAAATATTCTTGTCAAACCTTTTATGATCACTGACTCTGTTACTTTTGAGCCAAGTCAGGTCGCCAAGACTGGCCAGATGAATATGACCACTGGTCTCAAATGAGTTTTTTCCTAAGTCTTAGTCATAAGCCAGCAAGCAGACCTTGCAAAAGTGGGCCCAAGATTCCAGAAATGCAGCAGTGTGAGTTGATTGGGTTCTTGAATCCATCATTGTTCATCAGACCCAAAGTTTAGTTGTCTGAAGGAAGAGTCAAAGTTGCATAAAACTTTGGCCTCACTGCTTCATGTTCTATTTCTGGCCAAACAGTGTCAAGTCAGGAGAAAATAGGTCACCGTTCATAGGTCTAGTTGATTACCATATATATTTGTAACTTTAAAAAATTACGTGGCATCTTGGAGTTCCCATCATGGCTCAGCAGTTAACAAAACCGACCAGTATCCATGAGGCTGCAGGTTCAATCCTTGGCCTTGCTCAGTGGGTTAAGGATCTGGCATTGCCGTGAGCTGTGGTGTAGGTTGCAGACACAGCTTAGGTCCTGAGATGTTGTGGCTGTGGCATAGGCCGGCAGCTGCAGCTCCAATTCAACCCCTAGCCTGGGAACTTCCACATGTGGCAGGTACAGCCCTAAAAATACAAAAAAAAAAATTATATGGCATCTATCACACATTTTGCAAATGTGGGTTGTAACAACTCCTATAAGAAGGTGCCATTATTATCCCTTTTTACAGATGAGGAAACTGAAGCACAGAAAAAATGAAATATCTGTCCAAGGTCTCACAAGCAATTCATGGACAAACAGGATTCATACCCAGGAAGTTTGGCTCCAGAGTCGATTATGAGTCCATAATTGACACAGCATGCTGCTTTCATTTAAAAAAAAAAAAAAATGTCTGGTAAGGCCACTTCCAGGTTTAATTTCTTGCTGTACCTTCAAGACTACTCAAGATTTTGATACAGTAGGCCCATGCATGGAAACAGTTTTATTTATTCTCCTTATCGCAAGTCAAAGCTGATGATTCAAATTACTCTCTTAAAAGGGTAGTCCATCCAGCTAGTTGCAAGTAAGTCTGACTGTTTGCAAATAGACAGGATTCTATATTCAAGCCACTACATGTTTACTCTTAAAACATTTGTTTAAGCCTATTAAGTTCAAGGAGTCTGCCAAAGTTGATTACAAAGACATCAAACCCAAACCTAATAGGCTCAGAGAGAGGGAGTATGTTGACTCACAATAATGGAACAGACCTGAGGTTTCAAGTATGGCTTAATTCAGGACTCAGAGCATGTTACCAGGATTCATCTGTTAGCTCTATAGTCCCAAGGCTTTCCTGATAATACAAATAAATTGCCAGAATTGAATCTCATTAGCCCTAATTGGCCTGCCTGGAGTCATGTGACCTGCTTGGACCAAGCATGATGCTGGGGTAGGGGAGCACGCTGTCTGCTATACAAAATAACAAGGATCTCAGGTTCCGAGGTCTTGATAATCACCTTTCCTGCTCCACCCTACATTTCCCAATTTAGGAAGACAACCTGGAATTAAGATCACTTCAGCTTTTCATTAAAAAAAGGATATACCTTTTTAAAAAAAAAATACCTTTTCTATCCTTCAGGTTTCCAGTGTGAAATGGGCCACATCCCTAGAAATAAAATCCTTATTTATCAAGTCAGGAGGTACACTGAGTTTTCAGGTGCTTTTCTCAAAAGACTTTAATTTCAACTGTCTTAGACACACAGAAAAATGCATTTCATTACTAAAACAAATGCTTGCCAATTTTCTTTATAGTAGGTTTTTGTTGTCTTTTTTTTTTCAGAAATGACAGCTGACATAAAGAGATGAGGCTCCCATTGCAGTGTCAGCATTTGCATTAAGCTTTGGTAGCATCAGAGCACGCATGCTACTAAATTGTTAGCTCCCTGAAGAATGGCACTAAGTCTTGACCCCAGTTGGATGTTCAGGAGCTGCTATAGTACCTAGAACATAGAAAATGTTCTTTTAATGCTTGATTAATGAATAAGTGATAACACGAACAGTTAGCACTTACTAAGTGCCAGAAACTATTCTAAGAGTTTTATACTTATTAACTCAGGCAGTCTTTGCAAAAAGCTTTTGAGGCAGATACGGCTATTATTTCCACTTGTCAGATCAGGAAGCTCACACACATAGTAGGTGATGGGACGATGCTTTAACCAGACAAGCTGGCACAAGAATCCATGTTCTTATCCACCATAATGCACTGCGAATGCACCATGACCCAGATGCTTTGCCCTTCGAGTTATGATTTTATATATGGTCTTAGGAATGGAAGCGACATGGGGGATAATGAGTCTCCCTTGTGACACCCAAGTTTCTAAACAGCTCTGGAATTCCTCTGCTTAATCCCTCTGGGCCTCAGCTTCCCTTTGACCAAGTTTCCCCACATATCCTAACACACTAGTCACTCTGACATGATCCCGTCTGCCTCTAAAAGTCCGTATGTACTGTATTCTAAAATGTACCAGAAATAGATTATCCCATATTATTTCAGAGGCCTCAAACAGTGGTCTCGAACTCAAGTCTCTGGGTTCTCACCGACTAAGGAGTTTTGACAAGAGTAGTCAAATGTCACTGGCATTTCCTGCCTAAGTACATTCAAGTGCAAAATACTTTTCAGTAATGGCCAAACAAAATGGTTAAGCTGGCAGTTTTCAGCTCTTGCACTGAGGTTGGAGGCTTGGTCTAAGAAAACTTCTCTGAGACAACCCAAATGGTCTCAGAAAAAAATCCCTAAAATAAAATGAAAAAAGGACTCCTGAAGATAGATCAAGTGGAATGGTTCCAAGTTACCTGCAGTAGAAATCTAGGGTGCTCAGGGTTGATCTTTTTTTTTTTAAGTTTTTAATTTTTTTGTCTTTTGAGGGCCGCACCCATGGCACATGGAGGTTCCCAGGCTAGGAGTCAAATCGGAGCTACATCTGCCAGCCTACACCACAACCACATCAATGCAGGATTCAAGCCACGTCTGTGACCTACACTGCAGCTCACGGCAATGCTGGATCCTCAACCCACTGAGCGAGGCCAGGGATCGAACCCTCAACCTCATGGTTCCTAGTCGGATTCGTTTCCACTGCGCCATGGCGGGAACTCAGAGTTGATCTTTTTAATTTAATTTCACTTTTGTTTTCCAAACAAGTCATGCCTGAAATATCTCTTCTTATAGCTCTTTCTTTTTTCTATTATTTTACCTTTTATATAAGTTGCAGGCTTAATTTTAAAAATGTTGGTTTCTTTGTTTTAAGAAATGCATACAATTTGAAGTTAAAAGAAGACATGTTCCATTTTCATCACTTTGGAATCTATGAAATATTAATAGAGTCAGGGTTTCTCCTTGGAAATGATAACATCTGTCATTTTCTTAGGTCTAGTTCTTTCTTTGTAGGAGCTTTACAGGCAACCCCCAAAGGAAAATTTCCTGGATATAAAATAATGGGAGCTTACCAAGGGGGAACATAACACTCTCTGCACTGAAATTGAACCGCCCTGCATGGGTCCAAAGGAAATCATTAAAGGGCCAAAAAAAAAAAAAGAAAAAAGAAAAGCAAGCACAATAATTAACCAGAGAAGTGCACCAAAAGTTGTATTTCTATAAAAATAAGCTTATCAAACATCTTCTATTAAGAAGTTAAAACTTCGTAAGTTAAAA
Organism: Phacochoerus africanus; assembly: GCF_016906955.1. Lineage (NCBI taxonomy): Eukaryota > Metazoa > Chordata > Mammalia > Artiodactyla > Suidae > Phacochoerus > Phacochoerus africanus. Next base: position 190,997,763 of record NC_062546.1, read on the forward strand.
AAAAAAAAAGTGGCGTGGGGGACACAGACCTTCTTCAGTCAGCTCAATTTTAGGAATGTTTTGGTTAATTTTTTTTTCCATTTTACTATTCCAAGTCATCTAAAAACATGTAATTTAGAATGCTTTTAATCTGTTCAGGAAAACACCAATTAACTAGACCATAAATAACTTGAATTTTCATGAAATAAATTTTGTTTTGTTTCTCAAATGCTATTTTTTTTAAAAAAGTAATGATTAAAAGTGATATTACAGATTTCTTCAAAATAGTTTGCAGGAACTCTCTAGCAGTTAGCATACATTCATTTCAGTTTTCCTATACTTTCTACTTTTACAGGATTCTTCCATTTAAAAAAAAGCAGATTAGTTTGAGATAAGGCACTGATTCACCAAAGAAAGATTTAATCTGAATCATTGTGCTATATTAAAACTAAAGCAGAAAAGTGAGCTCATAGTTTTATTCTCACGTACATGAGAAGGATTTTAGTAACCCATTAAAGTTGAACAAACAGAACATTCCATATTCTAGATATTCTAGTTAATAGAAGTTTTAAAATAAAAGACTCTACTTTGGAACCACCTCTTCAGGGCCATATTGATTAGACTTTTGAATCCAACACTATTTCTTGTGGAAAATTCCTCAAATCAGAGAAAAGAAAAATAAAGCCAATCCTGCTGGAAGGGGTGTTTGTTACTCTTAACAGTGCTTTCTGAATCCTCTTTATGAGGAGAAAAGCCTCAGTTGGTGGTGAACAAGGAATAGAGGACAGCAAAGCAGAGGGAAAGGGCAGTTTGCTGAGAGTGTAAGGAGCAGATCAAACCGGTCCCTCAAAATGAATAATGAGCAGGTGCCAGACAAGCCCAGTTCCACATGTCACCTTCATCAACTTTGCTCAATGTAGAGACAGACTCAGCTGAATGGTGAACATCTCCAGAGAGATCTGTGCTCTGCCTAGCACGCTGGTAGTATTTCCACATATGTTTCAATGTCTTGTCTGAGTTTCTTTTATCCAACTCTGGCTTTTATCAAAAAGCCCTAGTGGTTTAAAAAAAAAAAAAAAAAAGCTTCAGGGAGTTCCTGTTGTGGCTCAGGGGAAACAAATCTGACTGGCATCTATGAGGATGAAGATTCGATCCCTGGCTTCGCTCAGTGGGTTAAGGATCTGTCATTGCCACGAGCTGTGGTGTAGGTTGCAGATGCAGCTCTGACCTGGCATTGCTGTAGCTGAATGGTGTAGGCCAGCAGCTGCAGCTCGGATTCAACTCCTAGCCCAGGAACCTCCATATGCCATGGGTAAGGCCCAAAAAAAATTTTTAAAGATTTTTTTTTAGTGTTTTAAAATGCCCCAGCTTTACAATTAAGCAGTTAGGGAATGACTTTGGACCTTCGTAAGTTCAGTTTCTGTACTAGGGGGTGAGAAAATAAGCTCAGAACCCATCATATATGTTCATTTCCTTTCCTAAGTTCTAAGTAGGGAATCTCTGGTATGGAGAGAAAACGTGTAAACTCTCCTTCAGCTTTTCACAGGGGAATTGCCTTAGATCAAGCTCCTTGGGACCAGATGTTTAAGGTGGAGAAATATGTGCGGGTTTCTTGAGATGCATTCAGGAGATAGACTTATAGGAACATGGAGAAGGCATGGTTTGGGCAGAAGGGAAAGCTTGCCTTAACCTGATCGCATCTCAGCCCATGAGGAGCTCTAGAGTAGGAGCACCTTTCCGAGTTGTCCAAGTGGAGACAAAGGACCCAAGACTCTACACCCCCACATAATCCACTCATTGCACAGGGGCCACCTGAAGGGAAAGCACATAACTTTGGGTGATGTATTTGCCTATAGCTGAAAGCAAGGCCCAGTGAGGAACACAACTATGAACTGTAAGCAGCTGATATTCCCAGCAGCTGGGAACGGATGCATTAGTCCTCCAGTAGGGGACCTGGGAGGAGGAACCCCAATATTCATTCGTCACCCTTTATGCCACTCACACTAATGTCCCTCATAGTAAATTTGATCCATCTGGGAACACCTTCTCCAAGATTCTGGGGGGTCTTGTTTCCTGGGGAACTTAAAGGAATTAGGCAAATTATAGTTCCAAGTGACTGTAGTGGATGATACTGTATCATACAGTTGCTAGGAGAGCAAATCTTTAATGTTCTCACCAGGACAACAACAACAAAATGGTAATTATGTAAGATAAAGGAGGTGTTAACTAACCTTACTGGTAAATCTTTTGCTATACATGCATTATCAAATCATCACATTGTACACCTTAAACATATGTGATATCCTATGTCTATTATATCTCAATAAAAGTGGAGTGGAAAATTATAGCTCCTGGGACTGTGGTTATCTTTGAGATCATATAACTGAAACTCTTATTTCCTTCCCCCACCACCCATTCTTGATTCCTCTCATTTTTAGCTAACACCTCTGCCAAGTGGCTCTCCTAGAAGGGTGGGAAGGAAGGTTTCCCAAACCCTTTATGCCAGGAGTGAACAGCACAGTTTTGCTACAAGATTTCCGCTTTGCTTCCCCAATGAAAATATTTTTTTAAGACAGTCCTGCCTTCCTCTCCCACGTGCCCACTTTGCCTTGCCCATTGTGAGAAGGTGCTAGTGGAACTGGAGTTTGGGGAAAATCTGACATTCATTGGACCATATTAAGAAGAAAGTTCTCTGTGACCACTGCATTGGCCATCACTCAATGCTGGGCCATCTCTTATCTTTCACTCTCCCACTGTCTTGGACTTGTCCACAGCCCCAGAACAGTTAGCATGTCTAGTCTTGTGTCCATTTCAGATGAGCTTTCACACCCTGTAATAAAAGATAGTACCAACATTTCAGTGGCTCAACAGAAGTTTATGGCTCACTCACCCAAGTCTACTTTGGGCCTGGGAATTCCTCTGGGGTCACTGTTTTCCAAGTGGTGGCTCAGAATTCCGAGGTGCTTCTGTCTTGCAATATCTCCACTTGGCACAAACTTCAGGGTTATCACAACAGGGGCAGAAACTGCTAGAGGGCTAATAGGTGTCAAGGTGGTCAATTAAGACAAGGAGTCAGACTGAAAGTAATAAGCCCTTATTCACTTGCTGTGATACTATAAGCAAGAGGACTCACAGTGAAGGGTAAAAGACCCCAGCTTCCATGACCATGACAGTCCATTTTTCCCCTAGAGAAGAGCACTGGGCTAGGGACAGATGACATGCATCACAGATTAGGGGGAAGGGAAGGAAAAGATCTTAGGACAAAAGCCTCCTGCTGTTTTTTGGACCCAGGACCTGGGAGAGGGCAAGAAGGATGGCCTAGAAATGGGAAAGTATTGAGTCACTCTGGATAAAATCATCTTTTTGGAGGCTACCAAATGAAGGTGCCTAGTCTAGGAATGCAGATATACATAAGAGCAAGCCAGCTAGGGGTTGGGAACCTTAGTCCTTGAGGACTACTTCCTCCAGACACCACTGTGCACCAAGTCTGTTATGAGGATGGCAGCTTCTCCCATCCTTGAGACTTGCTGGATAAATCCTTTGTAATTGCCTTTATTTGGTCCAACTTTTCACAGATAGGATTTTGGCCTCGAGTTGCATTCTGCAGAAAACATAGAGAATTGTAACTTTTATTTATTTATTTATTTATTTTAAGGCCACACATGTGGCATATGAAAGTTCCCAGACTAGAGGTGGAATCAGAGCTGAAGCTGCAGGCCTATGCCACAGCCACAGCAGCATAGGATCCAAGCTACATCTGTGACCTACACTGCAGCTTGCAGTAATTCCCAAATCTTTAACCCACTGAGCAAGGCCAGGGATCCAACCCACATCCTCAGGGAGACGATGTCAGGTCCTTAACCCGCTGAGCCACAATGGTAACTCCCAAAAATTTTGCCTTTATTGATTCAGCCTGGAACTATGACATTTCAGTTCTTGCTACAGCCCATTCATCCAAGCTAGCAATATCGTTCTACCCAACTTCAAAGAGGTCTAAGAATTATTACCTTCCATGTGTTGAAGAGGAAAAAGAGAATGGGAGATTCTGGTGAGCATCAGCAATGTCAGCCATGGTGAAATAAGACTTAGTGGGCACAACTAGCAATCAGCATTTTCTGCTCTAATTTCTACTTTTGCAAAAGGGTGAGGAGGTCAGAGTCCTGTGAGTTTAGAACCATAAGTTTAAGACAGAGGAGGCTCTGTGGAATCCTTCAAACTGCTTTATCATTCAAAAAGCATACCTACCAATAGCCAATTTTCAGTGAAAAGCTGAAAACCTTCCCACTAAAATCTGGAACAAGACAAAGATGGCCACTCCCATCACTTCTATTCAACATAGTATTGAAAGTCCTAGCTACAGCAATCAGAGAAGAAAAAATAAAATAAAAAATGCCCAAATTGGAAGGGATGAGGTAAAATTGTCATTATATGCAGATGACATATTATATATAGAAAACCCTAAAGATGCCAGACAAAAGCTACTAGAATTGATAAATGAAAAGCAAAGTGACAAGATACAAAATTAACATACAGAAATCAGTTACATTTCTTCACACTAACAATGAACTATCAGAAAGGGAACATTAAAAATATTCACTTTAGGAGTTCCCGTTGTGGTGCAGTGGTTAACGAATCCTACTAGGAACCATGAGGTTGCGGGTTCGATCCCTGGCCTCGCTCAGTGGGTTAACGATCCGGCGTGGCCGTGAGCTGTGGTGAAGGTTGCAGATGCGGCTCGGATCCTGCATTGCTGTGTCTCTGGCGTAGGCTCCGATTCGATCCCTAGCTGGGAACCTTCATACGCTGCAGGAGCAGCCCTAGAAAAGGCAAAAAGACAAAAAATAATAATAATAATAACTTTAAAGTCACATCAAAAAATAAAAAATAAAATACTTAGGAATTAACCTGACCAAGGAGGTGAAGACATATGTAGAGAACTCCAAAATATTAAGGAAATTGAAGGTGATTCAAAGAAATGGAAAGATATCCAATGCTCTTGGATTGGAAGAATTAATATTATCCTAAATGAGGTAAATCATGTGGAGAAAGACAAATACCATATGATATAACATATGTGGAATCTAAAATATGGCACATATGAACTTATCTGCAAAACAGAAACAGATTCACAGACATGAGAACAGACTTGTGGTTGCCAAAAGGGAGAGGGAGTAGGGGAGGGATGGATTGAGAGTTTGGGGTTAGCAGATGCAAACAATTATAGAGAGAATGAATATTTCTCAATAGGAATTCTTTTATTATAGTTGATTTACAATGTTGTGCCAACTTCTGCTGCACAGCATAGTGACCCAGCCATACCTATATATACATTCTTTTTCTCATACATCTTCCATCATGTTCTATCCCGCAAGATTAGCCGTAGTTCCCTGTGCTTACAGTAGCACCCCATTGCTTATCCATTCTAAATGAAATAGTTTGCATCTACCAACCCCAAATTCCCCATCCTACTGTATAGCACAGGGAGCTATATTCAATATCCTGTGATAAACCATTATAGAAAAGAATGTGAAAAAGAATGAATGTGTATGGGTAACTAAATTACTTTGCTATACAGCAGAAATTAACCCAACACTGTAAATCGATTACAATTCAGTTAAATAAATAAATAAGCAGATCCTGCATTTGAATCCCCACTTGGTTCTCTGTGCCTGCCCTCAACTGATCAGAACTGACAGAGAGAGATGAGCTACTGGCCTCCTCCAAGCCATCCACATCTGGCAAAAATGCAGAGTGAGCTGCAGTTGGAGGCGGTGTTGTACACCCTGCCCGAAGATGTGCGTTATGACTAAGGATTGGGAGTTCACCTTTCTGAGCAGAAACTGAAACTACTTAATAGCAAACTATCAGCTGTGCCCACTCATTCTGTCCTCATTATGCCTCCTGCAAAGGAAGAACAGAAATGTTGACACAGAACTCCTCCAAACAGCCTCCAGACGTATAAGCTTTTAACAAATTACTGAAATACTCTGGAGAAGTAATCTATCTTCCAGTCTAATTACACATGAAGAAGGAAATCATGAAACACAGATACAGAGGGGGTTGAGCTGATGAGAAAGCCCCTTTGTGAAAGAAATACCTGAATAAATCAATCAAATGGAAATTATCTTACACTTGGTGCACTACATGGAGACCAACATTGTCATTTGGGATTCTTATTGCCTCCCTAGATCCTTCTCTAAATTTTTTCCTTTGAATTCTTCATTTTTTTTCCTTTTTATAGCAGGCAATAGCCATATTTCTAAGGTTTAGAGGAGAAACAAAATATTTCCCATGTCAGAAGAGAGTGCTGCAACTGGAGAAAAAGTGTTTGCAGCATTAGTTATGTTCAGCAACCTATGTTCCTTTTGCAGAAATTCTTAGCTTCCTGTGATATGAAATGTTAGGATGGAAACTGTTTTTAAAAAACACTAATACAACATTGTAAGTCAACTATACTCCAATAATATTTTTTAATTTCTAAAATGTAAAAATGAATAAATATAGAAAAATCCCTAGAAACTCTTTTACCAATGTATTAACCAATTTTGTCTTTGGATGATGAAATTTCAGTTGATGTCCTGTGCTAATTGTGCCAGTGATTCACATTTTATTCTGTTGGGACCCAGGGCTGATAAGATTTCTGGGAAATTAGTTTCTCTTCAAGCTTCCAATCCCCGCCCTCCCCCTTTTTTTTTTTTGCTTTTTAGGACCACACTTGTGGCATATGGAGGTCTCCAGGCTAGGGGTCAAATCAGAACTGCAGCTGCTGGCCTACGCCACAGCCACAGCAATGCAGTATCTGTGCCACATCTGCGACCTACACCACAGTTCACAAAACCACCCGATCCTTAACCCACTAAGCTAGGCCAGGGATCGAACCTCCAACCTCATGGTTCCCAGTCAGATTCGTCTGCTCCACGGTGAGAACTCCCAAGCTTCCCTTTTGACCTTGAATTCTCTCCTTCACTCTCTCTTTTTCAGCTTTCTTGAGGTATAATTGACAAAATTGTAATATATTTAAAGTACACAATATAGTAATTTGATACACGTGTATTGTGAAAGGATTCCTACTTTTGAGCTAATTAACACATCTATCACCTCACATATTTACTTTTTCTTTCTTTCTTTCTTTCTTTCTTTCTTTCTTTCTTTCTTTCTTCCTTCTTTCTTTCTTTCTTTCGTCTTTTTGCCTTTTCTAGAGCTGTTCCAGTTGCATATGGAGGTTCCCAGGCTAGGGGTCTAACCAGAGCTGTAGCCACCAGCCTACTCCAGAGCCACAGCAACGTGGGATCCAAGCTGTGTCTGTGACCTCCACCACAGCTCATGGCAATTCAGGATCCTTAACCCACTGAGCAAGGCCAGGGATTGAACCCACAACCTCGCGGTTCCCTAGTCGGATTCGTTAACCACTGAGCCACGAAGGGAACTTCTACTCCTTTTTTATTAAAGCACATTGATTTATGATGTTGTGCCAATTTCTGCTGTACAGCACAGTGACCCAGTCATACATATATATATACATTGTTTTTCTCATACTATCTTCCATCATGTTCTATCCCAAGAGACTGGATATATTTCCCTGTGCTGTACAAAAGGACCTCATTGTTTAATCCATTCTAAATGTAATAGTTTGCATCAACTAACCTCAAACTCCCATCCATCCCACTCCTTCCCTCCTCCCCTTTGGCAGCCACAAGTCTCTTCTCTATGTCTGTAAGTCTGTTTCTGTTTTGTAGATAGGTTCATTTGTGTCGTATTTTAGATTCCACATATAAGTGATATAATATGGTATTTGTCTTTCTTTTTCTGACTTACTTTAGTTGGAAAATCTTTAGTTGCATCCATGTTGCTGCAAATGCCATTATTTAGTTCTTTTTTTTATAGATAAGTAGTATTTTTCTTTAATTATTTTTTTTTAGGGCTGCACCCACAGCATATGGAAGTTCCCAGAGTAGGGGTCTAATTGGAGCTGCAGCCGCTGGCCTATGCCACAGCCACAGCAATGCCAGATCCTGTAGCCTCTGTGACCTACCCTACAGCTCACAGCAACACCAGATCCTTAAACCCACTGATCAAGGCCAGGGATCAAAACCCCATTCTCATGGATACTAGCCAGTTTCTTAACCCACTGAGCCACAATGGGAATTCCTACAGCTGAGTAGTATTTTGTATTCAATATATTTAAACTTTGAAAAAACATTTTACCCATTTCCCCAACCTCTGGAAACCACCAATCTGTCCTATGTATCTATGAGCTTATTGGTTTTTTGTTTGTTTGTTTGTTTTTAGATTTCACATGTAAGAGAGATCATGCAATATTTGTCTTTGTCTGTCTGACTGATTTCACTTAGCATGATGCCCCCAAGGTCCAGCCATGTGTCACACACAAATGACAAGATTTCATTCTTTTCTATGGCTGAATAACATTCCACTGTGTATACATACCACCATTTCTTTATTTATTGGTCCATTGATGGACACAGCCAATTTCCATATCTTGGCTATTTTAAATAACATTGCAGTGAACATGGGAACACATATATCTTTTCAAGTTAGGGTTTTCATTTTCTTCAGACAAATACCCAGAAATGGAATTGCTGGATCATATTGTAGTTCTATTTTTTTTTTTTTTTGAGGAACCTCAATTATGGTTTTCATGCTGGCTGAACCAGTTTACATTGCCACCTAGACTGCATGAGGTTTCTCATTTCTTAAACTTCTCGCCAACACTCCTTATTCTCAGAGGGAATTGCTCCACGTGTAGCTTTGCATCAGTACGTCCATGGGAAGAAGAAAATTCAAGAGCCTCCTATGTTATCATCTTGATCTGTGATCAACCAAATTCTACCTTAATTTCCTAGTTCTCATTCTTTCAAACCATAATAAGTGTTTATCATAATGGAACCAGAATTTCATTTATTTACAAATAGAAAAGTTTTACCTCTATCCAGTCCTCCTTATTACTGAAATCGCAACTAAAACATTTTTATTATGAACTGAATGCCCCCCCCCCACCTCACATTGCATGTGTTAAAGCCTTAGCCTACATGTGACACTGTTTGGAGATAGAGTCTTTAGGCAGTAACCAATTTTAAATGAAAAAGGGTGGGGCCCTAATTTGATAGGACTAAGGTCTTTCAAGCCTGCATCCTTATATGTCACCTTACCTTCAAGCTAGTTCACCCAACATCACCTGCAGACAGCATAGCATTCCATGGTAGAAAATTAACTATCCCCTCCTTCTCTCTCTTTGTAGAAGAAAGAAAATATTTTCCTGTCTGTGGAGCCCTTATTGCCTAGAGACTCATTGCATACCCATGTCCTTGCCCAAATCAGTCATTGATATGGGGCCACTACGGCTGGCTTAGTCCAATTGAGACCAGCCTGATTTTTGAGGCTAGCCCAGCATTGATAGTGGATGGGCCAGCCTCCCTCGGAAAAACATGAGAAGAGTGGTCACCCAAACAAAAGCAAGGTTCTCTTAGGAAGCAAGAAGGAATAATAGTGAGTAGGAAATAAGCAATTAATCATGTTTGAATTTTAGTGCAACCTCACCACCCACCTTTCCTGCAGCCTGACCACTAGTCTCTGCTGGCAAAATCATGCAGCATGTATGAGGAATGCTTATCATTGACATTTTGACAAGTTGGACTCCAATCCCTCCTGACAGTTCACCTAGTCCTGTCTTCCCAGAGGGGATATTCTCATCTTCCATGTTGTCTCTTACCCGAACATGCACACCTTCCTCTCACTCCCTGAAAATTACCGGGAAAGTTGATGACAGCAGACAAGAGCTTTATGAATTTTCTAAACCGATGCTACAAACACACTTGTATGTGCCCCCAAGCAGTTTCTTCTTCCCTCCTGTGACCATGGAAAAATCGTTCCTGGTCCTCAATACAGTAAACCTTTACCTCTATTACTGACCCTGTCCCTTCTCCCTTTTCCAGGGTCCTTCTGCCAGCAGATCCCCCTCTCTACCTATTCTATTTTCAGTCTCTCCTTCATGGCCAACTTAATCCTAACAATATGTGCTTCTATCAGCATGCTCCCCTCTAGCCAATTTTTTTAAAGGAAAAATCCCCCTTTACCCCACTTTCCCACTCCCTTCCACATTATCTGTGTTCTTTCCATCACAGGCAAAATTCCTGGAAACATAGTCTCCACTTCCTGTCTCTTCTTCCTTATCTGTAATCATACTCCAAACCCTGAAAGCTGGCATCTATTCTCGTCATTCCACTGCAGCAGTCTCACCCTGCTCAGCAACAACGTCCTCATCACTTAACCCAAGTCACTCTTCAGGCCATTTCCTACTTGACCACTTGGCAGTATTGGTCACACTACTGTGTTGGCAGGTTTGTTCCTACATTGTTTGTCCATCCCTTGGTAATGGTGGATCTCAGCCTTCTTGCAAAGTTCCCTTTCCATAATATTACAGATAAACTTCCTGAGAGATACCATTTATTCTAATGCCTTCAGTGGGCACCTGGCTTGTATGCAGCTGAGTACACTATGGAATAAACTATCTGGGTTTAATTCTAGATTTTACCACTAACGACTAGTTATATGGCTTGGTAAGTTATTTAAAGTCTGTAAGCCTCAATGCCAATATTTGTATGAAAGTGATAATGGTATTTACCTTGTAGAATTGTTATGAGGAAAGAGATAATGCATATAAAGTACTCAACAAGGCCTCTAAGTAGGGAGCCCTCAAACGTTCATTTTTATTATGAACTTAATTATGCTGATGACTTTCAAAACTGTTTGTCTGATCCACACGTCTTCTAAAATTCAGGACCATTTACTCAACTGGATAGTCAATAACTTGAAAATGTCTCATGGGACAGTCAACCTCAAGAAATCAAAAGCTAAAATGATCACACAATTTTTTTTAGTTTAAAAATTAAAAAAATACATAAATAAGATAAAGATAAAAATAAAGTTTAAAAAAGTTAAGATGATGATCTTACATCCCGTCGCCAAACCTGTACGTCTTTGTGTTCCTTGTCTTTAAGAACGGCAATGCCATCCATGCGATTGTCCTAGCCAGAGTGCTGGGATGCATTCCTGCCTGGGTCCTCCTCCTTGACCAATTCCAAATCTTCTACAGTCCACCTCCCATCTCCCTCTCCACCTTCTCCAACACTACTGCCACTACCTGGTTCAGAGCATTCTCTCCCCCTTGGATGACTGCTGCGGAGCCTTGCAAAGCCCATGCTCTCCCTTGAAGTCAGAATGTTCATATTACAACATCGCTCTGTGCAATTCCCACACCATCTTCCTCCTTAGTGCTTCCCTGCTCTGGCTTGATCTTCCCATCATTATGAATTTTTTTTTCTCAAGTAGACCGTGTTTGCTATGGCCTCCTCAACTCACCTGACCCTCTTCTCCCTCCTCAGCCCCCACTTCACATCTCCACTAAGTCCCGTTTCTTCGGAGGTCGTCCCTCACTCTGAACATGCACATCCCAAAGGGGATGGTCCTGCCATTTTCTGCAAAAGTACCACGTCCTCGTCTCTTTCAAGGCGTGGGTCCTTTAACGTCCTCACTAGGAAATACCTGTAAGAGTAAAGTCCTCATGTTCACAATGATGTCCTCGGCATTGACCGCTGGGTTGGGGATTCAGAGAACCTGTTCAGTGAGTGAATGTATCTTCCTCCACTGTTTTTCATCCTGCCTCCTTTTCACCCCTTAAACTCAGAATGCTCAGTATTTTTATGTTATTTCTACTTGCATACTTACTAGAAAAATGTTTTTCATCCAATCCTCTGTCTTTTTAGTTCCCAAGCCAGGCTGGCACTAGAATTATCAGGGAGCTTTTTATAAACATTGATTCCTGGTCCTGTTCATAGACCTACCAAATCAGAGCCTTTGGGATGTTGGATTTATATATATATATAAAAAACTGAAAACCTTTGTCGTACAGAAGAAATTATCACAATGTTGTAAATGAACTACACTTCAATAAAACTTTTAAAAATGAAAAATAAAATAAAATGAAATATCCCAAGGGGGATTTTGATAACTACTTGGTACTGAGAACCTCTGCTGTATAAGGCCTAGTTTACAGGATGTAGAGTTGCTCAGTCAGACAAATAATCCAAAGTGATATACTAAGTGTGATCCCCTTCCCAGGAAATCTAAAACAACATAATGCCTTCTTTATATTAAAGTCATAGTTGGCAAAAGCCCCTCAACATCTGAATTTAATGGACATATTTTGAGGCAGGTTAGTGGCAGGTATTACACTCAACAACATTGATCTAAGCAACCCCGATGTCTTCATTAATGAGCCCATCAGTCAGAAACAGAGATATATTAAATGTGGAGTTTACAGCCTAGTGGGAGGAGAGTAAGATGTACACAGACAGGCTCTATGGTCCAAAGGCCAGAAGAGGTATGAAACAACAGTGGAACACAAAAGCGCTATTTGGGACACTTGAAAGGCAGGTAGTAACATGGGGGTGGGGGTAAAGCATGTCCAAGGCAATAAGGAGACATGAACAAAACTCAGGGCAGTAGAAGAGCATGTTCAGGAAGTAGGGTACTCCTGGATCCACCTGGAACTTGGAGGAGGGAGTGGGAGCAAGATGGCATGGAGACTATGACAGATGGGAAATGAGACAAGATAGTTAGAGTTAGGTCAGGGTTGACCTTGAATGCTGAAGCAAGGTCTTAATTCTATAAATACAATGGGGAAGTATTAAAGTTTGGTACTTAAGAGGTCGGGATTAATATGAGGCTCTTATAGTTAGCTTTTTTTTTTTCACTCAAAAAATATGTTGTGGGGTTCCCTGATGAGTGGGGTTAAGGATCCAGTGTTGTCACTGCTGTGGCTCTGGTTACTGCTGTGGCTCTGGTTGGATCCCTGGCCCCAGAACTTCCACATGCCATGGGCATGGCCAAAAAAAAAAAAAAAATGTTGAGTGCCAACTGTGTACGGTATTATTCTAGATTCGGGGCATATGGTGGTGAACAAGACAAAATGCCTGTTACATTACGAAGTGTATCAAGCAACTCTAGTTTATAGGAGGTAAAGACTAGGATTACTTAGCAGATTGTTACAATCGTTTATGTATTAGAGAGTCAAGATCTGAAGTAGGACTGAGAAAACAGGTAAGAAAATGAGATAATGGGCTGATGTTTTAAGAACTCTGAGAGTTTGGGGTTAGTAGATGCAAACAATTGCATTTGGAGTGGATAAGTGATGAGATCCTGGTGTATAGCACGGGGAACTATATCTGGTTACTCGTGATGGAACATAATGGAGGATAATATGAGAAAAAGAATGTGTGTGTGTGTGTGTGTGTGTGTGTGTGTGTGTGTCTGACTGGATCACTTTGCTGTACAGCAGAAATTGACAGAATATTGTCAATCAACTATAAAGGAAAAAATAAAAATCTTCAAATAAAAGAGAATCCTGAGAAGTCTGCAGTCAGTCAAAACCAAACTGTTCAATGTTTCCTTAAAGGGGACATTGGAATTGATTCCTGCAGCGCTTAACTACTGACCTCTGAGCAAGAGACTATTGTCCTATATTTGGTAACAATTATAATCACCAATGTTATGAGTCAAATATAGCCTTTATTTTTTCTGAAAGACAAAAATTACTAACAGTTCAGCTTCCTCTTTGGGATTCATGGGACGTATCCCTCTTTTAGGCTGCTCTAATGAATTGCACTATGGCATCTAAGAATAAAAATGCGTATGGTAGCCTGTTTTTTGTTTTTTTTTTTTTACTAAGTAGACGATTTTTGCAATTAATGATAAAAGAATGTCTTTCATTATCATATCCTTTAAGTGTCGTTCATCCTTTAATGAAAACATCACATATACACACACAAAATATGGCATATGGGTCATTTCGAAAGATCTAACTTGAAGTAGACATGTTAGTCGCTTCAAACTGAATCATCTCAACAAATATGATCACAACTCTGTCATTAATGTATACCTTAATCTTGATAGAATATTAGTAATGAACCTGAATAACTTGACTTGAGCTTACTTTAAATTTCCACTTCAAAATGTTTAAGTCAAATTACCAAAAAGACAAGCAATAATAAATGCTGGCAAGGACATGAAGAAAAGGGAACTCTTGTGCCCTGTTGGTGGGATTGTCAACTGGTACAGCTGCCAGGGAAAAAGGTATGAAGGGTCCTCAAAAAATTAAAAATAAAACTATCATATGATCCAGCAATTCAACTTCCAAAAAAAATATTCAAAGGAAGCAAAAACACTGTGCGGAAAAGATATGGGCACACCATGTTCATAGCAGAGTTATTACAATTGCCATCACAGGGAAACAAACTAAGAGTCCATCAACAGATGAATGGATAAAGATGTTGTGGTGTTTATACAATAGAATAGTATTCAATCATAAAAAGAAGGAAGTTCTGCCATCTGCCATTTGCTACAACACGGACAGACCTTGAGAGCATTATGCTAAGTGAAACAAGGCAGACAGAGAAGGACAAGTACTGCATGACCTCATATGTGGAATCTAAAAAACAAACAAACTCATAGAAAAAGAGTAAGATTTGTGTTTACCAGAGGCAGGGGTGGGATAAGGGAATTAGAGAAACATGGTTAAATGCTACAAATTTCCAGTTATAAGATAATTGCTTGGAGGGTAGTGTACAATGTACTGACTATGGTTAACATTATTGAATGGTAATGTTTGACAGTTGTTAAGGGAGTAAAACCTAAGCGTTCTCATCAGAGTTTTTTGGTTTGGGTTTTTTTCTGTATCTACATGAGATAATGGATGTTCACACACTTATTGTGGTGATCATTTCACAATATACGTTAATCAAATCATTATGCTGTACATCCTAAGTTTATACAGTGCTGTATGTCAATTGCATCTCAATAAAAATGGAAAAAAAAATCCATTGAGAAAAATGAAATAGATATTTTGAGCCAAAATGCAAAGGCATAAGTGTGTAAAATTTGAGAACGATAAGAGCTATCTCAGCAACTCTATGTATGCAAATACAGATCCATCAGGTAATCAGCCCAAGCTGAGTGGTTAGTAGGTACACAGCCCTAGGCTTGACTCTCATTCAGCAAGGTCTCTACAATAAACAGAGAAACCAGCGACTCGCCATGAAGTCTCCACTTCAGCCCTGCGTACATCTGTTGAGTGTCTCCTCTGCTCAAGTGCAGAAGCACACCTTTCCACCCAACCATTTTAATTACAAAATACATTCTGGGGTTGACTAAAAGTTCTAGTCACTCTCTTGAAGAAAATTACCATGGCTCAACATTATTCCAAACATCTATCTAATTAAAATTTTGATGGCCAAAAAGCACATGAAAGATGCTCAACATCACCATTAATAGAGGAACATAAACCAAAACTGCCGTGAGGTATCATCTCATACCAGTCAGTATGGCCATCATCAAAAAGTCTATAAACAATAAATTCTAGAGAGGGTGTGGAGAAAAGAGAACCATCCTACACTGTTGGTGGAAATGTAAACTGCTACAGCCACTAGAAAAGAGTATGGAAGGTCCTTACAAAACTAAACATAAAACCACCATATGATCCAGCAATCATAAGGTAGTTTAAACGTAAAACTACCGCATGATCTTGGCACATATCTGGAAAAACCATGATTCAAAAAGACACATGCACCCCAATGTTCATTGCCACACCAATAGTTAAGACATGGAAGGAACCTAAGTGTCCATCACAGGGAAATGGGTAAAGAAGATGTGGTGTATACATACATATATCTACAATGGAATATTACTTATCCATAAAAAAAGAATGAAATAAAGCCATTTGCAGCAACATGACCTAGAGATTATCATACAAAGTACAATGTCAGACAAGAAAAACAAATGTCAATGATATCACTTATATGTGGAATCTAAAAAAATGATATAAATGAACTTATTTACAAAGCAAAAAGAGATTCACAGACTTTGAAAACAAACTTATGGTTACCAAAGGGGAAAGTTGGGGAGGAGGGAAAAAATAGGAGTTAGTATTTAACATGTGCTACACTACTATATATAAAATATGTAATAAACAAGGACCTACTGTATAATACTGGAAACTATTCAATATTTTTAATAACCTATAATGGAAAAGAATCTGAAAAAGAAGAGATATATGTGTTTGTATAACAGAATCACTTTAATGTACACCTGATGCTAAGGCAAGATTGTGAATCAACTGTACTCCAACATAAAGTAATTTTGTTGTTGTTGTTGTTTTGGGCCACACTCACAGCATATGGAAGTTCCCAAGCTAGGGGTCAAATCAGAGCTGCAGCTGCCGGCCTATGCCACAGCCATAGCCATGCCAGATCTTTAACCCACTGAGCGAGGCCAGGGACCGAACCTGGGTCCTCATGGATGTTAGTCAGATTTGTTTCCATGGAGCCACATTGGGAACTCCCTAAAATAAATTTTTTTTAAGAAATTTAAAATAAAATGTACATGGGGGGACAAGAATAAGGGCATATTTGTTTGAATATAGCATTAACCAACATTTTCTAACCACTATTTGCAAAGCACTATAACTTAATAAGATGGTCTTACAAGACAAATTTCCTAATAGTCTCAGAAAAGTGTGAGCAAATCCCAGAGAACCATCAGGATTTCTCAAATAGACAGGGCCATTTTAAACTGAATGAACATCTAATGTAGATACTATTTTTATCCCCAGGTTATTGATGAGAAAACAGGTGCAAGGAGGGGTAATTATCTTTCCCAAGGTCATAACTTGCTTACTTTACATAAGATGTGACAGCTTGAACAAGTCCTGTAGCCCTCCTCATCTTTAGGCATATTTTTTATTTAAAAAATGTGATAGATTTTAACTGAATAAAGGACCAAGAATGTAAAAGCCTTCGATGGAAGCAGACAGTCCCCCTCCCTCTCATTCAAAGACCCATGGGAGAAAAGAGCGCAACCTGGAAAACACATTCAACTAATCTTTCAATAGCTTTTGCAAAACATCAGCAGCCCTTCCTCCCTATCACTGAACAACTGGCTGAGACTGACTCAGAGTTCTTGGCTGTCTCTGTTGTGGGATGGAATCATATTTCTTTAAAACAGAAAGTTGAGTGAGTGAAGGAGAGATGCACTCTAACCTCTAACTAAGAAAGGAAGGCTTTCCTGTAATGCCAGGAATCTGAAAAACAAACAGGATAAGTTTGCATATTGATTGGATGAGCATAATCTTAGCAAATAGGAGGCAAAATTTCCCAAAAGAGGGCAAAAATCAGTTTTTTTAATCATCCAAGCTCAGTGCACAGCTTTGGTAGGCTCTAACAAGTTCATGAGACATGGGAATCACAGATAGCGTACTCGAAGGTACAAGCAGTGAGGATGGTCAAACAACCAGACTAAAAACACCACAATATTAGAAGAGACAGAGCCTAAGACAATGAGAAAAGAGATGAAGAAGAGGATGGCAGAAATTCCCTGGTGGCCTAGCAGTTAAAGATTCAGCATTGTCACTGCTGTGGCTCGGGTTCCATCCCTGGCCTGTGAATTTGATATCAGTCAAATGTAAAATACCCACTTATAAGACCATCTTATTAAGTGATAGCGCTTTGCAAATAGTTGTTAGAAAATGTTGGATAATCCTATGTTCCTTTTCTTTTCCAATAAACAGAAGACATCAGGAGTCATTTTATATGCAAAGGGTCACACAGCAAAAAAAAAAAAAATGAAATGCATGGGGGAAAACATTTTAAAGAGCTCTTTTGTAAAAGCTATCAAAAGGAGGGAAGGTAGAGGGAAAATAATAAGGAGGGAAAAATAATCTGACAAAAGCAAAGAGAAGTAATATTGAGAGATGTAGCCCTGAATTAGTTGGCTCACAAAAAAAATGCCTCTCGGTATTAGGAAAGACACCTCAAAGAAATAACTAATTTGGTAGCCTACACAGTTCCCTTTGTTTTGTGCATCCTTGGTCCCTTCTTTTGGCAAATTCCTTCACTTTTTTCAAGACTCTGCTCAGATCTCATTCTCTCAGCAAACTCTTGGTTCACCCCCTCAAGAATTCCTCAAGTGAAATTCAAAATTGGCCCCTGTACACAGAGGACAAGAGAGGAAAGAAAGAAGCAGGCCATTCCAGATTGGTAGGTAGTAGGCTTAATAAACAAGGGAACATATATGACTCTTGTCTTGGGCAACCACAACACAAGTAGATCTCTGCACCTGTTCTACAAAGAAAGTCATAAAAGTCATAAAACCCTTAGTGGAGTTCAGCCAAGTATTCGGCCCAGAAGTTCCCAACAACTCCTTACTCTCTCAAGGCTACATCCTTGAAAGATCTCCTAGTGTGGGAATTGTGAGCAGAATGTACATTCCAAGGACAGAGGACGGATTGAGGAGTCCTTCATTGCCTGGGTCCAACCCTTGGGTCAACTGGCAGCTGTGTCCTCTCTATGACTCCGGCCAATACAAAACTCCCCTGACACTCCCCTCTGAGGCCAAGGATGTACACCTATGTCTTTGGTTCCTCTATTAAATCTCCTTGTAAACTTGTATTGTCAATATTTGTTTCTGTGGTTATCTGCCCCAATTGGCTGTGAGCTCCTTAAGGGCCAAGGTTTGCCTTAGAAATATTTGCATTCTTTGGAGTTCCCACAGTGGCACAGCAGTAACAAACCCAACTAGTATCCATAAGGACACGGGTTCGATCCCCGGCCCCACTGTGTGAGTTAAGGATCTTGCATTGCCATGAGCTGCAATGTAGGTTGCAGATGAGGCTCAGATGTGGCATTGTTGTGACTGTGGTGTAGGCTGGCAACCACATCCCCTGGCCTGAGAACTTCCATATGCCACAGGTAGAGCCAAGAAGAAAGAAAGAAAGAAGGAAGGAAGGAAGGAAGGGACGTCCTAGTATGGAATGGAAGGCTTGTGAAGATCCCTACGCAAGACAAGATAAGGCCCCGGAGGAATGAATTTAAGCACTTATACCGGTCTTCCTCGCTTCCTCCGCCCTCCCCCCTCCTCTCCCTCCCTCCCGCCTTCCCTTCCTTACTTCCTCCGTGCCTGTCCTTCCGTCCTTCCTTCCGGCCTCCCTCCCTCCCTCCCTCCCTCCCTCCCTCCACTCCCTCCCGCCCTCCCTCCCTCCCCCTCCTTCCCCGCCTTACCTCTCCCCGTCATGTTCCTTGCCCTATCCGTCCTTCGTCCTCTCTCCCGCACGCCCTCCGTCCCCTCCCCTCACCTCCCTCGCCATCCCTCCCTACCCTCCCTTCCCATCCCCCCTCCCTCCTCCCTCCCTCCCTCCCTCCCGCCCGCCGGTCCTTCCATTCCTGCCGGCCGTCCTCCTTCCTGCCTTCCTTCTTACTGCCTGCGGCCGGCACGCCGTCCCTCCTCCCTCCTTACCCTCCCGCCCGCCGGCCCGGCCGGCCGGTCCGGCCGTGCCCTCGCGCCTACCCTCCCCTCCCGCCCGCCCGCCCTCCCGCCCTCCCGCCCAGCCCTCCCGCCCGGCCGGCCCTCCCCGCTCCTCCTGCCTCCCTCTTTCCTTCCCCCCCATTCCTTCGTTCCCCCCTAGTCTGTGCCTTAAAGATCTGGTGGCCATATCCTCTTCCAGCCTCCCCATTTTCTTCCCCGCCATCCGCCTCTGTGTTTTTTCTCATGGTTGACAGAAGGGTTGAAAAGGGACCAGAGGAATTTGTGTTTTCTGGGTTTTTTTAAGAAACAAGGGAAATTTAGGGTTTTTGCTTCTAGTATTTTAGTTTGGAAAATATGACAGTTTCCAAAGGTAGCCTGTGGCATAATTGTAAAAACCAGGTTAAGGTGCTAAAACATTCACCTGAAATTGCAGTAAAATTAGAAATCTGTTTTTTTAAATGGCCAGAATAACTGAAAAATTAAATAAAAACCTGATGTGGTTATGAAATGAAAAAAAAAAAGCCTTCAAAATGCCTTATTAATCAGCACTGAATTTTAAATAGTTTAAACATTAACTCTTTGCTGCAGGGGGTGTCAAAGGCAAGGGATCTTGTAATGCTAATTGCTAAAATACTCCTAATTTGTTTCCAAGGGTTTGAAATAGCTCTTTATTGCTCTATCTTTGATCAAGGCAAAGAAAAAAATCATTAATGTTAAGTTCATTTAGTATTCTCAGACCCAACAAAGGGCACATATGTTAAAAATTTTAAAGCATAACCAAAAATTAAAATCTAAACAGTTGGCAGAAACTTTAATTGACAATAAATGTAAAGATAGACTTTTCTCCTTTATCTGTAACTCCTGGTATACAGGTGTCTCATCATCATCTGCTTTAATTTTACAGAAATTTCAAGATTGTATTTTTCTCATCTAAATGTTGAAAATATTTTAAGACCATTCTATACTTTCAGTTCAGTAGCTTAGATATACTCATTTATGTCATTTTAAGAGATATAAATTGCAAGTAAGACAGCATCAGGATTTCTTAGAATATTTCCCAAAATAACAACAGTGTGTGTTTCATCAAAAATTTGATTACTTTTACCACAATTCTTCATTTAAAGTCTGGAAAATACTTTAAAAATATATTCATACTGTCAGGTAAATGCACCAAAAATTAATTTATAGAAATAAAAATGAAGGAAAGAGAAAAGCTAGCCAAGACAGAACATTAGATCATGTCACAAATCCATTAGAAGCCAGAAAAACTCTATGAAAAATAAAGAGGAAAAATGCAGAGCTATTAGCACTGAATACTAAAAGGAGATCCTAACTCTTTTTTTTTTTTTTAATATAAGGATTCCACTCTTCTCTGAAAACATACAATATTTTCACCCAAGTGATCCCAACAGAAACAGTAAGCAGAAAAACATAATTTGGGGAAATATTCTTAGCACTTTCCCAACTGGGCTCCTGAGAAGACTAATTCCACAGCTGTGTGTGCGCACACATACACACATACATACACAATATTTCGTGGCCAAAGCAGAAGGAAAAAACACTGAGTCAATAGCAGGAAATGCTTCTATCACTCTTCAAGACACTTTGAGTAACTCACAATAACCTCGTTAATAGCCATTCACTCAACCCCTGGCTCCCTCTGATCCACTCATTAGATCACAGTCAGAGAGATTTTAAATCAGAGCCAGATCATGTGATCATGATCCCACCACCTTCTAAAACCTTTTAATATTTTTCTTACAGTTGTCTTACAACCCTCTGCATGATCTGACCTTACACCTAACTCTCCCCCTGGTTTACCTCACTCACCTTATGACGATCATAAAGCTCTCTGTGTTCTTTCTTACATCAGGGATTTTGCACTTGGTCTATATGATGAGAATGGTTACCTGCTCTTTGACCAGCTTTCAGCATAAGTGTCCCCCATCCTAGGAGCCTTTCCTAAACACCGCCTAAATAAGTCCTCACCATCAACAAGTTTTTTTTTTTCCCTACATAGCAATTTGTTCCTTAACTTTTCCACAATGCGCTAATTAATGTTCATTTCTATGTATTTTCTGGCTCCTCACAGGGCTATAAGCTTAATTTGGATAGCACCCATGATTTCTTAGTACACAATTATATTCTCAGATCCTAGCAAGGGCCTGGGACATAAGGATGCCATATATATTTGATGAATATTTGATGAAAGAGTACTTGATGAATGAATAAATGAACATTTGAAAATTTGGCAGGGCCCTACCTGATCTATACCTGAGATAACTTATTACTTTCCAAAGTTAACAGGTGTTTTTTCTTTTCCAAAGTCCCTCTTTCCTTAGAACTCTGTTCCTTTCGGCTTTGGGCAGGAGCTTGGGTTTCAGTACCCAGCCCACACTCACTCAAGATATTCTTCTCTTTTCTCAAAATTGCTTTGGCTACTTGGGGTTTTCATATGTGGTTCCATAGGAATTTTAGGATTGTTTTTTATATCTCAGTGGTTAAAAAATACCATTGGAATTTTGATAGGGATTACATCGAATCTATAGACTAATTGAAACAGTATGATACTGGCAGAAAGATAGACATTTAGGCAATAGAATAGAACAGAATAGAATGCCCCCAAAATAAAACAGCATATATACAATAACTAATCTTGAGTGCCAAGCGTACACAATGGGGAATGGATAGACTTTTCAACAAATGGTGTTAGGAAAACTGGATAGTCAGATACTTTTGGACCCTCATTTTGTACCACTTACAAAAATAAACTCAAAACATATTAAAGTTTTAAATGTAAGACTTAAAACTATAAAATTCCTAGGGGAAAACAGACAAAAAGCTCCTTGACATTGTTCTTGGCAGTGATTGTTGCATACAATCCCAAAGCACAGGCAATGAAAGAAAAAATATTGTTGGAATTCCCGTCATAGCTCAGTGGAAACAAATCTGACTAGCATCCATGAGGATACAGGTTCGATCCCTGGCCTAGCTCTGTGGGTTAAGGATCCAGTGTTGCCTTTGTGGTGCAGGTCGCAGACACAGCTCGGATCTGGTGTTGCTGTGGCTGTGGTGTAAGCCAGCAGCTACAGCTCCAATTCTACCCCTAGACTGGGAACCTCCATGTGCCATGGTGAAGCCCTAAAAAAAAGCAAAAATATATTTTTTAAAAATGTAGTAGTTGGAGTTCCCATCATGGCTCAGCAGAAACAAATCTGACTAGGAACCATGAGCTTGCAGGTTCGATCCCTGGTCTTGCTCAGTGGGTTAAGGATCCAGTGTTGCCATGAGCTGTAGTATAGGTTGCAGACACAGCTCGGATCCGGCGTTGCTGTAGCTGTGGTGTTGGCCGGTGGCTACAGCTCCAATTAGCCCCCTAGCCTGGGAACCTCCATATGCCACAGGTGCGGCCCTAAAAAAGACAAAAAAAAAAAAAAAGATAAGTGTTATTGAGAACGTGTAAAATTAGAACATTTGCACACTATTGGTGGGAATGTAGAATGGGGCAGCTGCTATGGAAAACAATATGGAATTTCCTCAAAAAATTTAAAAATAGAACTACCATATGACCCATATACATATACATACACAAAAGAATTAGAATCAGGAGGATCTGAAAGAGATATATACGTACCCTCACATTCATTGCAACATTGTTCACAATAGCAAAAATATGGAAACAACTTATGTCTATCAATAGATGGATGAATAAAGGAAATGTGATATACACATGTAATAGGATATTATTCAACCTTCAAAAGGAAGAAAATCCTGCCATGAAACATCATGAATGAACCTGAAGATATTATCCCAAGCAAAGTAAGCCGGTCACAGAAGGACAAATATTATGATTCCATATAGATGAGGAATCTAAAATAGTCAAATCCAGGAGTTCCCGTTATGGCTCAGTTGTTAACGGAACTGACTAGTATCCATGAGGATGCGGGTTCAGTCCTTGGCCCTGTTCAGTGGGTTAAGGATCCAGCGTTGCCATGAGCTGTGGCAGATGTAGTTGGCAGACACGGCTCGGATCCTGTGTTGCTGTGGCTGTGGTGTAGGCCGGCAGCTTGACCCCTAGCCTGGGAACCTCCATATGCCACAGGTGTACCCCTAAAAAGACAAAAGACAAATAAAATAAAATAAAATAGGAAAATCCATACAAGCAGAGAGTGGAATGGTGGATGCAAGGTGTTGGGGACAGAGGAAAATGGGGGTTGTTTTCAACAGGTATAAAAGTCTTACAAGAGTATTGAGTTCTGGAGGATTGGCTATAAAACGTAGCACCCATAGTTCACAATAATGCACTGTGCCTTTAAAAATTAGCAGAGCGAATCTCATGTTGTATTATTAACACACACACACAAGGTGGGCATGAGATAACTTTTGAAGGTGATGGATATGTTTATTACATTGTGGCGATAGTTTCATAGGCGCATGCATAGTTCAAATTGTACACATTATGTATGTGCAGTTTTTGTATCTAATTATACATCAAGAAAAGCTGTTAAACCTACTAAATGGAAGGCAACTGTATTTGATATTTCCTAATAACCTATAAGGGAAAAGAATCTGAAAAAAATGGACAATGATGTATGTGTAACTCAATCACTTTGCTGTACACCTGAAACTAACACAACATTGTAAATGAACTATACATACGTCGATAAACAAATAATTGATTAAAAATAAAAGTTTACCAAAGTAAAATATTTTTTAAAATACTAAATGGAAAGTCGAATTAAAAGTGATCATAGAGGAGTCTCCATCATGGTGCAGCAGAAATAAATCCGACTAGGAACCATGAGGTTGCAGGTTCGATCCCTGGCCTCACTCAGCAGGTAA
Organism: Phacochoerus africanus; assembly: GCF_016906955.1. Lineage (NCBI taxonomy): Eukaryota > Metazoa > Chordata > Mammalia > Artiodactyla > Suidae > Phacochoerus > Phacochoerus africanus. The sequence continues at coordinate 191,021,952 of NC_062546.1, forward strand.
AGGATCCAGCATTGCCATGAGCTGTGGTGTAGTTTGCAGATGCGACTCGGATCTGATGTGGCTGTGGCTGTGGTGTAGGCCAGCAGCTGTAGCTCCAGTTGGACCCCTAGACTGGGAACTTCTATATGTCACGGGTGCGGCCCTAAAAACCAAAAAAAAAAAAAAAAAAAAAAAAAAGATAAAAGTAATTGTAGAAACAAAAAAGCACTGTCCTCTCTCCTTGCATAGCCCATGACCAGGTTCGGCAATACTCAACAGGTAGCTCCTATGACATGACTCTCTACAACTCTAGTACATGTGCCTAGCCATGTGTCAACTTGGCTAGGCCACAGTGCCTGGATAATTGATCAAACACCAGTCCAGATGTTGCTGTAAAGGTGTTTTTAGATGATATTAACTTTTAAATCAGTGGACTTTAAGAAAAACAGGTTACCCTTCGTAGTGTGATTGGGCCTTCTCGCATCAGTTGAGGCTTTAAGAAAAATACTGACTTGCCCTAGGAAGAGGTAATTCTGCCATCAGACCGCCTTGCAATTCAAGTACAACATCAATTCTTCCCTGTATCCCCAGACTGCCAGCCAGTCCTGCAAAATTTGTGCTTGCCAGGCTCCACAATTGCCTAAATCAATTTCTTAAAGCCCCCCCCCCAAACACACACACACACATCCTATTGGTTCTGTTTCTCTGAAGAAACCTGTCTAATATAGTCATGTGTTTAAAAAAAAAAGAAGAAAAAGACATATTTTTTAAATTTTATCCAAAATCTGTAGATTTTACACGTTTCCATCTTAGCCTAGCACTTTTCAAAGAGCCACCAAAATAATTCTTAATATATTGTCTCTATTTTTTTCGTTTTTAAAATTTTGGTTGAAACATAGTTGATTTAAAGGTTGTGATCATTTCTGCTGTACAACAAAGTGATTCAGATACATATATCCACATCCATTCTATTTCAGACTCTTTTCCTGTATAGATGATCACAGAACATTGGGTAGAGTTCCCTGTGCTACACAGCAGGTCCCCATTGGCCAGTCATTCCATGTACCACAGTGTGCATGTGCCAATCCCAAAGCCCCAGGCCATCCCCGCCCCCTCTTCCCATCCCCTTTGGTAACCATAAGTGTGTTTTCAAAGTCTGTGAGTAATTCTTAATATTGTAAAACAGAATTTATTTTATCCACAAAACAAGGGTGCTACAGTTTATTTCCCTTCTTTTTTAAAAAGGCTAAACTACAATAGTTAAAATTTGTAAGTATTTGGGGAGTTCCCATCATGGCGCAGTGGTTAACGAATCCGACTAGGAACCATGAGGTTGCGGGTTCGATCCCTGCCCTTGCTCAGTGGGTTAAGGATCCGGCGTTGCCGTGAGCTGTGGTGTAGGTTGCAGACGCGGTTTGGATCCCGCGTTGCTGTGGCTCTGGCGTAGGCCGGTGGCTACAGCTCCGATTCAACCCCTAGCCTGGGAACCTCCATATGCCGCGGGAGCGGCCCAAGAAATAGCAACAACAACAAAAGACAAAAGACAAAAAAAAAAAATTTTGTAAGTATTTATAATTTGCACTGAGAAAAACTTCCTGAGGTAACATCTATGACAAAAACACACAAAACCAAACTCAATCAACTGGGGTTACACATAACCTTTTAATTATCAGAAAAAGAGGTTGAGATGGAGCATTTCCAGCTTTATATGTGAAACGACATGCTGCTTTAATTTTTAATTAATTCCCAAACTGTCATTTCAAAAGACCAGTCAGCCATTAAGCCACATCGGATTTGGAGTTTTCAGATTTGAGGGTCAACAGGCAACAGTTCAGAGCTTCCTAATAGTAAGGAAAATAGAACAGCTTTTTATGGAGATCTACGAGGATTTAAATGAGTATAGCTGTTAAGAGTTTCCTATTTGATAAGCATCCATAGGTTCCTGCCTCAGAATACTAATAAAATGCAAGGTTGGCTGTCAATTTCAAAGCATCCTAGCTAAGCTAAAAACAGACAATCTGCAGACCAGATATCTAATTAAACTGACCAACTTGTTTCCCTCCATGGTTTATACGCTTGTCACCAGAGGTCCCTAGGTACTATTCTGAGAGTGTGGACATGTACATACATAACAGAAACATAAAGGGTCCTACTTAATAGTATAATAATTATATCAATAGTCTTCATGAACAGTGTAATGGCAGTCTCTGTGCTAAGTATTTGACATTCAATGTCTCATTTAAAGCTTACTCCAATCCATGGAATTCCCAGTGTGGCTCAGTGGCTAATGAACCCGACTAGCATCCATGAGGATGTGGGTTCAACCCCTGGCTTCGCTCAGGGGGTAAAGAATTCAGCATTGCCATGAGCTGTGGTGTAGGTCGCAGACGCAGCTCAGATCCCACATTGCTGTCGCTGTGGCATAAGCCAGCAGCTACAGCTTTGATTTGACCGCTAGCCTGGGAATCTCCATATGCTGTGGGTGTGGCCCTAAAAAGACAAGGGAAAAAAAAAAAAAAAAAACTTACTCCAGTCCTTTGGGGTAGGTACTTTTTTGTTCTCATCTTCCAAGTGAGGAATATAAGGCTTCCAAGGGTTAAAACTGTCAGATCTCAAAAATAATATGATGTCCCTCATAGGTGGAATCTAAAAGATGCAGATGAACTTGTTTGCAGAGCAGAGAAAGACATGCAGACTTTGACAGCAGGCTTTTGGTTACCAAAGGGAACAGGTGGTGGGGGGAGGGATGGACTAGGGGGTTGGGATTGGCATAGGCATACTTTAGTGTATGGAACCATTGATCAGTGGGGACCTGCTGTTTAACACAGGGAGCTCTACCCAGTAGTCTGTGATGGGAAAAGAATCTGAAAAAGAATAGATATGTGTCCATGTATAACTGAATCACTATGTTGAACAGCAGAAATTCTCAAAACATTGTAAATCAACTACACTTAAATAAAGCTTCAAAAAATGAAAATAAAAAAAATGCCAGCTCTAGAAACTGACAGAGATGAGGCCCAAAACTCAGTCTAGGAACCCACTCACTAAGTTTCAGGTTTCTCAGTGTAAAAGGGAAAAAATAATAATAATAATGGCACCAATTGCACATAACGTGCTTTTTGTGTTTCCAGGACTTTCATCTATTTGGATAATTTGTATTTATTTAATCCTAGCTACAGTAATACCCATTTTATAGATAAGGAACTATGGTAAAAAGTGCAAAATAATTTGCCCGAAATCAGACAAGAAGTAAATAGTGAAGCTGGGGTTCAAGGCCAAGCATGCAGCTCCCTCTTCATCCACTGTTATTATATGATAGCTATTCGTTAAGAAACATAAAAGAGTTTTAGAGGTTCTGCAAGATCAAAACTATTTTAATAAATATACTAAGATACCATTTGTTCTCCTTACTCTCATTCTCTCAAGAATGTTACACTGGGAGTTTTCCAGAGGCTGTGTGATGTATGATATTGCCACAAATTGTATGTAGAAAAAATTATGAGAATCCTGCAGTCATCTATAAGGTAGTTGTCATAAGAGACATTGCAAAAAGTGAAAAAATGCCACCCTTTGGGAAAATATAGCTATTTTTCACTTGAAAAAAAATGATTTATTGACAAAAGTGGGTTTATCTTCATACTTCCTTCTTCAAAGGAAATAGTAAGTAAATATTATTTTTCCTGTTTAAATTTTTAACATGGTAAATATTGATAGATATAAAGCATAAACAAAGGCTCTTTGGGGTCCTCAAAAAGTTTTAAGAGTACAAAGGGGAATTGGAAACCCCAAAGTCAGAGAAAGGCTGGTGTGCTATATGTTATGTATTTTCAATGATAGTACCTAGTCATAGAGCTTTCAGTGAGATTAAATAGATAATTCATATGAAGAGCTCAACACACGGCACATGGAGATTGTCAGCATATGTCAATAATTATTTACATCATTATTAGGGATGAAACAACTTGCCCGAGGTAACACTGTTAGTGGCAGACCAGGGACCTCAAAAAGCTGCAGTTCTCAATGATAATGTAATAATCTGCATTCAGTAATTATTTAATAAACTTGACCAAATTCACTTACAATTGAAGTACCACAGAAGAGTTCCCAGGTGGTCTAGTGTTTAGGACTTGGCCTTTTCACCACTGCTCCCTGGGTTCAATCCTTGGTCTGTGAGCCCACATCAAGCTGCTACATGCCAAGGCAAAAAATAAAATAAATAAAATAAAATAGTCCTGATGGGTGGATTAGGCACAGGTAGATGTAGAAGTCCCAATAAGGGACCACAGATAGAGAGGGAAACCTAGAGGACTTTGGGAGATTACGGTCAGTTAATAACAGCGCGAGAGGGCCATCAGAACAAGCAAGGCTCACTTGACTAGTGGAGGCACGAGATATGCCTCAGGTCTTTGGGTGAGAGATGGGGTGAAGCCTGCATTCAGGTTCAGACAAAGGGCAAGAGTTTCGGACCACCCTTCTGCTGCTTTGAATAAGCACCATGCCAGTCCTAGTTTGACCTTATAGAGTCAAATACCCTCTTACCTGATACCAAGGAGGAGCTACTTCTTGAAGAAAGAGGAAGAGGCGGTCTTTTCCCTCCCCGACTCCCCTTGGATGATAAAACTGGTGGCCCACCTCATCCTGGGGGCAGAGCCTCCTTGTCTGCCCGCTTGCATCTCTCATAAGAATCCTGTCTTTAAAAATCTACTTCTTGCCTATCGCTTTGTCTCTCACTGAATTCTTTCTGCACTAAGGCACGAAGAACCTGAACCTTAGGAAGTCCAGACACTGGGTGAATGATTCTAATTTAAAAACTGTGGGTTCAAGTCCCAATCTGTGTTCTGGCTAGGTTCAAGACATAAGTGCTATCAGTTTCAGTAACACAGAAAAGAGAACTATCTGTAACTAACACCAACTGAGAAGCAAAATGATGGGGTAAAAAGAATTCTGAGCCAATAACAATGACCTATGTTCCAGGCCCGATTTTGCCATTAGCTAAATGTTTTACCATAGGCAAATCACTTGAAATCTCTGAATTATTGTGTTCACATGTTTAAAACAATGAAATGTGTATATCTTTTATTTACTTCAAAAGTATAAAATGACTTAATTTATGTTAAAGTGCTCCGAAAAGTATAAAATGAGAAAAAATTTTCCTATCTCACTTCTCATGACACAATAAATTCCAGAGGGATTAAAAATGTTAATGTCGGAGTTCCCGTTGTGGCTCAGTGGTTAACAAATCCAACTAGGAACCATGAGGTTGCGGGTTTGGTCCCTGCCCTTGCTCAGTGGGTTAAGGATCCGGCATTGCCATGAGCTGTGGTGTAGGTTGCAGACGCGGCTCGGATCCTGCGTTGCTGTGGCTCTGGTGTAGGCCGGTGACTGCAGCTCCGATTCAACCCCTAGTCTGGGAACCTCCATATGCCGCCGGAGTGGCTCAAGAAATAGCAAAAATACAAAAAAAATAAAAATAAAAATAAGTTAATGTCAAAATGCAACCAAAAATTACTAGATGAATATAAAGGAGAAAATTTATATACACTTAGGGTAAGGAGAAACTTTCTCAATATGACAAGAAAGAGGAAATATTCTATAAAAGTACTGGGGCTGCATCAAAGAGAATAAACTACTTAGGAAAACATTTATTAAAAGAAACAAAAGATTCTATACTAAAAACAATGAAACATTGTTGAAAGAATTAAAGACCTAAATAAATGGAAGACATGTCACATGCATGATGGAAGACTTAATATCGTTTTGATGATTTTGCTTCTCCAAATGATCCAACGAATCCTTGCCAAAATTTCAATTGCCTTTTTTGCAGAAATTAACCAACTGATCTTAAAATTCATTTGGAAATGCAAGAAACACAGAATAGTAAAAAACAAAAACAAAAAACAAAAAAAAACAAAGTTGACTGTGTCACATTTTCTGATTTTGAGACTTACAAAGCTACACTAATCAAGACATTGTGATACTGGCATAAGAATAGACATGGCTCAATGCAGTAGAATTGAGAGCCCAGAAATAAACCCTTACATTTATGTTCATTTGATTTTCAACAAGTATGACAACACAATTCAACAGGGAAATAAGTGCCTTTCAAGAAATGATGCTGGGACAATTGGATAACTAAGTGCAAAAGAATGAATTTGGACTCCTATCTCATACTATGTAGAAAAGTTAACTTGATTGAAATCAAAGAGATCTGAATGTGAGAGCTACAAAAAGACTCTGAGAATAAAACAGCAACGACTCTTTGTGAATTAGGGTTACTCAATGATTTCTTAGGTATGACAACAAAAGCATATAAGAAAAAATAGATAGGAGTCCCCATTGTAGCTCAGCAGTAACGAATCCAAATAGTACCTGTGAGGATGTGGGTTTGATCCTTGGTCTCACTCAGTGGGTTAAGAATCTGGCATTACCATGAGCTTTGGTGTAGGTTAAGGATGCGGCTGGGATCTGGCATTGCTGTGGCTATGATTTAACCCCTAGCCTGGAAAATTCCATATGCAGCCCTAAAAAATCAAAGAAAGGAAAGGAGGGGGGGGGAAAGTAGATAAATTTGACTTCATCAAAACTAATTAGAACTTTGTACTACAGAAGGCACCACCAGAAAGTAAAAAAATAACCTCAAAAATGGAAGAAAATATTTGCAAATTATGTACCTGATAAAATTTTATCTAGAATATACAAAGAACTCTTACAACTTGAAATAAAAAGGGGAAAAAAAACTCTTAAAAATGGGTGGAGGACTTGAATAGACAATTCTCCAAGTAAAACATACAAATGGCAAACTTGCACATAAAAAGATGCTCAGTATCATTGGTCATTAAAAAAACACAAATCAAAATCACAATGGAATACCACTTCACACACACACACTAGGATGGCTAAAATTTTTTTAAAAAGACAGATAATAACAAGTGTGGGTGAGAATGTAGAGAAATTGGAACCCTCATCCATGCTGGTAGGACTGTAAAATGGCACAGCCACTTTGGAAAACAGTTTTTCAATTCTCCAAATATTACACATAGAGTTACCATGTATGATGGTTAATCATGTGCATGAACTTGACTGGGCTGAGGGATACCCAAACAGTTGGTAAAATATAATTTCTGGATGTACCTGTCACCAGATGAGATTAGCATTTGAATCAGTAGGCTGAGTAAAGATCACCTTTACCAATGCGAGTGAATGTCATCCAACCCACTGAGGGCCCAAGTATTGCAAAAGGCAGAGGAAGGATGAATTTGCTCTCTGTCTGCCTCTCTCTGTCTCTCTTTCTGCATGAGCTGGGACATCCATCTTCTCCTGCCCACAGATTTTGGAACTCCTAGCTCTAGAGTCTTCAGACTTTGTGACTTGAGATGTTGGCTCCGCTGGTTCTCAGGCCTTTAGACTCACATCAGCTTTCCTGGTTCTCCTGCTTACAGGCAGCAGATGACCATGGGACCTCAAAGCCTCTGTAATCATGTAAGCCAATTCCTAGAGTAAATCAATGCCTCTCTCTCTCTCTCCTCTCCCACCTCTTCTTATTTTATGTGTTTTATATTAACATTTTCTATTTTAGTATATATCATATTATTCATGTTATACGTATAATGTCTAGGTTGTCGATATAAAAAACAGGGGTTCTAACAATCTTTTAATTATTTTGGTGTAGAATTTTAAAGAAAATAAAATCATGTACATGAAGCCATGTTCGAAGAAGTGATTTACTGTGCCTCTGAAATATGAAACCCGTGGTTGAAGAGCCTCCTCTTCAATTAGGGAAAGAATTAGGGAAGTTATAGCTGTGACCTGCTTTTGATCTCCCACATGATGGATTATGTGTGTCTTATCTTCCTAATATGAGAAAATATCAAAAAGACAGAAAGCAGTGATTTTGCTAATAAGATAAAAGGGTAAAGCTAAAAAATTGCTGGGCAGGCTATGTCCACTTGTCTCAAATCCCACTCCATCCATTACAGTCACCAAGTAAAGGGGTGACTTTGGGATAAAAGACTCATTTCCCAAAGATTTCCTTTATTAATCTGTTTGGTCTGCTGAGCACAGAAACATATTCTCTTTTTTCAAATTTGGAGGAGCAGCCAAGTTGTGCATATTAGGTCACAGTGGGTCACTCCTGCTGGAAAAGCAAAATTAGAGTTTTGGGGGGGATAACAAATAAAGAAATGAAATCTGTAGCCTTTGCTCTGAGGAAGGATACTTAGTATAAGAGTAGACAGAATCTGGCAAACCCAACCCTTACAGGTGAACATCCCAAGACCTAAAAGCGTGAAGTTGTCCCCTCTTTGGGAGTCATTAGTTCATAGGTAGGGGTGGGCTATGAGTGAGGATTAAATTGCTTGCATAAAAGTGACCCAGGTGATAGATTAAAACACAAATTCCCAGAATTCATCAGGGGAATCTACAGTATTTTAAAGTGCCCCAGCTTTGAAAAATGGATGGAAAGCCAATTCAGAAACAATGACTTAAGATATAAAAACACAAGAAATAGCAACAACAACAACAAAAAAAAAAGACAAAAAGACAAAAAAAAAAATCTGGAGTTCCCATCGTGGCACAGTGGTTAACGAATCCGACTAGGAACCATGAGGTTGCGGGTTCGGTCCCTGCCCTTGCTCAGTGGGTTAAGGATCGGCGTTGCCATGAGCTGTGGTGTAGGTTGCAGATGTGGCTCGGATCCCGTGTTGCTGTGGCTCTGGCGTAGGCCGGTGGCTACAGCTCCGATTCAACCCCTAGCCTGAGAACCTCCATATGCCGCGGGAGTGGCCCAAGAAATAGCAACAACAACAACAACAACAACAACAACAACAAAAGACAAAAAGACAAAAAAAAAGATATAAAAACAACAGTCAAATCAAATTTTGGTAAACTTTTCTGTAATCATCTAATGACATTTCAGCAAAAGGAAATAAATCAAAGTATGCAATCTTTACTTTTAAGAAATCTTGCCACAGTGCTAAAGCAGCCACATTTGAAATAGGAAAGTTTTAAATAATCCATGAGATATTTTTGCCCAGTTTTTCTGTCCCCTACCCTACTTAATTGAGCAGTTGTTTGAGTTATACACACACACTTGCAGTTCAAATGACGTATAAAATTGAGGGGCAGACGTAAACTGGTACTGTGGACTCTAAAATGATAAATAAGAAATAACATTATTCATCACTGAACTAATTAGGCTAACTGCCTTCTCAGAAATCTAGATATGAATATACTGTAGACAGTGGCAGTTTATTCCCACATAGCTTAATCAGCATTCCATGACGCTCTCAAATTCAACCAAGTTCAGGCAATCTTTCCGGGCAAAAGCATTAGCAAAGTTGCAAATTTTAACCAAGTTTTTTCAACTTTCAACATGGCCTAATGCTAATAGTACTGAGAGCTGAAGACTTAAGCCAGTCATTCTGGCTGTGCCTTTTTTCCCCACCAGACTGAGAATCACCCAGGACCAGCAAAGAGAACTTTGAAATATGCATTATCACAAAGTACACAAGGCGATTCCGATGTGAGTACATTGCTCCAGATTCTATTTTCAACTTTGTCACTAAATGTCTTGGCCAGCATAGATGAAGTACATAATCTCTCATGTCTTGATTTGCCAATCTATGAATCTTCCTTTCTCCTAGGAATATGGGAATGATAACATTAGCAAATTTACATTTAAAAATTACAGCTGAAGGTTGTGTTTGAAAAAGTGGCATAACTTAGTAGTTAAAAATAACAGGCTTAGCATTAGAAGAATCTGGATCCAAAACCCATTCTACCACTCACTCACTGAACTTGCATCTCAATTTCATATCTCCAAAAAGGAGAACCTCAGAATATTATCTGAGATTAAAGGAGACATTATATGCAAAATACTAGTCTCATGATTGCCACATGGTAGATACTCAGTAACAAGTAGATATTGCTGGAGTTCCTGCTGTGGTTCAAAAGGATCGGCAGAGTCTCTGCCCTGCCAGGATGCAGGTTTGAGCCCCAGCCTGGTACAGTGGGTTAAAGTCTGGTGTTGCTGCAGCGGCAGACTCTCGAAACTCCAGCTAGGATATGATCCCTAGCCCAGGAACTCCATATTGCTATGGGGCAGCCAAAGAGGGGGCAGGGAGAGAGATAAAAATTTGGTGGAATTTTGCCAAGTAAGAGTGAGAAATAAAATTGTGTTGTCATAGCCACTAATATTTTGGGAATGTTTGTTATCCACTACATATAATTAGCCCCTCCTGATTGATACAGAGGTCAATTAATGGTAGAGTGTTTGCTTTAAAATAAAGGAACTACTTATTGCAGCACCACTTACAATAGCCAAGACATGGAAGCTAAGTCATGGATACTAAATGTCCATCAATAGATGACTAGATAAAGAAGATATGATACACACACACAATGAAATATTACTCAGCCATAAAAAAGAATCAAATAATGCCATTTGCAGCAACATGGATGGACCTAGAGATAATCATAGTAAGTGAAGTTAGTCAAACAGTGAAAAACGAACATCATTTGACATCACTTATACGTAGAATCTAAAAAAGGATACAAATGAACTTATTTGCAAAACAGAAACAGACTTACATATTTTGAAAACAAACTTACAGTTAAGAAGGGGACAGGTGCAGGGAAGTTATTGATTGGGGGTTTGGGATTGGCATAATCACACTGTGGTATATGCAATGACTGGCCAAAGGGGCCTGCTACACAGCACAGGGAACTCTACCCAATATTCTGTGATAATCTGTATGGGAAAAAAAAAATCTGAAAAAGAATGGATGTATGTTTATGTGTAACTGAATCACTTTGTTGTACACAGAAACTATTACAACACTGTAAACCAACTATACTTCAATGAAACTTTAAAAATAGAAAAAAGAGATAGATAAATAAATAATCAAACTACTAGATTTCTTTATGAACTCTGGTCATTACGGATGTAAAATTCTTTAAGCAATGAACCATCTGCAAGGAAGCTCTGCACAGATCCTCTAATTACAAATATCATTTGTAGAGGAAAATACTGGAGCACTTCTGGCAGGAATACATCTCTTGCCAGATGCTGTTTCACGTTTAATGAGATGCTCCATTGTTTTTATTTTCCAGCCAAAATTCATTCCTAACGCTCATGAGGGTGAGGTCTTCTTGAGGTGCCATAAGCGCAAGCCTCTCTCAAGGGAGAGTTTATGACTATGCCTGGATCCCAGACACTCCAGCGAGTCTGTTTTTCCAGAACCATGGAAGCTGTTGCTCTGTGAGGCACCAGCAGCCCACCCCCACTTGTTTACTGCCCTGGAAGCTCTCAACCATTCCTCAGAGGCCAGGAGGACCCTTGAGTCTTGTCAACGTCTGTCACAGATGAGGCATTTGCATAAGAAGTCGCTGCCTACCATGTATCAAGAGAGAAAAGTGATGACAAGAAACCACCAGGAGTGAAGTGTGAAGCCTGTTATTGCAACACATCAGTACCACTTAGGAAAACAGAGCAGAGGAGTCAAAAAACAGGGATTTGGAACCCAGTTCCTCCAGCCCTACCAGGAATATACTTAACATTTAATGAGCTCTTGCCAAGCACCTTACATACATCAGCTCATCTAATCTTCACAACAGCACATGAGTTGGGTTCTACTGTATCATCACCCTGAGAAAAAATGAGGTGTACCACAAACAAAAGTATTGCTTTCAGTCCGTCAAACAATTCCACTTTTTTTAAAAATTCCTATGATGGTCGATTCTTCTGTGCATCTGACAATGATATTCAGGGACCCAGGAGTCTGAAATGTCTATGTAACTAATTTCTGGTACAACGGAGGGACAGTGGATCTGTTAGGAAAGACTACCTGCCAAGCAGAGCAGTGACCTTTACTAAAGGTGAGCTGTAAGACAGCAATGTGTGAGTATTAGATAGAATTGGGCAGAATCAGACAGAGTAAGGCTACATCACACTGAGTGATATGAGCATTTCCTTGGTATTTTCTTCCGAATGTATTTCATATGGATAAAATAATTGAAATAGCTCTAGACGTCTTACCCTATCCACTTGAAACCTTGAACAGCTCCTCAAAGGAAAAGGTCCATTATCCTCAACAAGGAATCACAGGTCTTCATGATCTTCCCCAAACATACCCTTCTGGCCAAGTATATGTTTTTCCTAACCGTTGTCTGTCAAAACAATATCCAGCAGTTCCCATTGTAGCTCAGCAGGTTAAGAACCTGACATAGTGTCCATGAGGGCCTCACTCACTGGGTTAAGGATTCAGGATTGCTGCAAGTTTCAGCATAGGTCACGGATGTGGCTTGGATCCAGTGTTGCTGTGGCTGTAGTGTAGGTTGGTGGCTGTGGTGTAGGCTGGCAGCTGTGGTTCTGATTTGTCCCTTGGCTCAGAAGCTTCCATATGCCACAGGTGTGCCCATAAAATGACAAAAGAAACAGAAAAGAACAATATCATGTGTATTAGTGTGCTAGGACTGCTGCAGCAAAGTGTCACAAACTGGTGGGCTGCTAGAAAACCAGAAATGTATCATCTCACAATCTGGAAGCTAGAAGTCTGAGTTCAAGGTGTTGACAGGGTTTGATCTTCCTGACACCGATGCAGGAGAATCTGGGCCAGGCTTATCTCCAGCTTCCAGGAGTTTGCAGCCCATCTTTGGGGCTCCTTTCATTGTAGATGAATCATCCCAACCCCTGCCTTCATGTTCCCACAACATCTCCCCTATGTGTGTCTGTGCCCAAATCTCCCCTTTTTATCAGGACACCAGTTATAGTCCTTTAGGGCCCCAACCTCCTCTAGTTTGACTTCATCATAACCAACTACATCCGCATCCTTCCTATTTCCCAATAAGTTCATATTTTGAGGTTCTAAGGCTGAGGACCTCAACATATGAATTTGGGGAATACGATTCAACCCATAACACTATGTCCCAATTCTTTTTTTCAGGGGGCGGGGGTGGAATCAATAAGGGTGACATGAAAAATCTTTATTTGAAACGGTCAAGTTATATGATACTTTCCAAGACACATTTATCAGTAAAGAACCTTTTCTAATTAAGGAAGGAATTATTTTTTGTTCGCTAAATAAGAAATGTGTGCACTTTTTGTTACTAGCAATCTTAACATACATAAGGCATTGTGATTTAGGCAAATATTAAATTCCTATTTATCACTATATAAATAACTATGTAACTTTTGAAAATTGTACCAGGACTCAATTCTTACATCAAAAATGATTGTTCATTGAAAAATGTCAGCAAATTCCAAGGCAGGATGGAAGTTCCTCTCTGAATTAACTGGATGGAAGTTCCTCTCCTCTGAATTTACAATCATTACATCCAATGATTTTTGAGTGTCTTATGGTATATTAACCATTTCTGTGTTTCCTAGTGGTTCACCATGTATGTTTTTCTGCTGAAGGTAGGATTTATGTCTTGTTGATCTTCATTGTGCCTTCATGAGTAACATCTTGACACATTTTGTGCTTCACTCACGTTTGCAGAACAGGATTTTAATCTCTTTATTCTCGTGTAGTCACTTTTTCATTTCTTGTTTTTCTACCAAGAAGCCACAATTGGCAACACCCCAGCAAGTGTTCATTCCCCGGTATGGAGCTGAGCGGGTGACAAGCGTGAACTAACCACATTCCTTAACATTTTGGCTGATATTTTCAAAGCTTCCCCATATCGGCACAGACATTTCTCACAAATGGTCCAGAATACCTGGCTGGTATCTTACATAGGTAATTATACATAGATGCTTCAAGACTTGCTCTACTGGCAAAAATGCCACTAGATTTACTGTAAAGAATTTAATTTGTGTATTTAATTCGATAAAACTGCAGCTGAAGACAAGTGCCACTTCATATTCTAAGGAGCCAGTGCCGTACAGCTTTTCCTAGTCTACATAGTAGCATCTCAGACAACTAGGGAGTTTTATCTCTACAGGGAAGGATTGAAGAAGAGATCCCAGAAACTACTATGTCTAACACCATTTCCTTTCTCTGAAAAAAAATAAATAAATAAATAAACACTCTTCACAAGGACTTCCCATTGTGACACAGCAGAAACAAATCTGACTAGAACCCATGAAGATGCAGGTTCAATCCTTGGCCTCGCTCAGTGGGTTGCGGATCTGGTGTTGCTGTGAGCTATGATGTAGGTCACAGACATGGCTCAGATCCCGAGTTGCTGTGGTATAGGCTGGCAGCTGTAGCTCCGATTCGACCTCTAGCCTGGGAACCTCCTAAGGTTCGGCCCTAAAAAGCAACAACAACAAAAAAATCACAGCTTCTACATAAATATTAATAACTTTGTGCTTATGGACAAATTACATGCAATAGGCAAGTAGAGCTTGGACAATTACAGCAAATGATATAACACGTTTAAAGCAGCACTTAAATGCCTGCATCTGAAGTTGTCATTTAAAATCAGTAAAGGCAAGAAAGACTGAGCTATTTGAGATGCCTCACATTCTACTCTTTATTTCTTGCACATCAGTTGCTGTTTACCTTATCTAAGGTTACCAGCCTGTTTTACTCTCTCCTCTCTACCCTCTCCTTTCAAAGATTTCCAAGAGCCAGACTGGAGAGGTCAGTGTGCCTTTCCACCATCCTGTTATCCCTGGCTTTACTCGGTACAAAAAGCTTGTCAGTGATTCTCATCCCTGACTGCATATTAGAATCGTCTTGGGAGATGTAAATAATTCTGATCTCTCTACTCCAGATTTTCTGATTTAATTAGTTGGGAAACAGGCCCATGCATAAGCATTGCTTTGATACTTTTAAAAACCTTCCCAAGGATTCCAATATTCATCCAGTGTAAGAACCACTGAACTAACTTTAGCCTGTCTCTCAAAACCATTATTTTGAAGGTGTGACCACAGACTTCCTGCATCAGAATTATTTGGGAAGATTATTAAAAAGGCGAACCTCCAGATCTTATCCTAAATCTCCTAAATCGGCATCTGTGGTACTGAGGTCCAGATACTTGCTTTCAGTGAGTTTTAAACGACTCTTAAAACTGAAAACAGGAGTTCCCGTTGTGGCACAGTGGAAACGAATCCTACTAGGAACCATGAGGTTGTGTGTGGGTTCAATCCCTGGCCTCATTCAGTGGGTTAAGGATCCAACGTTGCCATGAGCTGTGGCGTAGGCTGCAGACATGGCTCAGACCTGGCATTGCTGTGGCTGTGGTGTAGGCTGGTGGCTGCAGCTCCGATTAGACCCCAAGCCTGGGAACCTCCATATGCCACGGGTGCAGCTCTAAAAAGCAAAAAAAAAAAAAAAAAAAAAAAACTGAACAAACAAAAAACTGAAAGTAACTGTTCTAAAACAGTCATTTCTCAATTTCTTTTGCTGGGGCTTATTTTTGGCCACTTTTTGTCACCCAAGGGCAAGGCCTGTGACACACCATGGCACATGCTATTGGTTGGCTTACTCAGCAGCCAATCCTGGCCTCTTTTCCCTTATTGCCTTCCAAGATAGATGCCAGAAAAGCTGGATATTCACTTTTGTGGGCTCCCTCTCAATTACTAGCAATATGATGGCACTATGACCCAGTTTCACAAATAACTCACAAGGGGAGGTCTGCTAGTAGAACTGGGAAACTCCTTTTTTGGGGTTTTTTTTTTTTTTTAAGGTTTTGTTTGTTTGGTATTTTGTTTTGTTTTGTTGGTATTTTTAAGGCCACCCTTGCAGCATACGGAGGTTCCCAGGCTATGGGTCAGATAGTAGCTGGAGCCACTGGCATATGCCACAGCCATAGCAACACCAAGATCTGAGCCACATCTGTGACCGACACCACAGCTCAAGGCAACCCGTATCATTAACCCACTGAGCGAGGCCAGGAATCAAACCTGCATCCTCGTGGATGCCAGTCAGATTCGTTTCTACTGATTCATGATGGGATCTCCTTTTTTTTAAGTTTTATCAAAGTATAGTTGATTTATAATGTGATAATTTCTGCTGTACAACAAAATGATTCAGTTATACATTTAAGCACAGAACTGGGGAACTCTTACTTTTTTATAAAATGGACTTATACAAGCTCTATGCTCCTGGTTTCACCCCTTTCCTGTTCCTCCTGCATCTCTGAACCTGGCTATGATGCCATCTTGTGACAACAGAAGAGCAAGAGTAAAGACAAAAGACCAGCATACCATAGCTGGTAAAGTAAAACAATGGAAAAACCCTGGATTGTTGATATTAAGAGGCCCAGAAATGCTTTCAGCATTCCTAACTGATAAAGCACCTCCCTCCATAATTCATTCCACAGGAGAACCATATTTAAAGAAGCATGACCTATTTGAAGTCTTAGTTTTTGTTCCTTTTTCAAACATTTAATACTGTCCAAGAGTAGTCTACAAAACCTAACATATAAACCCTGTGCCCCAGTCTCTACCTCCACTTCTGCCCTGTCTAATCTTGGAGGGTTTTCATTCTTCTTCCCCCCTTATCTAGACCATTCTGCTCCACCTTGAGGTCCCCTGAGTCTTTCATTCCTCCTCTCAATGCTCTGTCCTCTCTCGGAGGACAATGTTCCCTCCTGGGTGATTTCCTTTCTCTCCTAAGAGAATGAGGGGGGCTGGAAGAATCCAAGAAGGAAAGGGGGAGTGGGGAAGCTATGGACCCCTCACATTAATGATTTGTAGCCTCTACACAAGGAAACTTCACATGTAAAAACACATAGACTTAGATATGCTAGGATGGAAAGAAAAAAGGAGAGGGTAGTAGGTCTCTGCCCACATCCATCCATAAAACTCCAGGGATCCATTCTCAACCCAGACTGCCCTTCTGGTTAACCACTGGAGCTTCCCAAACTGCAGAAGTTAGGCTCTGCTCCAGAAATTCAGATTCAGTACATCCGCATGGGACTCAGACCTCTGTTTTGTTTTTGTTTTTACAGCTGCACCCTCAGCATATGGAAGTTCCTGGACCAGGGATTGAATCCAAACTGCACCTGTGGCAACACCAGATCCTTTTTGAATCCTCGCAAGGCTGGAGATTGAACTCATGTCTTTGCAGCAATCTGAACCACGGCAGTGGTATCCTTAACCCACTACACCATAACGGGAATTCCTCAGACTTTCGTTTTTGAAGTTTCACAGACATCTAATGAGATCTAAGGCTGATAATCCCAGACCATGAAGGGCAGCTTGAAAAACAACTCTCACTGTGAACAGCAACTCTCAGTGAGGCAAGGAAATCTTGTCCCTTCCTCTATTCCACATTTAAAGTAATTCAAACAATGACTAAGGTACTTACTCAGCCTTCAGGTCACTGACATTTCATTTCATCTAATCAGAAAGAATGTGTAACTTGACAAAAATGTGGATTCCTTCCTTGATTTCCTAGAATCTTCCTGTCTAACATGAATGCTTTAGCACAAAGCAAGAATGGTCTACTCATCCAGCATTTCTATATCAAGTTGGTTATTTCATCCACAAATTGTTTGCTCCCCCTGCTTCTGATGAGTGACCCTGATTGACAGTTAAAATGAATTTCTACAATGACAAAATACTTCTCTTAGGGAATGAAACTTTTTAGACACATTCATACATTTTCAGAAGAAGTAACAAACATAATCGTCACCATAATCATGCACAGTAATTCAGACTTAAGCACATTTTGATCAAATTTTTACTTAGCATTCTAGATTTATTCACCCTGGAAAAAGGGGAGAGAAACAGCTAAATATCTTAGACTATTTCTAATTACGAAATTTTATCTTAATCATGAAAATCCTTTGCCTTTTGGAACTATTCTTGGAATCTCTAAACACAGGAGAAAAGAGTTGGTGAATACCAACTGAGGTAGTAGCAATGTTTCAAATGAAATGTATTTTTTAAAGGCTTTGATAGGATTCAGGGGAACTTAATGATAAGTCCACAGCTTTAATGTTATGTCATTGTGCATACCACATAATGCCACTATTCGATAAAGTTTTACAATGTTTTTTTCCCTTAGGCTCCCAATCCCTAAAATCAGTTCCCACTGTGGTACAGTGGGTTAAGAATCAAACTGCAGTAGCTTAGGTCACTGTGGAAGCCTGGGTTCAGTCCCCAGCCCAGTAAAGTGTGTTAAAGGATCTGGCACATAGGTCACAGCTGTGGCTCGGATTCAGCCCCTGGCCTGGGAACTTCCATGTGCCAAGAGTGCTGCCATAAAAATTTTTTTTTTCATTAAAATAAGGAGGAACATCCATCACAGCTGTCCATCTCACCAGCACTTTGGGTATTGAATGCTTTTGAGAGTGTAGCATGTTTTTTAAAAATAACTAAATGACGAGTATAATTTCCATAGATAAAAGATGTTTGTCATTGCTAGTAATTGGTACTCAGTTACTAGTTTTTCTGTTTAAGTGAAATGATTTGCCTTAGCAACTCATCTTCCTTCATTAAACACGATGAACCCAAAAGAAATTGAGGCCTTGTAATTATGAGAAAGAAAGATCAATTGAATTGATACTGTTCCACAAGGCTGTCCTTTTCATTTATTTCTTGTGAATCATATGAACTTCAGGGAGATCTCATACCCATGCTTTTCATTAAGGAACAGGTAATGCATTTATCTTTCTTTTTATGACTCATTCTAAGGAACACTATGATTTGGCCTCTGGGGTTTTGAAATAAACAAACCTCTTTCTCATCAATATCGAGATAACCTCAGAGAAGCTGGAAGATGTGTTTTACTCAGCATAGGAAAAAAACAGTGCATATTACAAAGACAAAAGAAAAAAATTATCTACAGGGTGGTGATAGACGTTGTCTGCCAAGGCACATGGCACAGCACCCACCTGGGCTTGCAGGCCAGAAGCGTAATTCTCTTTGACACAGCAATTTCCAAGGTCAACTCTGAGAGGGAGGCCAAGGACCATTTTACCACTTGTGATGGGAGTACTGATTCCCACTGTTCTCCTGATACAGGCGGTAAATCACCTCCATACCATGTACCCACATGATCTAATTTAAGGCATAATTAGGTCCTAGCAACAAGGGGAGCAATACTTGGGACCCAGTGGGGCAAAGGGCAGGAGATATGTGTCCTTGGCTGGGGAGAGCAACCTATGTATAGCTCCCCTCCCCATAACTAACTACATACCTTCTCTCTATTTCACAGTCTCGCTTTTTCTAACATGTTCTCAGAATAGTCTTCCCCACTAAGTTAACACAGTAATAACTTTATTACTTTAAAGCTGAGCATAGCTTAATATAAGTATATTAACACAGTAATATACTAAGTATATTATTTGTATAGCTTTATTGAGGTATAATGGTACACAGAAACTGCATATATTTAATGTACATAATTTAATGAGTTTGGATATATGTGTATACCTGTGAAATCATCCCTACAACCAAGATAATAAACATATCCAACACCTTAAGAAGTTTCCTCCTGCCCCTTTGGTTTTCTTTGGGTTTTTTTTTCCTTTGTTTTTATTTTGATGTGTGTGTGTAGTAGGAACACAAGAGCTCTACCCTCTCAAAAAAAATTAAGTGCACAATTATAGTTTTGTTAACTTTAGGTAACATATTTCTATAAAAATGTTATTGACAAAAAAATGAAAAAAAAAAGAAGATAAAAAAAAAACGTTATTGAGAAGTTCCCTGGTGGATCAGTGGGCTAAGATTCTAGCACTGTCACAGCTGTGCCATGGGTTTGATCCCTGGCCCAGGTAATTTCTGGATGCTGTGGGCATAGCCAAAAAAAAAAAAATGTTGAAATGGACTACAGTTGTAGAATGTGCTCAAGGAGAAAGACTATTTTAACCTGATCTTCAACTAGAAATGCTTCTGATTTTCACTAACAGATTTTTAAATGGTCAGTAAATAATATTATAACTATCTTAAGGAGAAACCATAGTTGTATTCTTTAAAATGACTTTGAATGCTCTCTTTGAACAAACCAAGATAGAAGCTTTGTGGACCCAAAGTCTTGTTCTTTCCCAGATATTTTTTCTTACCTCCAAATAACATACATTCTGGTTAAGAATTCATAGGGTTTTATCATTACAAACAAGTATAAATACTGTTAGAACTTATGTCCCAATCTATTCTTAGCATCTCTTGAGGTCTCACAATTCCATAAAATCTAGCATACGATGTTTCAACTTGTTCCTGGTCATTCAACCAAATTTTCTCTAAGGTTTCCTTCTCTCCAACACAGGAAATGGAGACTGAGTCAGTCTGCACACACATATCGAGCTAAGTCTTTATTATCCTGATTAGAGAATGAAAATGAATTCAAGTCCATTGCATCTCAGACTTCTGCCTCTGTGTTTTGAATCCAGCCACCATGTCCTGTTAATAATGACTCTGCTATCTCATCTCAGCAATTAGCCCTTCTAGGTGATAGAAGAGCATTAAAATGTGTCAGAGGAGGAAATGATTGTTTGGGTGGAGAACCTCAATCCAGGAAGTGTGGGCAAATTGTCAGGTAACTCAAGGAAAGTAATAATTGAAAGGGAGTGGATTTTTGACTCAGTTTTAAAACTTGATCTCAATTATGGGAAAATTTCAAATCAGTTACACATACAAATTTAGTTTACTTGTATTATGTTAGAGGCAGAAAAGGGAGTGTGAATATTAGAGAAAGTTTAAAGGAGGACAAGGTAACAAGAAAGGAAAATGATGAGAAAAAGCCTGAACCATCCAGTCAGTGTTTAATGATAACTCATGATGCTGCACATAAGAGTCACTTAGTATATATTTGAAAGAAAATGGAGATGTACTTAGATACCTTCCTACTTAGCTAAAAAGAACATAGGGTACTTTGGAGTTCATCTTGAGACCTTTTGCGTAGATATGATGAACAAAGATGAGTTATGACTCAGTGACTAACTAAAGGAAATGAGTCATAAGATAAAGTTTGTGGCTGTTAGAGCTTCTGCACCAAAATCAGCCAATATGACATTCAGTTTGAAAGTTGAGAAGTAAATTTACTGAACACTATTATTATTGTTAATATATTCATTCTTCAACATAAAATACATTTCTTGATTCTGTAACTTTGGATCCAATTTAAAAAGACGTTCGCTCTCAAAAGCCAAGGAATTTTTATTTTCTTCCATTTTTCTTTCCAAATAAACATCTTCCTTGATTGTAGAATTTATTAATGTTACATGAAACTCATAAATACAATGAAATAATCTATTCTCTCTTCCTATGGGCATAAAAATTCATATGTATTAAAATAAGTTAAATTAACTATTTCAAAAAGCCAATCATGGCAAATGTATCACAGCCACACCATAAAATACAACCTCAGGGTCTAGAAAATGTTTCATAATTCATTCAATGAAATACAAAATGTCAAATTTTTGATGTTAGAGGAAAAGATAGTCTTAAATTTCTGTAGCATTTCATTCTCTTACATCCATCCAAACACTTGGGATTCATATTCGTAATGAATAAACATCTTTTTAAAGCAAAATGAGACCACGAAGATAATAAGAACATTTTCTTTTTTTCTGGCTGTTGACATATAGAATTGTATATATTTAAAGTGTACAACTTGAAGAATTGATAAATATGTATTATGTATTGATAACCATAATGAGATTGGTTAATATATCCATCACCTCACAAAGCTATGTTGAGTGTGTTTTATGAATGTTTGAGATCTACTCTTTTAGCAAATCTCAAGGGTATAGTACAATGTTATGGCTATAGTCACCATGCTGCACACTAAATCTCCAGAACTTATTCATAACTGGAAATCTGTATCCTTTGACCATCTCCCCACCATCCTCCCCCACCTCTAACAACCACCATTCTACTCAGATTTATGAGCTTGACCTTGTTTTTTTTTCAAGATTCCACATGAAATGTGATCATACAGTATTTGTCTTTGCTTTATTTCCCTTAGCATAATGCTATGTTGTCACAAATGGCAGATTTTCTTCTTTTTTCCAGCTAAATCATATTTCACTGTATATATTTACACCCCATTTTCTTTATCCATTCATCTGTCAGGTTATTTCCATTTCTTGGCTATGTGAATAATGCTGCAACAAACATAGAAGTGCATATTTTCTAGATATAAACTCAGAAGTAGGTTTGATGCATTTTACAATTGTTCTCTTTTTATCTTTTGAGGCACCTCTGTGCTGTTTTTCATTACCAGGACAATTTAAGTTCCTACCAACCGTGAATAAAGTTTCCCTTTTCTCCACATCCTCACCAACACTTGTTAAGTGATGTCTTTTTGATAACAACCATCCCAACAGGTGTGAGGTACTATCTCTTTATGATTTTGATTTGTGTTTCCCTAAAGGTTAATGATGTTGAGCACATTTTTATGTATGTGTTGGCCACCTGTATGTCTTCTTTTGAGAAATGTCTATTCAGGTTATTTGCCAACTTGGATCACTTGATGTTTGGGGTTGTGGGGTGTTATTTTGGGGGGGTTGGTTTGTTTTGCTCTTGAGTTGTTTGAGTGCCTTATACATTTTGAATATTAGCCCCTTAACAGTTGTATGGTTTGCAAATACATTCTCCTATTCCATAGGTTTATTTAAATTTTGTTGATTGTTTCCTTTGCTCTACAGAAACTCTTGAGTTGGATATAGTCTCACTTGTTTATTTTTGCTTTTGTTCCCTATATCAAGGAGATTTTTCCCTGGTTTTCTTTTGGGAGTTTTTATGGTTTTGGCCTTAAAGTCTTTGATTCATTATGAGTTAATTTTCATGAGTGGTATAAGAGTCGATTTTCATTCTTGAGCATGTGGCTGTCCAGTTTCCCCAATATGATTTATTGTGGAGACTGTCCTTATCCCCAGTGTTTGTTCTTAGACTTCTTATCAAAGATTAGTTTACCATGTATGTGGGTTTAATTTCTGGGCTTTCTATTCTGTCCCATTGGCCTATGTGTTGCTTTAATCCTGGTACCATACTGTTTTGATTACTACAGCTTTGCAATATATTTGTAAATCAGGAAATGTGATGCCTCCAGCTTTGTTCTTCTTTCTCCAAACTACTTCAGCTATTCAGTCTTTTGTGGTTTCATAGATGTTTTAGGAGTATTGTGACTATTTCTGTGAAAAATGCCATTGGGATTTTGTTGGGATTGCATAAAATCTATAGATTGCTTTGGGTAGTATGGACATTTTAACAATATTAATTCTTCCAATCCATGAACACAGACTGAAACATATGACACTAATTTGTGTCTTTTCCAATTTCTTTTATCAATGTCATATGTTTCAGTGTACAGGTTTTTCCACCTACTTGCTTAAATTTATCCCTAATATTTTATTCTTTTTGATGATATTATTACAGAGATTGTTTTCTCAACTTCTCTTTCAGTTAGTTCATTGTTAGCAAATGGAAACACAGCTGGGGTTTGTATATTTATTTTTTATCCTAAACTTTACTAAATTCATTAGTTCTAACAATTTTTTGGTGGAGTCTTTAGGGTTTTCTATATGTAAGATCATGCCAACTGCCAACAGAGATTATTTACTTCTTCCTCTCCTATTTGGATGCTTTTTATTTCTGTGTTTTGCCTAATCACTCTGGGCAAGACTTACTATGTTGAATAAAAGTGGTGAGAGTGGGCACCTTTGTCTTATTCCTGATCTTAGAGTAAATGCTTTTTTTTTGTCTTTTTATCTGTTGTTTTTGTTGTTGTTGCTATTTCTTGGGCTACTTCCGCAGCATATGGAGATTCCCAGGCTAGGGGTTGAATCGGAGCTGTAGCCACCGGCCTACGACAGAGCCACAGCAACGCAGGATCCGAGCCGCGTCTGCAACCTACACCACAGCTCACGGCAACGCCGGATCGTTTTTTTATAGTCTTTTTTTTTTTTGTCTTTTTATCTGCTGTTGTTGTTGTTGTTGCTATTTCTTAGAGTAAATGCTTTTAACTTTCACTATTGAGTGAGTTTGTAATGTATGCTCTTTATTATCTTGAGGTACATTCCTTCTATACATAATTTGTTAAATTTATATCATGAAAGAATGTTGAATTATGTTTCTAGAAAACTCTCCATTTTTTTCTAGGTTGTCCTATTTGTTGGTGTATAATTGTTCATGGTAGTCTCTTACGATCCTTTGTATTTCTATGATATTAGTTGTAATATCTCCTCTTTAATTTCTGATTTTATTTATTTGAGTCATCTCCCCTTTTTCTTAGTCACTTTATCTATAGGCTTGTCAACTTTATTTTTTCAAAAAAAAAAGCTAGCTCTTAGTTTTGCAGATCTTCTCTACTGTTTTTCTAGTCTCTATTTCATTTATTTCTGCTCTGATCTTTGGTGTTTCCTTCCTTCTGCTAACTTTGGTCTTAGTTAGTTCTTCCTTTTTCTAGCTCCAGAAGGTATAAATGTTAGTTGTTTATTTGAGATCTTTATTTTCTTTTAATGTAATAATATATCACTATAAACCTAACTCTTAGAACTGCTTTTGCTGTCTCTCACAATTTTTGATATGTTGTATTTCCATTTTTGTTTTTTTAACATAATTTCAATTTTCTTTTTGATTTCTTCTTTGACTCTATTCAGAAGTGTATCATTTACTTCTACATGTTTGTGAATTTTCCAGTTTTCCTCCTGATTTCTGGTTTTTTACCATTGTGATCAGAAAAATCTTGATATTTCAATCTTAAATTTGTTAATTCTGTTTTGTGACCTAAAATATGATCTATCCTGGAGAATATTCTCTGTGTGTTCAGGAAGAATGTATATTAATGCTACTGTTTAATAGAATGTTCTATAGTGTCTGGTGGGTTCATTGGTCTAGAGTGTAGTTCGAGACCAGTGTTTCCTTACTGAGTTTCTGTCTAAATGACCTATTCATTGTTGACAATAGTATGTTGAAGTCCCCTACTATTATTGCATCACTGTATATTTTTATATTCAGATTTTGTAGTATTTGCTTAATAAATTTTGGTGCTGTAATGTTTGGTGAATATGTATTTGCAATTTTTATATCCTATTTTTGAATTGATCCTTCTACCATTATATAATGTCCTGTTTTGTCTTTTGTTGCAATTTTTATACAAAGTCTATTTCTCCAATATAAGTATAGCTACCCCTACTCATTTTAAATTGTCATTTACATAGAATATATTTTTCTATCCCTTTCCTTTCACCCTAGATGTGTTCTTAAAGGTGAAGTGAGTCTTGCAGGCAACATATAGCTGGGTCTTTTTAAAAATCCATTCAGCCATTCTGTGTTTTGATTAGATAAATAATCCATTTACATTTAAAGTAATTATTGATAGATAAGAACTAACTATAGCCATTTGTTATATATTTATTTGAAATATTTGATCTGGAGTTCTTATCATGGCTCAGTGGTAATAAACCTGACTAGTATCCTTCGCCTCACTCAATGGGGTTAAGGATTCAGTTTGCTGTGCACTGTGGTATAGGTTGCAGACATGGCTCAGAGCCTATGATACTGTGGCTGTGGCATAGGCCAGCAGCTGTAGCTCTGGTTAGACCCCTAGCCTGGGAACCTCCATATGCCATGAGTGTGGCCCTTAAAAAATAAAATAAAAAATAAAATAAAATAAAATATTTGATTGATCATTATTACCTAAAAGTGTTGGGAGGATGTAAAAATTACTTTTGATAGATAGAAAATCAAATAGCTGCTCAAGATTTTTATTTTCCATTCATGATATACATGCCTTGATATCTCAGAAAAGTAACCTCATCTGGTGTAGAAAAAAAGTGATAATTACCTAAGGACTTACTAATTTTTACACTAAATATTCACAACTGCTAAAGTATTATAGCATTTCTTTAAATCAGGAATTGGTAAATTGGCATTTTCTATAAGAGATCAGATAGTAAATATATTGAGTTTAGTGAGTCATTACAGACTGTCATAACTACTCAGTTCTGTTATCATAATACTAAAGCAGCGATAGACTGTATTGAAGAGAAAGGACTTAGCTGTATCTCAATAAAACTTTATTTACAAAAACATGCGGTAGACCAGAGATGGCCCATAGACATAGTTTTCTGATTCCCCTCATCTAAACTATTACAGGTGATCTTACATGTACTATCTTTCATTAATCAGGTAGTAATGAGAAAATGAAAATATAAAACAGTAAAATTTAGGTATGAGAATAATCCATAGGACTTTAGTTCTCAGAGAATAACATGTCAAAAATTTTCTCCTTCATAGTACTGTCTTGAACTAGCAGACGGATTCAAGGTAAATTTTGGCAGAGAACCAAGAGCCAATAGGACACACTAATCTAAGAGAGGAATCCATGATGACTTCAAACTTTTCAGCATAAGTCAATGGTGATGATATTTATTAAAATAAAAAGACTAAGTAGGAATATATTTGTGGCCAGGGATAGAATTAAAAGTCCTAGATTGGAATGTTGATCTTGAAATGTCTATAAAATATCAAAAAAGAACTGCCAGGAAGGCTGCTGAATGTACTGAGATAAAAGGTTTTGACGAAAAAGATAAATTTGGAAATCATCAGCTCATAGATGGCATTTAAAGCAATAGAAATGGATGAGAATACATAGGCAGAGAATGTAGAAAGAGAAAGCAAGACAAGAAAAGATCTCGATGTACTCTCTGAATCATCCAAGAAAGAACTATTCATGTTCAGAATAGTTAACCAGCTCTAAGAGGACTTTATTGTACTCCCAACCTTGATAAATCTATAATTCATAAGAGGCAGTAAACCCAAATTTCTATTCTTCTTTTCAAATTTATTGAATCACATGGCCTTTTCCCCAAGAGCTATCTTGGGGTACATGGTCATCTAAACAAAATTTGGAAAATGCTGATAATTGTGATTCATGTAATGTATTTAATATAACATTTTTTATAAATTAATATTCTTATACTTATCACCTATGGTCTTCCAGTCAAAAAGTTAATTGTAACCTTCCCAGTATAAATAAATTCAGCCAATTTCAAATAATCTCTGCCATTCAGACTTGCACTGCCATTTACTTCTATCTACCTAACATAATCAATGCCCTCCCTTTTGAGGTGTTACTTGCCAGTATGTAGGTAAATTTCCTGCAGTTTAATAATGTGGAGAAAAGACAAAAAGAAGTGATACTTTCTTTTCATCTTCTCAAGGGTTTTATTCTTCACTTGTACAAGAGCACTCTTGTCAAAAAGAGAGACAGAGATCCTGCCACGGCTCAGCAGAAACAAATCTGACTGGTATCCATGAGGATGCAGGTTCAATCCCTGGCCTTACTCAGTGGGTTAAGGATCTGGTGTTGTATGAGCTGCGGTGTAAGTCGCAGATGCGACTCGGATCTGGTGTTGCTGTGGCTATGTGTGGCATAGGCTGGCAGCTCTAGCTCCAATTTGCCCCCTAGCTTGGGAACCTCCATATGCCACAGGTGCAGCCCTAAAAGGCAAAAAAAGAGAGAGAGAGAGAGAGAAATATCATATAATATCACTTATATGGGGAATCTAAAATACAACACAAATGAACCTATCTATGAAACAAAAACAAACTCACATAGAGAAGAGACTTGTGGTTGCCAAGGGGGAGGGGTGTTGGGGAGGGATGGATTGGGAGTTTGGGATTAGGAGATGCAAACTATTATACATAGGATGGATAGACAGGGTCCTACTGTAAAGCACAGGGAATTATAGTCAATATCATGTACTAAAACATAATGAAAAAGAATATGTATGTACATATACAAATGAATCACTTTGTGATATAGCAGAAATTAACACAACATTGTAAATCAACTATAGTTGAACAAAATTAAGGGAAAAAAACATTCTCTACTTTCAGGAAGGCAATAGAAAAAGGAAAAGGGAATATTGGGAAGAACAACAGTGCTCCAACAATGAATTTATTGCAAACAGCCATTCCATTTTCTGGACAATGGGGAAAGAAATAGTGTAGTTCTACTTTTGGTAAAACTGAGTGGCTCCTGTCAGACAAACTCTCCAATAAATAACAACTACAAATTCTGGACAAGGTATAAAACACAATTAACTGGAGGTACTGAAGAGTGAACAAAAGCAGGCAGAAAAAATGAAGTAAATCAATATTTGCAGATAGAAAATTACACTGGATAAAATTCCAATTTTTATAGCTTTCTGTAGGATAGCAGTCTCAGGGATAAAGGAATTGAATTGAAATTTGAGCTGCCACCTACTGTGGGAGAGATAAAAATGTTCAATTTCAATTCAACCAAGTTACCAACTTGATTTTTTAAAAAATCAATATTCTTCAAAAGAACATAATAGAATCAAGCATTTCTATAAATGTCCGGGAAACAATACAAAATTGCTCAACATACAAATAAATAGAAAAACAGCCCATTCTCAAAAGAAAAGACAATATAGCCTGGTCCTAAGATGACCCAGATGTTGGCATTAGCTGACTAGGTTTTTAAAGCAACTATTATAATTATGCCCAAGGATATAAAGGAAAATATTGTCATAGTGTGTGAAAATTAGGATATCTCAGAAAATAAACTATAAAAAGGACTCAAATACAATTGCTACACCTATAACATGTTATATCTGAAATTTAAATGTTATTGGATGGGCTTAGCATCAGAGTGGAGATAAGAGAGGAAAGATCAACCAACTTGAAAACAGATCAAGGGACGTGATCCTACCTAAAGATGAGTAGAAAAAAAGATGGAAAATAACAAAAGCCTCCGGGAATTGTGGGGCAATATAAAAATGTCTATTAAATGTGTAATGGAAGTCCCAGAATGAAAGGAGAGATAGCATGGGATAGAAAATATTTTTGGAAAAAAAAGTTTAAATTGTTTTCCAATTTGGTAAGGGTAATAAACTTACAGTGGACACTAAGCAGAATTAATACCAAAAGAACTATTTCTAGACCCATTATAGCTGATCTGGTGAAAATCAAAGAGAAAATCTTACCAGTAGACAAAGAAAAATAACACATTGCACGCAAAGGAACAAGAATCAATGACTCCTTATCAGACACAATTATCTTTAAAGTGCTAAAATTGGAGGGAGTTCCTGCTATGGCACAATGGCTGCAATGTCTTGGGTTGCTGCAGAGGCAAGTATTCTATACCTGGCCCAGCACAGTGGGTTAAAGGATCCAGCTGTTGCTGCAGCTGCCACATAGGTCTCAACTAGGATTCAATCCCTGACCCGGGAACTTCTGTATGCTACAGATATAGCCATAAAACTTTAAAAAAAAAATGCTGACTTTTTTTAATAGTGGATGCAAAATTCCAGCAAAATTATCCTTCAGAAACCAACAAAACTAAGATTTCATGTCCTGTAGACCAGCACTGAAAAAATGTTAATGGAAGTTCTTTGGCCTGAAGAGATGGAAATCTAAATCTTCAGGAAGTAAAAAGACTGTTAAAACTGAAAAACATATGTTAATAAATATTACA
Organism: Phacochoerus africanus; assembly: GCF_016906955.1. NCBI lineage: Eukaryota > Metazoa > Chordata > Mammalia > Artiodactyla > Suidae > Phacochoerus > Phacochoerus africanus. The sequence continues at coordinate 191,051,276 of NC_062546.1, forward strand.
GATATTAATATATTATTTTCTCTTATTTAAAAATACATATGACTATGTAAAGAAACACACTGATCCAAATATCTGAAGAGAGACTGAAATTTTCATTTTTCATCTAAAGTTTATCAAGCTTAGATCTTAAAAGTTCATCACGTTTGTCCTGGCATGAACCTGACATTTGGATATAATGCAATTATTATTTTCTGACATTAAATATATTTTCTATGATTTACCTGTCACATTCATTCTATTTGCATTTTTTTTCTTCGCCTTTGTAGAGAAATGTGTCTAGCGTTAATAAGCTTAGCAAGTTTCTAGACTAATAGGATTATTCTTAGAACATCTCTTTTGAAACGGAGTCATTTTCCAAATGGACTTCCATTTAGATAAATGTCTGAGTTGTGACTCAATGAGGCAGTAAGCAATGAACACAATCTTGGGTAGTGAGAACTCCACAAAGTATTCTAGAAAGTGTACTCTCTTCATGAACTCTTCTGATATTTAAGTTAAAATAAAATAATGATAAAAACATATTCAGATAAGGATTAATTCTTAGAGGAAAAAACACACAATGTTCCAAAAAGAAAAGCATAATTTAAAAATTAAGTGTATTCAAGGGCTGGTGGACGGAAGGAAATCATATACTATTTAAAATCTTGAGCAAAAATATCAAAAATAAAGTCACCGAAATCACATCATACTCAGAATCTTTCCATAATTTCTAGAGGAAAACAAAAAAAAAATTATTTTCCCAATTCTTGAATTGGCCTGCTGGAGAAATTCTGGTGCTTTACCAATGCCTCAGCACGTATATACCAGCAATTAAACTTGTCTCCTGTCTCAAAATGTTTTTCACTCCTAATTTCCCACTCCCCAGTATTACCATCTTCTTTGTCTCTGATACCAAAACTAAAAATGACTTTAGTTTCCTCTCATCTCTCATAAAAGGACTGACCTTGTTCTATTTTTAAATTACAAAGTTCCTGAAAACTATCCTTCGCTTTCCTTTGCCCCTGCCTCCAATCTAATTCAGGCAATAAAATATCACTTTGGACCAAGAAGCCTGGATTTGGGGATAATGAATACAGAGGGGGGAAAAATTGTCTAGGGTCTAAATTAACTGGTGTGTATCAAGCATTTGAATTAACTCATCTCATCTTATTACATGTCTATGAGGGAAACGTTATTACCCTAACTTTAGAGAGAAGACTAACACAGAGAGAAATTAACTTGCCCAGGTCACACATCTATGTAGAGTAGGGCATAGGCTGAAATCAAACTAAGGTATATGTCTTAACCAATATGACTGTTGCCTTCCAGGGCAGAAGGTAACCTCATGCATCATCATGCCTTTATTCCTGGGCAGGTCCTCTCCCACCAACTAAGTTCAAGATGCAAAAACATGCTAGTCATAGAAATTCGTTCCCTAGATCAATACTTGGTTTATTCTGGTATCCCCTCCTTCACCCTCATCTTTGGAGGAAAGATAGAGATACAACCTATCTGGCTAACTGGCAATACTTTCTTGTGGAAGGGGGTAATCTATTCTGTATCCCAGTAAGTCAGCTTCTGCTGGATTGGCCCTATTTTTATTGTTTCCCTGCCCTCGGTTGCTAACATCACTCCGATCCAGATGAAGAAGTTTAATATGCAAATTTTTTTAAGCAGCTGGAATTTAAAAATGACCCGCTAGACCTGGAGGAAGATAGAAGAGTTGCTATTGAAAACACCACTACCACCAATAGAAAGGTATTCCTGTGTGAGCCTAAGGATGCAGAAAGAGGATAGCTGAACAGGGGGGGTTTATGGAGCTGCCAATGATGCCTTCATAACAGAAATATTTTGCATTGATTTTTGGAGTGAACCTTCTTAGTGTGAAGTTCATTTTCAAGTGTGTTGTGGATGACCTTATAAATCTGATAATCCTCTTAGCACAGATTGGGAAGGGGGTCCCAGAGAATGGGCTGGGATAGCCTGAAGGACAAGGAGGATTTGTCCCATCTGGAGCCCAGGAATGGAACGTTTTGTCCAACCATCTAGTCATCATCTCAGCAACCAGTGTCTGCAAGCAGCTTTAGCCAGATTCACAGCTTAAGGGGCCATACTCCTGGGTGACATTGGCAGTTTCTGAGCTTTTAGCCTGTCAAAATCCATACTGGCTGGCACAAGAACAGAGATTCCTTTTAAAATTGAACATGTCAGCCAAATTAATCCTATTAAACTCAAAATGACCCTCCATTGAGAAAAGTGCATTAAGATTGTTGCTATATTGCAATTCCTTCTCTACTATAGAAATCATCTAAGGAAAACAGAAGGGGGTTTTTTAAATGTCATAGAATGCCAGAGGTAAGGTAATCTTCAAAGACTATAGGCTGCCTTAGTAACCATCTCATCCAACCATTTTATTTTATAAATGCTTGGCATAAGGAGAAGAAAATTCATCCAAATGTGTGAAAACTACCCAAGGTTTTTTTCCTTAGTTGAAACATAAAATACATGTAATATATTATACTACAATTTGGTTTACAAAGTAAAATAAAATAATCAATAAATGTGGATAATTTTTAGCCCCTTAAAATAAATCTCAATGTAATCTAATCTAAAGCCTCTTCTAAGTATAACTTGAAATAATTCTTTAGGTAAAGCCCTTTTTTTATTTTTTATTTTTTTTTTTTCAATTTTCTTTTTTTAACTTTTTATTATAGTTGATTACAACATCTATCAATTTCTGCTGTACAGCAAAGTGACCCAGTTACACACTTACACATGTTCTTTTTTTCACATTATCCTCCACCATGTTCCATCACAAGTGATTAGATATGGTTCCCTGTGTTTACAGCAGGATCTCATTGCTTATCCATTTCAAATGCAATAGTTTGCATCTAATACCACTCCTGCATTGATGCAAATGTCACCTCCAGCCAAACTGATCTTCTCACCTTCATCAGAATAAACCTAATAAAGGATTTTCTTTCTGACCTCTAACCCATTCTTGATATTTTTTTCAGGGTTCAGTCCACTACATTCCACCCTATGTCAAGATATATATCTTGACTTCCTTCTCTCTGTGTACTTAACAATAGGTTGAACTTTTAACATAATAGCAAGTTCTTGTACTTCAGGTTTGGGGCTTCCAATATGAATCATACTTAAGGAAAAACAAGCCAAGTCCAGCATAAGATACTCTGTTGCTAACTGTAACCAAACAGGACCCTATGGGGCTTTCCCAGGGCAGGCCCTTACCCCATATCCTCTGCTTAACTCCTCTCTGAGGTACCTAGGTAACAGTATCTGATGCACATTTTCCAAGTTGTTTTACAGATAGTAAAACTATCACCAAATGGAAGAACTTAACTACTTGATGATCATGAGCATGATAGCCCCCAGTCCTACTGGCACCTAAGGATTGATACTTAACCTGTGTGACACAACCCTGTTACCTTACCATCAACCAATCAGAGATTGCACATGAGCTCATCATTCACCCTGACAACCCCCCTCCCTCACTTGACTTTTAAAGTGTTTTACAATTTTGGGTTTGGGGAGTTTGGGCTCTTTGGGGGCACCAGCCACCTGTCTCCTTGCATGGCCAGCAATAAACCCTTCTCTGCTCCAAACTCTGACATTTCAATTTGTTTGGCCTCACTGTGCAGTTGGCACATGAACTTGTGCTAACATAACTACCACTAATAATAACAGCTAATACATAGTGCTTAGTAAGTTTGAGGCAACTTACTAAGTAAATTAGCTCATGTTATCATGACACCTGATTTTATCCAGAGGGTGGTAATATTAAAACATCCATATTGCCTACAAAAAAAGAGGCTCAGAGTTAGGAAATTTGCCAAGATCACATAATAAGAAATAATAGAACCAGAATTTTAATCCTAGCAGTCCCTTATCAGAGTCCTCTTTTTAACTACTATGCAAACCTGCTTATAAGGGTATGGTGGACCATAGTGAGAGACGAAGCTGGAAAGTAATTTGCAACCAAATGTATTGGGAACAGCTACATGGCTTAATATAAGAGGGACATCTCCCCCAGGCCAGGGGCTCAAGGAAAAATTTATAAATGTGTTGCCTTCAGGGCTGAGATAGACTATGGCAGAGTTGTTCTCCAATCAGTTGGAAGACCATAGGGGAGAGAATAGAGGTATAAGAGGGTGTGGGGCACTTTTATCCAACAATTAAATAAAATTTAACAATTTACTGATTTATAAACATCTTTTTAAAAACATCAGTCTGTTAAACTATGTAGAAATAAGGATGCAAAAAAGCTGGCAAAACAAAGTATATTTTATATATCTTTAAGTAGATAGATTATCTAAAATTCTGGGTTTTTCAGTCACTTTATTACTATGCTATGGCAGCCAACTCGTCCTTTACTTCAGCTAGAGCAAATGTTATAAGCCTGGCTATACTGCAGATCCTGACTTCTACGTAATCTGTCGTTGGCCCTCCAAAGATTGCCATGAGGGTTAATTTGGCTGAGTTGCATCTTTAAGTTCCAGATTTTTGCTCTATCTTTTCTCAAGGAAAATTTCCCTGTTCACATAATTCTTGCCCACTGATACGACTTTCCAGGCAAAGTCAGGTCCAGATGGATCTGACTGAAATAAATAGGGCTGTCTGTCAGTCCAACCACAAATAAGTTTAAAAAAAAAACTCTGAGTAGAGGAACACCACCTGACTGGGTATATTCTTGCATCACAGAAGTTACACTCTGTTCCAGCAGAGCTGTGACAACGGGTTCTTGGTTAACAAGGTAGCATTGTTGAGCTAGTTTTCCAGCTCTGTGCACCAGCACTCGGCAATCTGGTCTCATGCCCCCCACACCAAATCTCTATGCTTTGTTATCAGTTCCACTTTGTGTACACCTCACTCATCCTACAGAATGGATTTCTGTTTCTTCAGTTTTCTTATACCACACATTTCTCAGCTGCTTATACCACACCATTTGCAGCTATGATTCCCACTGCAGGGGTTTCTCCTGCTATAGCAGCCAAAGCATATTCAATCTGGACAAGTTTAGCAGACAGGCTGAAAGCAGCCAACACAGAGCTGTAACTGCGCTCCACCATCTTTACCTAGAGACTCCTTTTCGTTGTTTGTAATAGCTTTATTTATAATTGCCAAAAGCTAGAACTAACTCACTTGTCCTCTAATCAGCAAGGAGAACAGAGTGAGTTCACTGATTGGCGAGTAGGCAATCCCTGGGTATCACAGCATACCATTAAAATCTCACACACCAGGAGATCCCTTCATGGCTCAGCAGTTAATGAACCTGATTAGGCTCCATGAGGATGCGGACATGGCCAAAAAGAAGAATAATTCTCTCTGATGACAATGTAATAAAATTAGTAATTATCAATATTTTTAAAAAGCTAAAAGGCCTTTCCTCCTAGAAATCTGAAAGCCACTGTTTAACTGCCATAGGCCAGAGCAGACTAAGAAGATATGACAACTAAATGTAATGGGACACCCTGGATTGGATCTTGGAACAGAAAGAGAACATTAATGGAAAAACTGAAAAAGCCAAGTAAAGCATACAGTATAGTTCACAGTATAGCACAGCAACGTCAGTTCTTAGTTTTGACAGATACACTATGATAACCTAAGGTAATAACAATAGGGGAAACTAATTGAAGACTATACAGGAACTCTGTACTATCTTTACAGTTGTTCTGTAAATAAGAGCTCACTCCAAAATAAAAAGGTTGTTTTAAAAACTTTGAATTGAAAAACACTTCTACCAAGTAGATATAAGGAACTATACAGCTGAAACAAAAGAACTTCTAAAAAATATTATTTTTGACTCAGACATTTATTACTCTTTAAATTATGACCAAATGGGCCTATATATCATTCATAAATCTCTAGAAATCTATTAAGCTCCCTAGCATCTGTATATTTAAATCAACACTGCAAGCCATATTATTAAAGAATTATGGTCACAAAACTGAGTCCTTGAGTCTTCCTCGGCGCTGTCTTGCGGAGGTGGCAGCCATCTTCCACCTGGCATCATGGCCCCTCTCAGACCCCTTGTGAAGCCCAAGATCCCAAGATCATCTGGCACCAGTCAGACTGATATGTCAAAATTAAGTGGAAGTTCCCATTGTGGCTCAGCAGGTTAAGCACCCAACTAGTATCCATGAAGATGCTGGTTTGATCCCTGGCCTCAGTGAATTAAGGATCCAGTGTTGCAACAAGCTGTGGCAGACGCGGCTTAGACCCCAAGTTGAAATGAATAGTGGGCTCGTGTGCACACTGTATCTGTGTTAATAAAACCACGAAACTTATCCAGTTTAAAACAAAACACAAAAAACTGAGTGCTTGAGAGATTTTTATATAGAGCCAAAAATATGGGTAAGGGAAGCCAAAAGAAGAATTACTGTCCCTTATTAATCTTTATAACTGGTCGAAACACTATGATTCAGAATCTGTAGGATACGTTTAGAGGTGCTAGTAGAGGAAAATTTGAAGCCTTAAACATTTTATCAATACAAAAAAAGAATTTAAAAAAAGCTAAATTCTCAACTACTGATAAAAGACCAAAAAAAAAAAAAGAAAAAAAAAACCATTGCCTCTACAGCAAAGTAAACCAAAATGTAACACCACAAGTAATATAAAAACAGAAATTAATGAGGGAGGCAACAGAAAAACAGCATATCTAATCAGTAAAACAAGATATTAATTTTTTCAAACATCAGCAGTATTAGCAAAGCACTAACAATTGAGGGAGAAAGGTCAAACATATAAAATGAATGATATTGGGGAGAACAATCATTGAAATAGAAGAATTTTTAAAATAGAACTATTTTGCCGACCTCTATCCAATACATTTGAAAAACTAGATGAAATGGGAATGTCTGCTGTGGCCCAGTGGGTTAATAATCCAACTGCAATGGCTCCATTCCCTGCAGAGGTGATTCAATCCCAGGCCTAGCACAGTGGGTTACGGATCCGGCATTGCCATACGTCGCAGCTGTGGCTCAGATTCCATCCCTGACTCAGATGCAGCCAAAAAAAAAAAAAAAAAAAAAAAGCAAAAAACAAACAAACAAAAAAACCTGAATGAAATAGATAATTGTGAGGGGAGAAGAATATATTTTCCATAGAGAGTTCAAAAAGCTCTCTATAGAAGAAATAAAGTTTCAAAGTTGCTTGTGTAAATTAAAATAAAATAAATGTTAAAAAAGGAACTTTAAAAAAATTAAAAATATGAATTCTAGATTCCCCTCCTATCTGAAGTTCTTCATTTTTTCATTTTTTTTCCTGTTCTCTTCTACCATTTCCCTCCTTTCTGCCATTTCCCTCCCATCATATAAGTCCATGTTTTTCAGGTTGAACACTGGTTCAGAAAGAATTTTCTTACGTAAACTTCTCTTACTGGCTCCAATTCATATTCAGAGATCTCCCAGTAACTTCATCAATAATGTAATTTCAGTTTATTGTTCTTACATCTAATCCCAAATGGCAAATATATTTTTCATACACACTTCTGAAAATCTTATCCCTGCTTGAAACATTAATTTGTTAAAACCTAGGAAAAATTCAAATTCCAGACAAGAGATTTGGCTTTACATTTGAAATAGGCCTCTGCACAATCAGACTCAATCACATCTTACAAACAGTCTTTGAATTCACACCTTTCATGTTTCCTTCTGAACTTGTCCAGAGGTGGAGGATGGGATTAAGATGGTGGAATAGAAGGACTGGAGCTCAACTTCTCTCCTAAAAACACCAAAATTTACAACCAAATGCTGAGCAATCTTCACCCAAATGGACTAGAAACTTTCAAAAAGATGTCCTACTCTGGAAGACAAAGAGGAGGCCACATCAAGAGGTAGGAGGGGCGATTATGCAATATAAGCAACCCCGTACTTCCCGGGTGGAAAGCCCCACAGACTGGAAAGTAACTGGTTGACAGAGACTCACCTACAGAAGTGAGAGTTCTGAGACCTACATCAAACTCCCACGTGTGGGGATCTGGAACTGGGAGAAAGAGCCCCCGGAGCATCTGGCATTGAAGGCCAGTGGGGCTTGTGTGCAGGAGCTCCACGGGACTGGGGGAAACAGAGACCCCATTCTTAAAAGGTGCACACAGACTTTCACGTGCACTGGGTCCCAGGGCAAAGCAAAATCTCCATAGGAAGCTGGGTCAAACCTGACTGCAGTTCTTGGAGGACATCCTGGGAAAACAGGGGTGAATGTGGGTTGTTGTGGGGAAGGACATTGGAAGCAAAGTTCTTGGGAATATTCATTAGCATGCATTTCTCTGGAGGGGGCCATTTTGGGAAAATATGGCGCCACCCATCATCACTGAGAAGCCCCAGGCCAAACAACAATCCAAGTGGTGACACAGCCCCACCCATCAGTAAATAGGCTGCCTGAAGTCCCTCCAAGCACACAGCTGCCTCTAATGTCACCCAGAGACAAAGCCCCACCCCCAGAGGGATAGGAAGCAGCTCCACCCTCCAGTGGGCAGGCATCAGCCCCTCCCACCAGGAAGCCTACAGCAAGCCCCCTCATACCAAATTCATCCACAAGGGGGAAGACACCAGAAGTAAGAGAGGCTACAACTCTATTATCTGGAAAAAGGTCACAACACCAAAAACCTATAAAAATGAAAAGACAGAGAACTATAACTCGAATGAGGGAGAAAGAAAAAACCCCAGAAAATCAGCTAAGTGATCAGGAGATTCTCAGCCTCCAGGAAAAAGACTTTAGATTGTTGATGCTGAAGATGATGCAAGACATTGGAAACAAACTGGAGGCAAAGATGGATAACTTACAGGAAACACTGAGCAAAGAGATACAAGATATAAAACTTAAACAAGAAAAGATGCAAAATACAATAACTGAAATAAAAAATTCACTAGAAGCAGCTAACAGCAGAATACAGGAGGTAGAAGATCAAATAAGTGAGGTGGAGGACAGATTAGTGGAAATTATGGATGCAGAACAGAAAAGAGAAAAAAGATTGAAAACAAATGAAGAGAGTCTCAGAGAATTCTTGGACAATGTTAAATGCACAAACATCCGTATTATAGGGGTGCCAGAAGGAGAAGAGAGAGAGAAGGGGACAGAAAAAATAGTCCAAGAGATAGTAGCCGAAAACTTCCCTAACATGGTAAAGGAACCACTCACTCAAATCCAGGAAGTGCAATTATTACCATATAAAATATACCCAAGGAGGAATACCCCAAGACACATATTAATCAAACTGAACTTGTCCAGAGGTACCATCTCAGTGTTTTGATCTCTCCCCTCCGAAGCATTTCTCCTTTCCATAAACTATCACTTGAGTGAGTAAACAAGTTTCTATGGATCATTTCTTCACTTTTTGCCATCTCTAGTGATATTATCATCATTGTGATACTGCAGTTTTCCTCTGAGTTTCATCAGGCTTCCAGCTAGTTTCGTAATATGTCCTAGTGGAAATCACTGCCATGAATGATCAAAACCATTTGTGTGGTTCATGATGAATTAAAGTCATTCTTACTTTAACAGGAATAATAAAGTACTGAATGACCTTTGTTATCAAATGATAAGTAAAAAATATTAAAATATTGCTATTTGACGATTCCTTTTGAATTTCCTTGGTTTTTTGTTGTTGTTGTTGTTGTTAAGCTGGACTCAAGAAATAATGTTAATTGGAGGGGTACTATTTTTCATTTATGACAGTTTCATGCTGTCAGCAGAACCTCTCTTTGCTGCCATTTAAAATTTTAAAGAATATCAAGCTTTTCTTCTAAAGGGTTCTTATGAATGCACAGATAATTCTGTACAGGAGTCAGAAGAGACTGTGTCTGTTTAGTTTCAAAGAGGAAAATATAATTATTTATATTTTTCTTAAATATTCTCAATAGAATAAAAGTTTAAAGATGCTAGAAAGTGTCCTAGTTTAATTTTTCACTTCTCAGTGCTATCTCTTTTCAATTTCCTTCCTTCTATGACTTCTCTTTGTTTCTAGAGCTTAAGACAAATTTTGTTTTTCACCATTGTCTAGGGTGAAAATCAGTTGTGAAGGAAATGAGAAGTGTGGGAGTTGACAAATACAAAAATTCAATTCAAATAAAACTGGCTTTTGTATTTTTCAGAGTCCAAAGAAGAGTCATAGTTAGGTTTGGGGAGAATTTCATTCTGCTGCAGTATTGACATCCACTTTTTCAGTAGGTATTTCCTGCATGCCAACCATTGGGAAGGAGTGTGGCTGGGCTCTGGGATTACAATGGTGGGGAAAACAAGACAGAAACCTGACCTCATAAGGTATAGAATCTAGTCAGGAAGGCAGATTAGTTAAATAGGCATGTAGATTAATGCAAATTACCATGCATGCAAGAAAGGAAAGATAGGTGATGCCATGACCACATATCACAGAGAGATCTGGAGGATTCCATGAGGGTCGGAGGAGGCTTCCCTAAGGAAATGCCATTGTGGTTGAGAGGTGACGATGCAGTAACTAAGCACGGGGTAGAGGATGAGAAGTGGGTTCAAGTAGGAAAATGGACTGTACACAGCTTCTGTCATCTGAGGAATCATAAGATGTGCGTCATAATATAACTTCCCAGTCATGCATCAGTCATTTTGTGGGGAAAAATAGAAAAATGGGTCACAGTACTTAGCACAGAATAAGTCCTAAATAAACATGAGTTTCTATTATTACCACTTTCCATTTCAACACACTGCCTCCCACCTCTCTCCACAGCTGTAGCTCTCCCAGACAGCTTCCACACCACTTCCGAGAATGACAGAATTTACCCTCAGCCCCCAGGAAGGAACCCCTGTCAATGTGCACTTTAAGGGTTGCTCTCTGACGCAGCAGAAGTCTTCTGGAATACACAAAATTAGCATATTGGTCACTTAACGAGTACATGTGAAGCAGGTATGTAGTTAACAACAGGGACAACTAGTAATTACTGAGTACGTACCATTGTGCCAGGAATGTCTTATGAGTAGTGAGCTCTTCGCAATAATTTTATGAAGCAGATACTTCTGTGGCCATCATTTTGGCAATGGGGGACAGAGAATAGAGGTAGAAATTTAAAGTCTTGCTCATGAATCGGGCGTAGAGAATGAGAACGGGGAAACCAAAGATGATTTATGGAGGTCCTTCCTCAAGGCGAAGACGGAAACACAAGTTTGGGAGGGAAAAGTCATGAGTCCCACTTTGTTTTTGTTTGTTTTTGTTTTTGAATCTTAGCATTTTTGTTGAAGTAAATTTGATTTACAATGTTGTGCAAATTATAAGTTCTACTTTGACTATGAGGGTTAGAATACCTCTCAGATTGTCACATACAGGTGTAAAGCACAATGTTATATATACAGTTGGACCCTAGAGCTAGAGAAAAAAATGTAAGAGTCATCAACATGTATAGTATATAAAGCCATGGAGAGTCCCCCAAGAGGGTAAAGAAGAAAAGAAGGCTTAGACTATAGTTCCTAGGCATCCCTGGCTAATTTTCCATGCTTCTCTGGGTCTCAGATTCCCTACCAGTTACATGGGAGCAAAGCAATCATGCTATATCCTGTCTCAGGATGGAGGAATCTAGGACTAACACTCTTTCCTTTTATTCATTCTTGATCATTCCTCTACATTGCTTGCAAGTAAGGAGATATTTTTATTCTTTTCCCTAACAGGTTCTCAAGTAGGTTGAAAGATTGATGAGAGCTTTGGAGCAAAACAAAGAATCATCCTTAGAACACAATTCACTTTTCCTTCTATTGAATGTGGCCTGCAGATAAAGTTCCAGAAAGGTCCTTATTCATTTTCCTTTCAGAATGTTCATAATAACGGGGCCAGTAATGTTACTAACTTCTTTATGTAAATCCAATGAATCTAAGTGACATTCCATGGCTCCGAGGAATAAATAAACACAAACCGCTGTATTCCAACCACATAATCATATCTGAAAATTCAGTTTCAACACCCAGATTTACAAGGACCCAGCAGATGCTTTTGTCAATCAACAAGCATTTACTGTGTGCCCGTAGGGTGCCTGGGAGTGGATGAGGCTGCTTTTGTGAGTAAGCTAGCGGCTTCTCTGCTTTGAAAATAGAAATTTAATCACTTGTTCATCCAAACATTTCCCTTCAGCTTTTCCAACGCACTTTTTGTGAATGACAAACAGAATAGCTCCTGCAAAGGCAGCCTGCAAATCCCATCCGGAGGCCCTGAGAGGAAAGATGACTCATCTGCACCTGACGTCAAAGCCTCTGTTCCTTTCAGAGCAGGAGAAAGAGAATGGCAATGGCCTGGGCAGAGTGACCCAGATGCCCTCCTGAGTCTGTGTGGGTCACAATGGCTTCTTCCCCTGCCTGACAACGAGGATTTCAACCCAAAGAAAGCTGAAAGTGTGAAAGCTCCAATTTCATTGTCAAATCGACTGGAAAACTAAAAACAGGAGTTTTTCTTCCTGTCAAGCCATAGCCAGTCTTTATTGTGAGTTTTTTTGCCTTTGGAAAATGTTGAAGGAATGCAGTCTCTTTCATAGTGTGTTTGGTATTGATTTGTGTTGTAGTTTAGGCTATTATAACAAATACCACCAACAGGATGGCTTAAATGACAGACATTTATTTCTCACAGTTCTGGAAGCTGGGAAATCCAAGATCAAAGTGCCAGCAGATTCGGTATCTGACATGACCCTTTTCCTGGTTTTGCAGATGGCTGGCTTCTTGCTGTGCCCCCACCAGATGGGGAGAAGGCGGGGGGAGCTCTAGTCTCTTTCCCTTCTTATAAGCATACTAATCCCACCATGGGAGCTCCGTCATCATGACCTCATCTAAACCTAATTTCCTTCCAAGGGCATCCCCTCCAAGCACCATCACCTTGGGGTGTTGGTTCATATTGAAATATGAATTTGAGAGGGACACAAACATGCCATAAATAACAATTTACTTACAACATATTAAACATGATTGTTTCCAGTTTGCCTTTTACTTCGTGATTTCCAAAGACTTTACCAGGTAATGTATAGGGGGTCTTTCCGCTACTTACACACACTTTACTCAAATAGAGGTTCAAGTGCACCAAGTAACTTCAGGTCACAGTTCAACAAAGCTCTGACGGTAGTCAAATAGTCAAACAAATGCTCCTTGGAAACTTTCTGGCTATGTCACAGTTCAGCCTTCTTTGGTACTGGTCTTAGGGCCTTCCACCCACACTTATCTCATTGTTTAGCCCCCTGGGCCATCCCATCTATCCCATATCCTTCTCTTCTTTCCAGGGAAACTGGATATCTAATTAATAGATCAAGCCTAAATTGCTGATGATGACTAATGGATTACTCGCTCTTCTTCTGAAGTCTCAATTCAAGTCACTGTCTTCTCCCATATCCACGGACCCCTTGATTCTCTGAATTTCTATTTCATAAAGGTTTTTATCATTCCTTTCAGCATTTTCTAACATACTATTAACTTTTCACTGTATCTTACATTTTGTTTCGTGGCTCTTGAGAGAGGTTAGCTCACTTTATCATCATCCAAATCTCTGTTTTGTTCCTTTACTCAGAGCAATGCTTTGCACTAAAGACTTATCCAATAAGAATTTGTGAGTTTGAATAGAGTTCACCTGATGGTAACTTCTGGAACTACAGTCTAAAGGCATAAATCGAATTGCAGCATTTCAGGTATTATAAAAGGTGGGTAAGAAAGATAATTTGGGGTTAGAAGGACTTTGGGGATCCCCTAACATATCCATATACATGCTATGGATATGGGAAACTAGCCCTAATAAATTTGATGCTAGTCCTGCCCTAGTTTAAGCCTCAGTATGACATCATCAGCTGAATTCATACAAAACTGATTAGTAACAGGAGGTTCTGTTGTGGCACAGTGGAACAAATCTTACTAGTATCCAGGAGGATGCATGTTCGATCCCTAGCCTTACTCAGTGAGTTGGGCATCCAGCATTGCCGTGAGTTGTGGTGTGGGTTGCAGACACAGCTAGGCTCCTACATGGCTATGGCTGTGGCTGTGGTGTAGTAGACTGGCAGCTGTCGTTCCAATTTGACCCCTAGCCTGTGAACTTCCATATGTTGTGGGTGTGGCCCTACAAAGCAAAAAAAAAAAAATAGTAACAGGAAACCAATTGTTTATTTACTAAACTATAAAGCAAGAAGGATCTAGTCTATGACCTACGACACTAGTAGAGGGCATTTTCTTTCTAGAGCACAAGTCTGCTAAGGAAAGCAAATTATTTAAAAAATTAGATGCCTGATGAGTATCGGATAAGAGTTAAACAGATATTCTCAAAAGGCTTTGGAAAGCTGATGAATTGCCCTATCCTTCTCTAAAAGGATAAAATTTTGGTCTCTTTAAATTGGAATCCTAATCCTTTGGTAAATCCCCAGAGTCACCAAGACAAATTCTTATTCTCTGACTCCTTTTCCTAAAGTTTAAGTAAATCTGTATCTTCTGAATTCCATATCTTCATCTTATTTCTTTTGTTATTGTTGTTGTTTTTTGTTTTTGTTTTTGTTTTTTTTTTTAGGGTCTCACCCGTGGTCTATGGAGGCACCCAGGCTAGGGGTCAAATCAGAGCTGTAATCACTGGCCTACACCACAGCCACAGCAATGCCAGATCCAAGCTGTGTCTGTGACCTACACCATAGCTTACCAGAATGCCAGATCTTTAACCCAACTGGGAAAGACCAGGGATCAAACCTGCATCTTCATACATACTAGTCAGATTCATTTCTGCTGGGCCACAACAAGAACTCTTCATCTGATTTCAAAACTCTTTGCCTTCTCTCCTGTCTTTAGGGGGTCACTTCTGTGCTGGTTGTTATTATTGCCACTCTTATTGAGACTCTGCCTATTGGACTCCTGGAGGACATCTGCTTGGCATCCTCTAACCCTTTATATTCAATATTCGATGTAGAATTCCTAAATTCATGTGTGTGTCAAGAAAGTGAAGTAGTTCCAGGAGTTCACCCTAAACAGATCCAAACTCTCAGCTGGAGAAAAAAAAAAAAAAAAGGGAGCATCATAAATAATTATTAGAGATCAGAAAAAGGCAGGTGGGTCATAGTTATGAATCCCCTTTAGAGGAAGAGCAGACCCACAATGAACCACATAATAAGTGCTGGAGGTTCAATAGCATTTTGTTTTAACTCTTTAGAGTTCAATGTGTAATAGTATAATAATGACCACAATTATGAAAAAGCTAAAGCACGAGGAGGCTTAATAATGTGAGTAATGCCACTCCTTGTGATAAAGATGAGATTCAAACTAAGGTCTTGCCTGGCCCAGATGCTTCTCCATACTTCCCACCATGGACTGGACTCAAGATTTGCGGTCTCTCAGCTCTAGAAATCAGTCATTGCATTTCTGTTGACTTTCTACTTGTTTTCAGTAGGCATTTCATCTCTGCCAATATTATTATTATTTTTTTTTTGGTCCTTTTAGGGTTACACCCACGGCATGTGGGGTTTCCCAGGCTAGGGGTCCAATTGGAGCTGTAGCCACTGGCCTACATCACAGCCACAGCAACACCAGATCCAAGCCATATCTGTGACCTACCCCAGAGCTTATGGCAATGCTGGATTCTTAACCCACTGAGCATACTAGTTAGATTCATTTCCACTGAACCACGACAGGAACTCCTGCCAATATTGATTTTTTAAATGGAATGAAAGTGAGAGATTGCATGAAATATAGCCTATGTTTTATTAACTATTACCTCATCTTATATATTTACTTCCTTATCCCATCCCTGAAATACGTCAAGTCAAATAAATTTCCCAACAGGGGAAGTATAAATTGACGTTCCAACAACCTTGAATGAACCTTCATTTTCTGGTCTCACAATCTGTCCAACATCGTTCCTAGTATTATTTCTCTCATTCTTCCCTCAATTGGAGGTTTGAATATCGCTAACTAAGCAAGGCCTTCCCCCAAGTCCTGAAGTTTGTCAGAGGCCAGGGCCAGGCCCAGCACAAGGAGATTCCTCCACTAAGATTCTAGATTCCAATAACTCCAATCTCTTTCCTCTGTTCCCTAAGTCAGGGCACTACCTCCTACAGTTACTACCTCTGTGATATAGAGGATTCCCTTTGAGCCTTTTCAACTTTCCCTCCTGTCTAACCAATGCTTTATATTAAATTGTCTCTGCTAAAATGACGGATAACTATTGTCATGATTGAATCCTAACTGACACAGTTACTGATATCAGACATTGGAGTTCTTTCCCACCCACTGGCTCACATGTGTCTTGAGTAGTTGGTATTTCCTGTTCTTCTAAGTCCAATGGGCCCAGCAGCACCAGTGTTGTAGATTAGTGTGTGAGTCTCTGGGATATCAAGATGATCAACATCCCTGCATATTCCACTGTGACAGAGAGTGGGAGGGTTAACACAGCCCTGAGCCTACACTGAGATATACTCTTGGCCCTGTCAGTTAAAAGCAAACTGCTTCCATGAGTTCTTGCAAATTGGGATAGTTACAAAAGCATTTGTGTGGTCAGTCACTACATACCAAGTGCCAGGGGCTATGTGATTTGCTTCGGTAAAGCTAGTACCTCTGGGGTCACCTTCTGATTAAGTTTATGACAATCTACAGGCATTCTGTAACATCTCTCTTCCTTCTGCACAAGCAAGATAGGCAAGAAAAAATGGGGATATAATAGATTTTACCACCCCTGCATTTTCCATGTCTTTGAGGTCATTTTGTGAAAGACTTAGAGGAAAACTTTGAGCATATAGTTGTGATTCTGTCTGTGTGTATTTAAATCTTTTCTGAGCACCTACTATGTAGCAGGTACTGAGCAAAGGATGAAAAGATAATGTGACAAGAGGGCTGCCCATAAGGAGTGTTTTTTCTGGAAGAGCTAGTCCAGTAGAAGTAAATAGACATAGATAAGCTGTAACTCATTCATTAAGTGGTAGGATGATGTACAAAGTTATGTGGTATAGGAGTATTTTCTATATGAAAAAAGCTGACTTTTATTGGAAATATCTTTGAAAAGGCACTAAATACATTCTTTTGGAATTTGTTTGAAGCCAGCATTAGGATAATCCAAGTCTTCTTGTTAGAGTAAGTTAGCTGGGGGGGGGGGTCATTTTCTTTTTTTAAGTCAATTTTTTTTTAATTTTCCAAATTCTCTCTAATAAACTTAAACATGTGTTATAATTTGAATAAAGCTTATTTTAAAATCCTCTCACCCAAAATCCCTATCCTATATAATAGCTATGCAATAATCCCCAAGGCCGGTGTAAGTAATGATGGCAATAACAGTGCTTGTGGGAGTTCCCGTCGTGGCGCAGTGGTTAACGAATCTGACTAGGAAACATGAGGTCGCGGGTTTGATCCCTGGCCTTGCTCAGTGGGTTAAGGATCTGGCATTGTCATGAGCTGTGGTGTAGTTTGCAGACGCGGCTCACATCCCGCGTTGCTGTGGCTCTGGCGTAGGCCGGCGGCTGCAACTCCAATTCGACCCCTAGCCTGGGAACCTCCATATGCCGCGGGAAGCAGCCCAAGAAATGGCAAAAAGACAAAAAAATAATAATAATAATAGTGCTTGTGGCGTTCCCTGATGGTGCAGTGGGTTAAGGATCTGGCATTGTCACTGCCTGTGGCTGGGGCTACAGCTGTGGCACAGGTTCGATCCCTAGCCTAGGAACTTCCACATGCCCTAGGGAAACAAATAATAATAAGAATAATAATAATGTTTGTGATGATGTGACTTCACCACTTACCTACCTGCTGTGTGATCATCCACTGTCTGTCTCAGTTTCCTCAAATGTAAAACGGAAGTGCTAAGACTATCTACTTAAGGAGCTCCCACTGTGGTGCAGTGGATTAAAAATCCAACTGACTAGGATCCCTGCAGAGGCATGGGTTTGATCCCTAGGCTGGCACAGTAGGTTAAAGGATCCAGAATTGCCACAGTTGTGGTGTAGGTTACAGCTGCAGCTTGGACTCAATCCCTGGCCCAGGAACTTCCATGTGCTGTGGGTGTGGCTGCTAAAAAAAAAAAAAAAGAAAGAAAAAGAAAGAAAGAAAGAAGGAAGGAAAGAAAGAATGCCTACTTAATAAGAATGTTATAAGAATAAAGGGCATGAAGAAATACAAAGCTCTTAACAGAGCATCTAGCACATAGTAAGAACTCAGTAAATAGTAGCAATAATAACAAAATCATTGCAGCTAGCATCTAGCACATAGTAAGAACTGAGTAAATAGTAGCAATAATAACAAAATCATTGCAGCTAGCATCTAGCACATAGTAAGAACTGAGTAAATAGTAGCAATAATAACAAAATCATTGCAGCTAGCATCTAGCACATAGTAAGAACTGAGTAAATAGTAGCAATAATAACAAAATCATTGCAGCTAGCATCTAGCACATAGTAAGAACTGAGTAAATAGTAGCAATAATAACAAAATCATTGCAGCTAGCATCTATCAAGCACTCACTGAGTATCAGCACTATGCTAACTATCTCAATCAATTATGTCATCCACTCTCCCAGCCAGATGTAAGGAGGTTGGATTTTAACTTCAACTGCTTCAATTACCCACACTCATCAGAAAAGTAATTGCGCACGAATATGAATAATCCATCACTCCATTAGCTACTCATGTCTTCTTTTGGGTCTTTCTACTTAGAAAACAAAGGGACAGATCACATCTTCACATCATGAGCTTGGACCTTTTCCCAAAGCTGAATAAAAGCTTTGAACTCTTGCAAGGCATCCCAGACTTGCTTTTACAACTTACCCTTTGGAAGAGGAACTTACTTCAGACAGCAATCTCACTAGCAAGTGATCTAATTACTGTCGTGGATGTATTTCCACACTTTTAACAACGCTTCAGTTTTCCATGAAGAAGGAGGAGGAGAGACAGAGAAACAGAAAGAGGGGTGGGGGTGGGGGGGATAAAGAGAGAGACAGAGAAGGCAAGGAGAAAGGCAGAAAGGGAGGGAGGAAAATGACAGAAAAAAACAGTTTTGAATATATTCTGCACTATAAGTCACAGGTGGCGGTACTTTTTAACCTTAAATAAGGATATCTTTAATAAAATATTTCTTGCTCCTGGTTTTATCCAGATAAAACCAGATTAAAAAGATCAGGCTCAAATGGGAACTTGATGGAAACCATGAGATAAACATTTGGCAATGTCTCCGATAAACTGCCTGGGCTCTTGAAGCTATATTTAGTCTTCTGAATTCAAGTCCACATCGTAAATACAGTAACTAAGAGGAGCCTGATGTAACTGATATGCAAGTTGCTGAGTGTCATTGAGGAGTATCATTCACACATCCACACCAGTTATTCTTGTTTTTCTGCGTCATTCCCTCTTCAGGGACAATTTTAAATCAGCTGTGGGCAGACAGTTCAGCCAACTACAAGTAAAATTTTCAATTGTCATAAAATAGATCCTATACCGATAAAAGAAATGAACATAAGGACATCTTATTTTCCTTTTGGGGATATTTTTGTCTCTATCTGCTTCCTCCCTTAGCTCAATAGACAAACTCATTCATCCCAGAATGGACTGCGTGCTAAGTATATACTCACACTTCAGAAAATATTTAGCAACTATTACCATGTATGAAGCCTTTATGCTAAGCTCTAGGGAATAAAAGGACAACCAACACAGATCCTCTGGTCTCTAGGAAATTTTATAGTCTAGAGATGGATACAGATAAATATTCAAGCAGCATGAAAGTGCTAAGACAGGGAAGAACTACTGAATAAGAGAAGTACCAAGCCCAAGTGTATTATCTTTTGAGTAGGGGTGTTAGAGAAGGCCCCCTGACGGTGACGTCTAGACTGAAATAGAAGGATTTAAAACCAGTCCTGGAGTTCCCACTGTGGTGCAGTGGGTTAAGAATCCAGCATTGCCACAGCTGTGGCGTAGGTCACGGCTGCAGCGCTGGGATTTGATCCCTGGCCCATGAATTTCCATATGCTGTGGGTGCAGCTGAAAAAGAAAAAAATAAAACAAATAAATAAAATAAAACCAGTCATTTATTCAACAAATAGTTATTGAGCCTCTGACCCGCACAAGCATTGTTACGGCGCCTGGGGACACAGTAATGAATAAGACAAAACCCTTGCTCTCTGGTCGCTTGTTGAGAGAGACCGATAATAAATAAGTAGATAATGAATATATACTATCGCTTTAGGTACTGATAACTGCTAAAAGAAACTGAAGCAAAGTAAGTAAATAGAATTGCTGGAGAAATTTATAAACAATATAGATAAAATAAACAATAAATCAAGTAAAATTTATTTATTAAAAAATAAAATAATAGGAGCTCCTGTCGTGGTTCAGCAGTTCAGCAGTTAACAAACCCAACTAGCATCCATGAAGACATAGATTCAATCTCTGGCCTTGCTCATTGGGTTTAAGGATCTGGCGTTTCTGTGAGCTGTGGTGTAGGTCACAGACACAGCTCAGATCCTGTGTTGCTGTGGCTGTGGCATAGGCCAGTGGCTACACTCTGAATGGACCCCTGGTCTGGGAACCTCCATATGCTGCAGATGCAACCCTAAAAGACAAAAAGACAAAAATTAATTAATTAATTAATTAATAATAAATTAATTAAATTAAAAGGCAAAAAATAAATAAAAATTATTTATTAAAAAATATAATAATAAAAAAGAAATGGACCGTGCCAGAACTCTTCAGAACAGCCACTTTGAATAGGAGGCATTCAAACATAAATGAGTGAAGTAGGAAGCCAGACAACTAGTTCTTTTTTTACATTCTTTTTTTTTTTTATTGAAGTATAGTCAATGTAAAACAGTATGTAAATTACAGGTGTCTAATAGAGAGATTTCCAACTTCTAAAGGTTATACTCCACTGATAGTTATTCTAAAATGTTGGATTTATTCTCTGTGTTGTACAGTAATAGACAATAGGCTCTTTCTTGCCAAATGGTGCCTATAACATGCATGAAACCTCCCTGGAATATAGCACTGAGCTTGTGCTGCTCACGTGTCCTGGGGGCTTAGCTAGGTGGCTCTGCTGACCTTGGCTGGGCTTGCTCACAAATTGGGGGGAAAACCAAGATGGCCCCAGTAAACCCCAGGGAAAGTAATATGAAAGTAGAGATGTTGGCAGGGGCCAGATTCGTGTAGATGAGGATAAAAACTTTGAACTTGATTCAATGTGTGATGGGAAACTTTTGGAGGTTTTTTGAGAAAATAAGTGCTATGATGTGATTTTTATCACAAAAAGATAACTCTTATTGTTACCGTATGGACTGTAGTAAAGTAAGAATGGAAGTGACCAGCTAAAGGACTTTATGATATCTTGGCAATCAAATTTGTTGGCTTGACAGATTCATAGATAGAACAAATTAGTGGTTACTGGGGAGGGGGAGAAACCTGGGCTTGGGGAAGAGGGAGGTACAAAGTTTAAAACTGAGCTAGGACAGTAAAGACAGAGTTGACAAAAATAGTCTGAATTTTCAAAACCTCTTGAAGAAACACCTGACGTGTATTAGAGGTGGGCTGCAGGTGGTCAGGGAAGGAGAGGGAAGAGCAAACTCTAGAAGTAGATTCTGCAGACTGGACTCACAGGTCAACCCCATAATAGCATAGGGGGGGTTCCCTTCTTAGCCCCATATAGTCATCCAGAGAGGTGACATTGCCCCTTCCCTGTTATTCTGCCATGGAGCACCAGCAGATTAGACATAAGATGGCATGGTCCTCACTGCTAATTGTCAGTAGGAACACCTGAGTCCACACCCAAAGGGATGTCAGCAGGCTCAGGATTAAACCCAGTCTCTCCAATAGCAGAACCAGGACCTCTCCAAAACTACTTCACCACCCTGAGTCTCAACGTCCTCTTCACAATGGAACTAAGAACTAACAGCCTCAAGTGCTGGAAAGGACGTGGAGCAACAGGAACATCTCATTCAATGCCAAATGGTACAACCACTTTAGAAGACAGTCTGATGGTGTCTCTAAAAACTACTCTTGCCACATGATCCAGCAGTCTCACTCCTTGATGTGTACTCAAAGGAGTGGAAAATTTATGGCCATACAAAAAACCTGTACACAGTTGTTTCTTGCATACTTATTCATCTGCCAAAATTGAAAGTAATCAAAATGTCCTTCTGCAGGTGAATAGATAAACTGCAGTACATCCAGACAATGCAGTGTTATTCAGTGCTAAAAAGAAATGAGCTATCGAGTCACAAGGTCATACAGAAAATTTAAATGCATATGACTAAGTGAAAGAAGCCAACTTGAAAAGCTACATATTGTACAAGTCTAAGTACATGACATTCTGGAAAAGACAAATCTATAAAGATGGTAAAGAGATTACTGGTTGCCAGAAGCAGGGTGGAGAGAGAGATGAAAAAGCAGAGCCCAGAGGATGTCTCTGGCAATGAAAATACTCTGTATGATATGCTAATGATGGATGTATGTCTTTATAAATTTGTCCAAACCCACAGATTGTACAAAATCAAGAGTAAGCCCTGAGTAAATCATGGACTTTGGCCATGATGTGTTAATATGGGTTCCTCCCTGTTTAAAAATAATGTATCTTTCTGGTGAGTGATGTAAATAATGGGGGAACTTCTATGTGCGATAGGGTAGGGAGTAAATGGAAAATGACTGTACATCCTTCAAAAGTGGGGACACTGTGTGGACAGGCATCTGCCGTGGTGCCACCCTCGCCCCACTGGAACATCAGCTTATTCTCCATAAAGCATTAGTTCTCTGGGTTGTTAATAAGCACTTTCCGGAAAAATGTTTCTCTCACTCAAGCACAACTAGGAAATACCACATTAAAAGGTGTCTTCACAATAGAAGTTTCCAAAGCCTGCAATAGGCTGAAATGCACGGTGACTCTGCATGAGGGAGGAGAGAATGTGCAAAATTTCTAAATGTTTCTAAAGCACTTTTCATCTTGGGATCTTATTTTCTTGAATATCTTCTGCAGTGATTTGGATGTTTTGTACCTTGGGGAGTTCTGGGGTAAAAGCAATGTTTTCCAAGGACCCCTAGTAAACACTGCACAGAAATAACCTTCAACCCACTCACCTTCTCTGCAGGGAAATGGGTGTGACGAGGTCCAGTTTTATTCTTCAAGCTGTTAGGTGTGATCAGAGGAGTGAATTCTGAGGCCAAGTCCAAGAGGTTGAATACACAGAACTGAAAGGAGCATGCAAGCATTGAGTCAGAGGTCAGAGGTGGAAAGCCCTACCTCTATGAGCCCCAAAGCTAGGGGATAACAAAGAGAAAAGGGAATACAAAGGGAGGGTTGGGCACAGGTTGACAGAGAAGGAGAGACATTCAGTCTTGGCTCAGGCAAATCCTGTGATTATGTGTGGCCCTGTGCCCCTCCCCCAAACTCTGGGTTGCATGTTTTGTTCGAAATGGGGCAGGGCCTTTTAAAGGCAAGGACAAAACTTTCATTCAAAGAGATACAGGCACTTGTATGTCCATAGACAGATAAATGGATTAGAATGTGATACATATATACAATGGAATACTACTCAGCCATAAAAAAAGAACAAAATAATACCATTTGCAACATCATGGATGGAATTAGAGATTCTCATACTAAGTGAAGTAAGTCAGACAAAGACAAATACCATATGATACCACTTATATGTGGAATATAAAATATGACACAAACGAGTCAATCCACAGAACACAAACAAACTCATGGACATTGAGAATAGACTTGTGGTTGCCAAGGGGGAGGGAGTGGGATGAACTGGGAGTTTGGTGGTTGGTAGATGCAAACTATTGTATCTGGAGTGGATAAGCAATGAGATTCCTCTGTATGGCACAGGGACCTATGTCCAATCTCTTGTGATGGAGCATGATGGAAGATAATATGAGAAAAAGAATGTATATATATGTATAACTGGGTCATTTTGCTGTACAGCAGAAATTAATAGACATTGTAATCAACTATAATAAAAAGTTAAAATATGAGGAGCTCCTGTCTTGGCGCAGCAGAAAAGAATCTGACCAGGAATCATGAGGCTGCAGGTTTGATACCTGGACTTGCTCAGTGGGTTAAGGATCTAGCGTTGCTGTGAGCTGTGGTGTAGGTCACAGATGTGGCTCCAATCCTGCGTTCCTGTGGCTGTGGAGCAGGCAAGCAGCTGCAGCTCTGATATGACCCCTAGCCTGGGAACCTCCATATGCCACGGGTGTGTCCCTAAAAAGCAAAAAAAAAAAAAAAAAAAGAAAAGAAAAGAAAGAAAGAAAGGTAAGGACTGATTAGATGATTGAGATGCTTATGTGTATTTTCCAACAGGACAGAAGTGGGTGCCTGTGTACCAAAGCAGAGTGCCTGTGCTGGAGCAGGGAACACGGAGAGGCCTTTGGCGAAGAAACCTGGGGACGGGGAGGGGCTCCAAGCAGGAGTCTGCAGAGAGGAGTGGTGATTCTCAATGTTGCACAGACTTGGCTTAAACTTTTAACGATTTCTCTCCCTCTGCGTCATGAGTCCACAGAGAAGCTCAGTGTAGGATCCTGCGTTATCTCCAAGAACATCCAGAACTTCAAAGCACCTGAAAGACAACAGCCACCTTCTTCTCGTGCCCTCCCAGTCGTGGCGAACTTCCATTCTTCCATTTTGAGCACATTCTTGGCCAACTTAGGAATATGCAGAAGTCCATTTTTAAAAACTCTGTGAGCCAAGAACTTAGCCTTTTATTCAGCTGTTTCTTTGGCAAAGTTCCTCAACGCATTTATTATCTACCCACTCACGAGAATCCCAAATCAACTCCCTTTCTGATTATGGCGTGGATGTCTCAGAAGAATGCCTGTCACCACAACAGCTCAATTCCACTCATTCAGGCACCCATAACTGGATTTAGCTGACATTTATTGAGTAGTTTCTAATCGTCAGGCATCAAACCAAGCTCTTACAAGTTTTACTTAATTTAATTCCCAGAGCAACCTTCAATAAAAAGGGATTCCTCTGCTCCTGCTCAGTTTCACTCATGAAAAAAAAAAAAGAGAGAAAGAGAGAGAGAAGTTAGCCAAAACCCAGGGTCCCATAGAGAATAAGCGGCAGAGCCGGGACTCAAACCCAGCTCCAATTCAATATTAAATGTGTGACGCATGACATTGAAAAGGCATTCTGGTCTAACTTCAGCGCTGAACTAGGCATCTGGAGAAGTGGGTTCCAGCTCCTGTTCTGCAATATTCTATCCAGTAGGAAAGTCACTTGCTGAAAATAAATGCATTTAAAATGTATTTAAGGAGTTCTCATTGTGGCTCAGCAGGTTAAGAACCTAACTAGTATACATGAGGATGTGGGTTTGATCCCTAGCCTAGCTGAATGGGTTAAGGATCCAGAGTTGCCGCAAGCTGCAGCTCAGGTCGCAAATGTGGCTGGGATCTGGCATTACTGTGGGTGTGGTGTAGGCCGGTGGCTGTGGTGTAGGCTGGCTGCTGCAGCTCTCATTCAGCCCCTATCCTGGGAACTTCCATATGCTGCAGGTGTGGCCCTAAAAAGTAAAAAAAAAAAAAAAAATTTAATAAAAACGAAAAAATAAAGAATAATGAAAACATTTAAAAGCTTTCCAATTATAATAAAGAAGTGGAATATAGGAGAAAAAGTACTGGGGGTGAGAAAAATAGATTGCTACTTAACCAGATCAACAAAGGACTCTCACAGGAAGTGACAAACATGCAAAATTGCAGAAGAAAGCAAGGGTATATCGCGTGTTGGGGGCACATCACTGAGGCAGAGAGACTGGGACAAGACCTAGCTCCATGCAGTGGAGTTTGGACATTATATTCCAGGCACCAGGGGACCATGGCAGGGTTTAGAGTGACAGATGGGATAGATCTTATCAAGATCTTTGCTGTGTCTCGCTCGATCCCAAAGAAATCACTGGTGCCAGGCATGGGTTAGAAAATTCCTCTCAAGGTCCTCATTGGAAAGACTGAAATGATTAAGGTTATCTTTTCCCCAAGCAATATAAACTCCAGCTGATGTTTTTCAACGAAACAAAAAGGTGACCCCGATTACATTCCTCAGCAAGGCTCTGAGGCCAGACGTTTACAGAAATAACCATGAAAGCCTCAGAAATGAGATATACGTATAACATGCCTCACAGCATCCAGGTTCAGAGAGACATATAAATCAAGTAAGGAGCACGTGAATCCCACCCACCTACACCATACTCAGCAGAGGCCAAAGGAAAGTGGTCCTGCAGGCTGCCAGAAAAAAGGGAAAGCTTCCTTAAGAGAGAAGGAATAGAACATCTCCCTCATAAGCAGTGCAACCCTGGGTCACCTCCCTGCTACAAAAAGCCAGAGCACAAGTATCGGGAGCTGTCAGGGTCTCTTCCTTAAGTTCAAGGCAGAACATCATCAAATTTTGTCATGTGCGCTTTATCCAACATCTGCATTTAGCACTTAGGAAGGAGAAGGACGTCTGTGAGCCGTGGAGGTCCGTGAGGTCTTCCTAGGGTGGGCAAAATTCACATCATGAACCGGTGACCTTTACAAGCCATCGCTTTATCGGTGATCAAATATCCTCAGGTGATTACTTAGTAGTTTCCTAACTATTCCTGTCTCCTGGGCATTTAAATTCATCCTAATCTTTTGAACTATTGCAAAACTTACTGCAAAGATCATCCTTGTTCGTGTAGATATTCCATGTTTTGGATTATTCCTTAAGGAAGATCTGGTATAGACAAATATGTAGAAAGGGCAAGAACGAGAGAGCAAAAATGTTAGACTTTGTGAGCCATGCAGTCTTCTTCTTCTTCCTCCCCCATTTTCTTCACCTTCCTCTTTTAATAACTGGTTAAAATTTGCTATTCGCATCGTGGCTCAGCAAGTTAAGGACCTGATGTTTTCTATGTGAGAATGCAGGTTTGATCCCCAGTCTGGCTCAGTGGGTTAAGGATCCAGCATTGCCACAAGCTGCAACATAGGTTGCAGATGTGGCTTATATCCAGTGTTGCCATGGCTGTGGCATAGGCTTGCAGCTGCAGCTCTGATTTGACTCCTGGCCCAGGAACTTCCATGTGCTGCAGGTGTGGCTGTAAAAAGAAAAAAAAAAAAAACCTGTACATCCATCCTTATCTGGCTGGTCATACCAAAACATCTGGATTTGACCCCTGGACCACTTTGCCAACCCCTGTATTAGAGTTTCAGAATTCCCAGGGTCAAAGGATATAATCATTATAATGTGATTTACATGGACTTCCACATGCTTCTTCTGCAATGTATGCTATTTGCCTGTGTCATCCAACATTGGGTGTTATTTTGTTTTCAATTTTTTTTTTTTTTGCGGAATATCATTTGAATTTTCCTTAAAGAAATTTTGCTGGGAATTATCATTTCAATTTTACTATAACTTGTAAGAGTTTGGAAATGGAGCCTATGGCCCCAGAGAAATAAAATGCCTCCTTATGCCTTTCTTTTAACTGTACCATGGAGAGGCCGCCTAGCCCCTTCATAAACGTAGCCGTGTCACATCAGACCCTCATCCCACTAAGGATGCTGCAGTCCATGGCTAACCTGTGGCCGTTTCCATCTGTGTAAAAATTAGCTTTCCTTTTGGGGGTTATTCTGAACATGTTAAAGGAAGAGACTCTTTGAAACCTGGAGTTTGCCTATGATTAAAGTTCATCTTGTGTCAATTTGTTCTCTTGGTCTCGGGGGTGACATTAGTCTCACCCTTGCTTGTCCATTGAAGCAAGAAATTCATCCAGGCCAGCGGCAGGCCTGCAGCCCCTATCACAGCTTCAGGCAAGAGTCCAGAAAGGACCCCGCGGGGAAGGAAGAAAGGGAAAAATCACCATGTTTGCCTTAAAGAAATTCTCCTCCTTGAATTGCATATGTTAGAACTAGTATCCAAGTGAAATTTCTGTAATAGACTTACACAGTGCAGACCCAGTATATCCAGTTCCCTTTCTCTCTTTTATTTCCATGAAGCTATTTTAGGCAAAATAAACCCTTTTCCCATCATCACAGCTAGGATAGCTCATCAGCTGCTGATCAGATGATCCAGAAGAGAACCCAACATGAGCACTGACTGAGCAATTACAAGCTTCCAGATCCTGCTCTGAACACACAAGGAAACTGAGGCCAGTGGAATAGACCTGCCAAAATCACACAGCTGTAAGTAGCAGCATCGGGATCTGAACCCTGAAGTCCCAGGTGTAAAATCCACCTTATTAGTCATCTCAGAGATTCTAGGTGCTAATTTCACTTGTTTATAAAATGGAATATGTAAAGAGATTCCTCTGGTCTTAGGAGATGAGAAAGGCCCAGCTCTTGCCTTGTTTCCATGCAGGTCTGCTTTTCCTGATCCCCAGAGGGACCAGTCCCAGCAAGGCTGATGGACAAGTTGCCTCGGGCAGGGTTAGAACCCCAAATCTGCAAAACTGTCAGTTTTACATACTTACCTCTTTTACCTCATCCCCTCCCCTTGGGAACATGGAGAGACATTTAGCCTCAGAAGACAAGTATCTTTCCCCAGCCAACTCTGGCTCTAACCATCTCTAATCTCAGTAAAGAGGAAAGACGCAACCTTCTCCCAGAACCTACTGCCCAAACTTGGCCTCTGTCCACCAGGGCCAAATAGAAAGGTGGAGACAGTTTGCGGTGAAGGAGAAAAAGACAGCTTTATGCTTTGCCAGGCAATAAAGACTGTGCCCTCCTTTAGAGATTAGGAGGTGGTTTTATAGTCTGGGGAGTGGAAAATAGGACCACAGATAAGGATCAGGGTAGAGGCAAGCCTGTATTGTTTTTCAAAGCTGGTATTTAATGGCCCCAGGGCTGGTTCTAGGTGGTTCTCCTTCTTTCTGGAATGAAAAATGCTTCATCGAGTAGTTAACATCTTTCATTTGTTGGGGGGTTTAGTTCTGCAGAAGAGCTCAAAGATATTGGTGTGTGTGTGTGTGTGTGTGTGTGAATATGTATGTTTGTGTGTGTGTCTTTTTAGGGCGACACCTGAAGCATATGGAAGTTCCCAGGCTAGGAGTCAAAACAGAGCTGTAGCCGCCGGCCTACACCACAGCCACAGCAACACAGGATCTGAGCTGCATCTGCAACCTACACCAAAGCTCTCAGCCATGCTAGATCCTTAACCCACAGAGCAAGGCCAGAGATCAAAGCAAGTCCTCAGGGATCCTAGCCATTAGTTCCTGCTGAGCCACAACTGGAACTCCTTGTTATGCATATTTCTTGAGGAGGAACCAGGACCCTGCCCTAAGGCTGCACCAGTGCCTCTTGACTGCTCCTCACTATTCTCTGCATGCCCTCCCTCCCTTGATTAGCAACACTTCCAACCTGCCCTTTGGAACACAGGAAGGTCAAGGCTGAAGCTTATTCCCTAAAAATAAGAAATGGGGACACAAGAAAGGCTTGGGTGTCCAGGAGCCCCACAGGGCTCTGCTTGGTTTCAAACCCACTGCACTCTGCCCCTGAAACACCTTCACAGGCTCTGGTCTCCATAATTGTTTGTTTTCAAGACCAATACTTCTAAATGATTGCATCTGAGTTGGGTTTCGGTTTTGGGTCCCCAAAACCACCCTCAGCCCTAGGACTCACAGGGCTCAGAAGCTATTACAGCATTAGTTACAGTTTATGGCAACAGAAGGATAGAAAACAGAATCAGCAAAGGGAAAGGCATGTGGGGTAAAGTCCAGGAGAAACCAGGCTCAAGCTTCCACCTGTCCCCTCTTGGTGGTGTCACAAGGGAATACACTTAATTCTCCAGTAACAATGTGCACAATGCAGGCTACGTGCTGCCATCCAGGGATGCTCAGCAGCCTCTGTATCCAGGGATGTTACTGGGGATGCATCCTGGAGGTGTGCGGGGGCCCATGGGACTAACCTCAGGCATTCACACACCAGCCCCAACCCAGAGTGAAAAAATGGGTGTTTACTATCCATCACATCAGGATAAACTTATCTGGTCACACGGTATGGCCCAGCCCTTAGGCTTGGAGGAGAAAAAAAAAAAAAAAAAAAGGCTCTTATCAGGCAGAACATTCCAGGAGCTCAGAGGTCATCTCCCTGGAGCCAGCCAGCTCTGGACACAGGTTTTTGCTTAGAATGTTCAGGGTGTGAGCCATCCAGACCTGCTGAGTTAACCCTTTCCTGTACAAGTTGTGGTCACAGAAAAAGATATAACCTCTTAAATGTGTCTATCTACAACATTAGGAAGAAAAACAGATTGTGGGACCCTGAATCTCCATGAGTTCAGGAGGAACCCCAAGGTTTTAACCTTCTTAACTTCCACCTGACGTTCAAAAGAATATACTGATGTGGAGTTCCCCTCGTGGTGCAGCGGAAATGAGTCCAACTAGGAGCTATGAGGTTGCAAGTTCAATCCCTGGTCTTGCTCAGGGGGTTAAGGCTCTGGCATTGCCATGAGCTGTGGTGTAGGTGGCAGATATGGCTCAAATCCCAAGTTGCTGTGGCTGTGGCATTGGGTGGTGGCTACAGCTCTGATTAGACCCCTAACCTGGGAACCTCTATATGCCATGGGTGCAGCCCTAAAAGACAAAAAAAAATGTATATACTGATGTAACAAACATGAAGTGGCTATCTGGGCCTCTGCCCTGAAGACACTCGCAATCTTGAGGTAGAGGCACCCTGCTGTCAATGTACGGTGCCCTATCTCTGAGCTGCAATGTTCTCTGCTCCTGTAGCATCTGATGTCATCCATTAATCCTGAGGACAGGTAAGGGGGCCAGTTTCACAGGAGCTGACACCTGAACTGAGGCCTGGATGGTGACCAAGAACCACCAGGTCAACCGTGAGCAGTGTACTCTCAAGGCAAGAAAAGAAAAGGTAGGATTTTCAGGCCAAGGGTTCAGTACATGCATTAGAGACAGGCAAGCTCCATGCATTGGAGGTTTCTGGGCCGCCTATTAATGAGGTCACTTTTCTAAGACCTCTCTACAAGATCAAGTCTGTAAGGTTAGTTTCTACTGGGTAGTTTATGGCACTTTCCAAAACTTTTTATGCCATGGCACTCATTAAAAAAAAATCCAGGAGTTCCTGTTGTGGCTCAGTGGGTTACAAACCTGATTAGTATACATGAAGATATGTGTTCGATCCCAGGCCTTGCTCCAGTTAAGGATCCAGCATTGTTGTGAGTTGTGGTGTAGGTCACAGATATGGCTTGGATCGGGCACTGCTGTGGCTGTGGTGTGGGTTGGCAGCTGCAGCTCTGATTCAACCCCTACCCTGGGAACTCCCATATGACCCAAGTGCAGCCATAAAAAGCAAACAATAGAAAGGAAGAAAGGAAGAGAGGAAGGAAGGAAGGAAGGAAGGAAGGAAGGAAGGAAGGAAGGAAGGAAGGAAGGAAGGAAGGAAGAAAAGAGAAAGAAAGAGCCAATTTGGTTCTTGGGCCTCCTTTACAATGCAGCTTTTTCTAAATTCTTATTTTACTACTTTTCCATCTGTTAGCAGGAGCATGAGATGAGAGAACCAACAAATGGAGAACTCTTATATTTACCAATATGAAATAATCCATTCTCCTTGATGCTGTCTGTCCTTCCTTACCTGTTCATCTGTCCTAAATTTTAAGGGAAACTGTCTTTCCTGTTCTTTATGAGTAGCACCTTAGCTAGGTCTAGGGTGAAAGGTAATTTATTGGTAGTTACCGTTCCACTGGCAAATGCCACATTCTTCTACAGAAAGCTTCTTTGAAAGGTGTTTTTCCATTTCCGCTTACCAATGTGCCTTCACAGCTTTGTTTTCACATCACTTGCATTTGTACAGTTCTCACACGCCACCTATAAAGCAAGTCAACGCATTTTTGTAACAGAGGACAAAGGAAGGCTGAAGAGGCAGAGAGCAATTAGCATATCACTGTTTTCTACTCCATGAATTAGGAAAAATAATCGGAAAGGGAGCTTCCTTTCTAGCAAAAATTCATGCCTTGGAATAATCACATAGCAGAGTCATACATAGTCCATACGACACAATTAAAAACACAAAACATGGAGTTCCCGTCGTGGCACAGTGGTTAATGAATCCGACTAGGAACCATGAGGTTGCAGGTTCGATCCCTGGCCTTGCTCAGTGGGTTGGGGATCCAGCGTTGCTGTGAGCTGTGGTGTAGTTCGAAGACGAGGCTCGGATCCCACGTTGCTGTGGCTCTGGCGTAGGCCGGTGGCTACAGCTCCGATTCAACCCCTAGCCTGGGAACCTCCATATGCCGTGGGAGCAGCCCTAGAAAAGGCAAAAAGACCAAAAAAAAAAAAAAAGCACAAAATATGCATCATTGGGTAAAATTTGCTTTTTGTAGAACTACATCAACAAACTATTGGGCTCTCTTTCATCTTGCTAGTAAGAGCTGATAATGGGTTTGCCGCCAAATGAATGGCTTCACCATAAAAGCGTAGTGTTGCTTACATAAAAGGTACTCAATGCTGGCCTAAAATGTGATAGCTTAACTTCCGGTCCCAACTCTCTTGTGTTCTTGTTCATCCTTTCACAAGAAACAAAACGTATCCCTATGCACCACCACAAAGTGTTCAGTTTTAATTTTGGTCACTTTACTACTATCAGAGGAACAACTGCAGCCAATTAGTTGCCATATTGAATTTCGTTTTCCATCACCCAGTTTCATTTAGCAGACATTTATTGATATTTTACTGTGTCAGGCACTGATATGGGTCCTGGGAACCCAGCTGAAGACAAAACCGAAAACCGCAGCATCACCTGAAGTTTTGGGACCCTGTCATGCTTCAGAAATACAAGATTTTAATGCCATTTCTAAACTCGAGACAATACAAGAGGTAGTATAGATCTCCTTGGCCACAAATAAACTCTTCCAGTGATATACTCTAGAAATGAGCAGACTTCTTGCTGGTCTAATGAATGTCTTAATGTTCTTCATAAAGTTTCCACTGAGGGTGTAGAGGAAAAAATACCTTTTTAAAGGGGAGGTTTTCTGGTTCCAGTCTAATAAGTTTCTTCCAATATCTGAAAGCGGAATGTCCTGTGAAACCGTTTGTAAGCCAAAATGGCATAAAGTGGAGAAGAAATTACTTAAGGGCACATCTTGCTCACAGATGCAGAAATAAATGGAGATAAAGCATAGATGCTCCTAGACACAGTTCAAAATAATGGAGGCCGGATGCTGAGATGCTGAGTGCAGTTCCCACAGAAGGAGCCGGGTGGCGCCACTGTCTCTGTTAAGGCTCCCTGCAAAACAAACGCTGATCCCTACTTTCGTTTTTTTGCCTTTTTTTGTAAAATCAAAAATCCTCTTCAGGTTTCTTTCAGTTATCAAAAACAGGTACTAATGCAGGTCTTTGATAAAAATGAAGTGGCGTAAAGTGAACTTTTGAAAAGTAAGGGACACCTGTATGAGAAATTGTGTCAGTGTATGTAAGACTTTAACAGGCCTTTTAGTAAAGAGATTCGGAAAAGCAATCCTTCTCTCTCTCTCTCACATACACACACACACACACACACACACACACATCCTTCTCTCAAGGAGTTTTCAGGTCAGCCAGAGATAGGGCATGTACATATTTATAATATAATATTAAAAATGACAAGTACCCTGGGAGGTACAATGTAAACAAAGGGGTTTTAGAGGAAGAAGGAAGGCTGCACTAAGAGAAGAGTCATGAAGGTAACACTTGAGTCGGGTATTAGAGAATCTGGACATGGGGAGATGGAGAAAAAACATTCCAGGTAAAAGGAAAAAGGAGAACAAGCAACAGCCAAAAAGAGTCGTACATCGACCCAGCCCAGGAAAGGGTGAGATGTATGACTTGGAAGTCTGATCATGGAAGGTCTTAAAAGTCAGACTAAGACGCTGCATCAGAGTGCACACTTAGCACAAGGTGGGACGTATATAAATTGGTGAGGTGGGCGGGTGTTGTGGTGGGCACTGTAGAAATCAGCAGTATACAGCCCTCCAGCGTCAGCTGAATCCTGCCTCCAGATGTGCAGGCCCTAAAGGGCCAGTTCTTAGAATGTTCCCAGCAAAGCAAACCAAAAAATCTAATTTTTATATGAAATCATACAATTGATTCCCCTTTTCATAAGTGCGGGCCAAACAAAAGCTGTATGCAGGCTCAGGGGAGCCTGTGGCACCCAATTCATCTCTCTACAAAAGTGACACGATGGGTGGATGGTAAAATTATCTTTCTACTTCTCGGGCAGCCTACTTCCCCAATCTGATTATCTTTTTTAGATAGACAGTTGTGTGTATTAACTCTAAAGGGTGCTATATTTTTCCACTTCTGAAGATAACCTTGACTATTCATATCCTGACGCTGCTGAGAGTCGCTGACATCTGTGTCATGTATCCCGGCACGCTCACCACTGCAACAAACAAGTTCAGGGACTTAAAAACATTGATGTTTATTTTTGTCACACGTAGGAGTCCAGTGTGACTGATCCATCAATCTCATAGCTATGCTTTCTCTGGACCCTGGAATATTTTCCTTCAGCTATGAACCAGGAAGGACAGAAAATGGAGGGTCACATGTGGGGGTGTTTGAGAGCCAGACCTGCTGTTGGGCACACGTTACTTGGACCCACATACCACTGGCTGTGATTCCATTATGGATAAACCAACCTTCAAGAGAGGCTGGGAGAGGAGTTCCCATCATGGCTTAGCAGTTAACGAACCCGACTAGCATCCACGAGGACATGGGTTCAAGCCTGGCCTCACTCAGTGGGTTAAGGCTGTGGCGTTGCCATAGGTCACAGATGCAGCTCAGATCCTGTGTTGCTTCAGCCCTGGTGTAGGCCAATGGCTACAGCTCCAATTAGACCCCTAGCCTGGGAACCTCCATATGCCACTGGTGTGGCCCTAGGAAGACAAAAAGACAAAAATAAAATTAAGAAAGAGGGTCTGGGAAAAGAAGGAAATGATTTGGTAAATGGACATCTGGTCTACCGCATTTTTCAAGCAGTGTTTTTGGTTTCATCCAGCACTCGCTCCTTGACTCACAACCAAACACGAAGGTACAAACTAGGTTGAAATGATAAGCTTTAGCTAAATGCAGAAAATGTCTCTGAATTCAATGATTTTTTTCAAGACTATTAGTCCCTTTTATTCAACATTAACCAAAAAAATGTATTGCTTTTCTGTTCATATGACACCTCCAAAATTCACGAGCACAGCCTTGGTGATTCACTCTCCATCTGTATTCCAAGAGTAGCTCTCCTTTCTACTCCCCTAATGTACCCTTCATCTAAAGCGCACTCATCATACATCACTGGTATCATTTGAAAGGGTGAAAAACACGCTTGAATAGCATTAGGCTCTTATCTCAAGCCAGGAAACGAGCTCATCAAATACTTTCACTAGGTAACACCTTTGATCAAGACAAGGTTTAATTAAGAAAATGATCAGCACTGGAACCCGATCAAAGCACAAGTGGGAATGTTCTCATTATGCTTTCCTCTTCTTGCATAATGAATGATTTCGCTAGCCCACTTCCATGATCCCATCTGACTCCGGCATTCGATCCATTCCAAAGAGCAAGTTCATGAACCTTCTCAGTGGTACATTCAGGGCAAGTGTGAAGGCTCCCAATTTCTAATCCATTCTGAAGCTCTAAACACAATTATGACACTTAGTCTTAGCTTTCAGAACGTCTATACCAGTGAGCTATGGCCCACTTACTTGCTCTGAGTCACTGTTGGCTGAAAATCATATATAGAAAATTTTTAAATAATAATAAGCAATTACTTTCCACTGATACAAAAGTTTGCAAGAGTTGAATTATATTCGAATAGCATTCAGATGGCTGCCTCAGAAAAATTCCTAACTTCAGTAATTACGTAATTTGGCCCATAAAATTCTGCATACGGAATGCATAGAGAGCAGAGAGGGTAAATAAACTATACATATATGTAACACCGCCTCAATGAGTAAGTCTGATTTTTATTTTGTGATTTATCGCTCTTTAGCTTCTTTGTGGATAGGTTAAAAATTCAAATTTTCTTCCAACATAATTTGCTCTCTGCTCTTACATTTTTAATGAGGTGTTCAACAAATAGAGGAAGAACATACACATTGCTTTCTTTACAACTATTACTATTACTATATGAAATTAGTTATTTTAAGTAGAATGTAATTGATTTTATTCATTTTTCTTATTACGTGCCTTGATTTTTCACTCATCTATCATTTCTGTTTTGGCTTTTAATATTATAATTAGACAAATTCTGTCTTGATAAAATATCATTCAAATTTTGTTTCCAGAAATAAAAATGCTTGGATTTCCCATCCTGGCTCAACTGGTTAAGAACCCAACTAGGGAGTTCCTGTCATGGCTCAGTGGTTAACAAATCCAACTAGGAACCATGAGGTTGCGGGTTCCATCCCCAGCCTCGCTCAGTGGGTTAAGGATCCGGCATTGCTGTGAGCTGAGGTGTAGGTCACAGATGCGGCTTAGATCCTGCTTTGCTCTGGCTGTGGTGTATTATTTATAAATAAAAGAGTTTTCAAATCACTACTGAAGTTGGAATTCTCGTTGTGGCTAGGCAGTAATGAACCCAACTAGCATCCATGAGGATGTGGGTTCAATCCCTGGCCGTGCTCAGTGGGTTGAGGATCCAGCATTACTGTGGCAGTGGCATAGGCCTGCAGCTGCAGCTTTGATTCAACCCCTCGCCTGGCAATTTCCAAATGCTGCAGGTATGGCCCTAAAAAGACATACACACACACAGACACACATATATACATATATATCACTATCGAGGCAGTATGAAAATTATCTCACTTTTGAATCAAGTGTTGTTCCTCTTCTGTCTAAATGTTTTATTTACTTCAAAATATTATCAAGTAAACTATGCCGTATCTTTCTACTATATATCCTCTTTACACAGGATTAACTAACATTGTAAACATGCACAAGTATAAAATAAGAAGCTCTCATAAATTATAACCATATCAGGTGTAGTTCATAAAGTTATAGTTATAAGGTCATGCTAATGATAGGAAAATCCCAAAAAACACATACAATTGCATAAATGCTCATTTTACCAGCCTCCATGGAAATGTTCAACATTTTCCAAAGGAATGAGGAAAAATTACCACTTTTGAATAATACTATTAGTTAAACAAATAGAGGGAAAAAGTCCTCTTGGTATTTTCACAAAGATGTGAAAACAATACCATCTAATCTAGATGATAGTTAAGTCTAGATTAGATGATACATAAATGTATATATGTATGTACATAAATGTATCATCTCACATTGATCCGTCCTTGTTAGGAACTATGCTGTTAAGCCTTGAAGAGGCCTGTTTATTCTGTAAAGTAGCAAAACAAACTAGTCCACAAAATAGTAAATTAACACTGAAACCAGTAAGTTATGATGGAAACATTGAATAATTATGTACTGATGGCACAGATGCAAGGAGACAACCCTGGATTCAGTCGATATGTGAGTTTATTCACAAAGAACTTATCAAACAGAAATGCACATTTGAATTCCATGTTAAATAGTAGGGCTGGATTCCATACCAAATAGTAGTTGCAAAAAGTGAATCTAATGCAGCCTTTTCTGATTTTAGCTTTATGTGACAAAATAGATTATCACTGTTGAGTACCATACTACATTATCTATGGGCAAAGTTTTTTAAGAGTTTGTCAAGAGTTAAAATAAAAATTGAAAAAAAAAACTTAATGACCCTCCCTTTGCAAATTATTGAAAAAGTTATTGTATATTTCAGAGCATCTACTGAACTTAACCCAAAATTGCAGGGACCATGTGAAAAAAAATATATTAACATTTGCCCATTAAGTGTATTGATTAGACCTTAGAAAAGTAACATTAAATGCATTCATGAGTGATGTTTCATGGGTATTATAATACAAATCCTAAGGAACTGTTAGGTGTAGAAGAATCTGCATATGTTTGATGGAAAAGCTTTATCATTATTTCATGAGACTTGAAATGGAAAGAAGTCCAAAATAAAAATTCACTTTATTTATCATAAGAAATGTCAACTTGGAGTTCCAGTCATGTCTCAGCGGTAATGAACCCAACCAGTATCCAAGAAGATGTGGGTTCAATCCCTGGCCTTGTTTAGTGGGTTAGGGATTCAGTGTTGCCATGAGCTGTGGTGTAGTTCGAAGACGAGGGTCAGATCCCACGTTGCTGTGGCTGTGGTGTAGACTAGCAGCTACAGCTCTGATTCAACCCCTAGCCTAGGAACTTCCATATGCTGTGGGTCTGGCCTTAAAAAGACAAAAAAAAAAAAGTCACCTTACATTTGTTAAAATGAAAGCAAAAGAGTTAGTAGATTTGAAGAATGATCAAGTCATTAACCACATGTAAAGAGATCAGTTTATCAAAATGTGGGTGAATGGTGAGAAAGAAGACAATAGGAGCAAAGCACTATATTCTGTTCTCTCATTTGCTGTCACCTGCTTATGAAGTTTCTCCTGAATGGTAATTGCCACGAAAATGAAAAGTTATATTACTGTGAATTCACCAGGAATTACGAGTAACAACGCCAAGCATAACATCTGATTTTTTTAAAGGCAATTCTTTTCATAAAAACACACTCAAGTTCCTCATTTAAAAACTTTAAAATTTTTTATTTGGAAGTTTTGTACAAATTAAATATTTATTATCTTTCACTTGACAGTTTTGCTACAATTATATGATATAATGATTATTTTCACCAATGTCCATGTAAGGTGTCCCCCAAATCCCTCAAATGTACGTCTGACTGCCATATTGTTTGTTATGTTTCTGTTCTAAGTGTGCTGCTGACAAGAATTCCGAGAAGCCCTGTCTCTAGCTAGACAGGGTCTGATATGGAATTCCCCAGAATGTGTGTTGAGTACCTCTGAATGAGGTTCAGTCAATAACTTCCTCCAAAAATGATGGAGAACTCCAAAAGAACAAGAAAAACTGAGATCAATTTACCCAAAGTTTACCTTGATGAAATGTTTTTTTAAAATAAAGAGCTCTGCCATATTTAAAAAAAAAAAAAAAAGGCTAAAGCACAAAAGAAGATCTAAAGTCAACCAAGTGCTAAAAATGACAAACTTTAATCTGATGCCATAATTATAAATACATGATTAATTTGAGGAAATATAGCTATTAAGCCCCATAATTCCTTCATATACTAATGAGTTGTTTCCTTTTAATAATGGTTATATTGAAGAGCTGGTCAACTTTTTCCTCATGTTCTTCTGCTCTTGTCTTGCTATTTTTTCCCTAAATATGTCTGGCGAAGTAAATCAGAGAGATCATTTGCCCCTCGTGTTGAAGTCTCCAACAGCAACCACATTCCTCTTAGGAAGAACACTAGACGGTC
Organism: Phacochoerus africanus; assembly: GCF_016906955.1. NCBI lineage: Eukaryota > Metazoa > Chordata > Mammalia > Artiodactyla > Suidae > Phacochoerus > Phacochoerus africanus. The sequence continues at coordinate 191,090,488 of NC_062546.1, forward strand.
CCTAACCACGGCAACACGATGATATGAGACCTCAAAACTAACATTGAAAACACACAGGTAAGACATCAAAAGCAGGGCACCAAGACAGAACAGAATAAGCCATTTCCCTAGAAGTTCTGATCACTTTCACTCTTTGGTTATATAGAACTTTCACTCCAGAAAGCATATATGTGACATAGTCACAATAATAACAGTCAACAGCAAATATTTTCTTTGGGAGATGAAGAGAGAAAAAAGGAGGAAAGGCACTTGCTACAGAAGCTGCAATAATATTAAATGCTCCAAATAAGCCTAAAAAACAATGTCTTCAAATATATTGTATATACATGAAAACATATTGGAAACTAAATCTCTCAAGCAACTAAGTGCTTATAACATAAAAGATTATTAAAACAGTAGTAGTAATTATTATTGCTACTGTTATTAATCTTTATTATACTATTTTTATAATAAGGTAAGTTACAGACATATCTCCAGATATCTCAAAATCTAAATAAATACAGTATGTAGAAAACACAACCTTACTGAAACACCTGTTATAGTTAATTAAAAGGTAAAATTAAAACCAGCCTAGATAGCAGCTTCCAAGACATAAAAAACACTTACATCCTATATTATCTTTGGTCATTTCCCTTAATTCCAGCCCTGAAATAATTAACAAACTCAGGACATTAAAATCAGATACACTGTATCTGGATTGAAATTACAGTATTAAAATTTTTAAAGTGTATTAAAAATGTCTAGCATTGTGTATGAACTCTGAACTACCAAGGTAATTTTGATTATACAATTTAAGAAACTAAACATTTAGAAAAAGTATCACTGAAACAAGAGATATTTTACTTTCAAAATCATGGATTATTACAAGACATTTTTTTCATCCTATCAGTAGCAGATCAAACATATTGCAACAAATTTTAAAGTAGCTCCAAAATGTGACTTGGAGTTAAAACACTGCTAACAAATACACAGTCTATTGAGTTATGAAAGCAGTTATTTTAACTTTGAAATAGTCATATACAGTATAATACAGACATGTAATAATGATAAATATATTATGTTAACAACTTTAATTTTTACTAGGTAACAAAAAAATAATCCCTTTTAAGTTATTTTTGGCATGGTGCCAGAGGCTCTGTCAAATAACTCCATGCAAGGCACTGCTTATTTACAAGTTCGCAACATGTAGCACTTGGAGTCTTCAAGTAGTTGTATGGTTAAAATGCAGGCTTGTTCATGTATTCTTCCATTGTCTGAAAGAGAATAGCAGATTAAGTAATTTCCCCTTAAACCACATCCTTTAGCAGACAGTGAAAACTTATTCTTTTTTTTCTTTCTTTTTTTTTTTTTTTTTTTTTTTTTTGCCACTGCATACGGGTGATTGATGTGGGATCTCATTTCTCAGACCAGGGACTGAACCCAGGCTGCAGCACTGAAAGTGCCGAGTCCTAACCACTAGACGACCAGGGAACTCCCTGGACTGTGGAAACTTCTTCATTCTTTATTTTGCCCTTAGTGAAAAGAAGTTTTTGAAAGTGTATATGGGCACAAATCTTTGCATTCTAATCAAGAAAGGTGGCTCAAAGTTTGAATATAATTTGTATACAAATCCGTAGGGCTGGAATTAAATAACTTTCAACAGAGAAAAACTTAAGCTTGACCACAAAATGAATATCTGAAAAGAGAAATGCTAAAGTAACAGCTGCCAAACTATGACGCTGACTTCAGAAATATGTGCCTGCTACAATGGTCATGAGGACTACCTCTGGGCACAGGTACTGAAGAAATCTGAATTGTATTTGTATAACATGTATCTTTACATACATATATTTATAACATACGTATTATTACAACAGATACAGAACATCTTATTGCTAAGACATAAAGGATAAACACACCGTAATTCTTAAGAATTTCTTCCATGTATTTTGTAAAGGCCTTCCTCCAAAGAATACAAATTATATTTCTTCATCCTCCTCATCACTTACCAAGTTTGCTAATATGTCACGAGGCTGTAATTTTTTCTCAGAACTTTAAAAAAATGTTTAAATGAATTACCAGTTATAGGAAGAAGGAAAATCACAGTGATGTTGCAAGCCCTTAATGATGCATGATGGATGGACTTGCTCTTCCACTCTGTTCTGTTGTAAACATACATTTGTGTAACCCAGTGGCCACTGGGTTGAATCAATAAGAGAACTTAAGGGGAGTTCCCATCGTGGCTCAGTGGAAAGGAATCTGACTAGCATCCTTGAGGACGCAGGTTCGATCCCAGGCCTCAATCGGTAGTTCAGAATCCAGTGTTGCTGTGAGCTGTGGTGTAGGTCACAGACACGGCTCAGATCCTGCATTGCTGTGGCTGTGGCACAGGCAAGTGGCTACAGCTCTGATTAGACCCCTAGCCTGGGAACCTCCATATGCCATAGGTGCAGCCCTAAAAAGACAAAAAAGAAAAAGGGGAGTTCAAGGGCCCAGCCTTGGGTAACACCCCTACCTCATCCATGTAAGTCAAAGCCAGTGCAGTCGGCAATGCTCAACCTGTTCTAACGCTTGCCCCCGGGGGGCTGATTCACATGAACCTGCCAGGGAAGATGTCAACCAGCATGGGCCAAAGAGACCAAGATCATACCTAGGCAAAATTGCTCAGAGGATACTAAGGTTCAAAGTCAGGTTTTCTAACTGTTTTCATCAGCTCTATTTAAAATTTCAGTCCTCATACTTGTGCTCCATCATCCATACTTTCTTATAAAGCTCTTATGCTTCCTGGATGAGCACTGGCCAAGAGAAGCCCACACCTTAAGACTTTTGCCCTGTACCTCCTCTTACAGATATTGCCCATGTCTTTAAACTTGGCAGGGGTAACACATGGGCCAGGGGCCCATGACTGTCTCATGGTACCTAGAGTTTATACTATTTTAAAAGGAATGCAAAATTACAAATACCAAATTGGGCATAAAGTTTATTTAGAATGGGAAAAGAGGAATTCCTGTCGTGGCTCAGCAGAAACAAATCTGACTAGCATGTGTGAGGATACAGGCTCAATCCCTGGCCTCGTTCAGTGGGTTAAGGATCCAGCATTGGCATGAGCTGTGGTAAAGGTCACAGGCGCAGCTTGGAACTGGCATTACTGTAGCTGTGGCTTAGGCCAGTGGCTACAGCTCCGATTTGACACCTAACCTGGGAACTGCCACATGCTTCGGGTGCTGCCCTAAAAAAAGAAAAAAAAAAAAAAAAGAATGGGAAAAGAAATGAGAGTACATTATCAATTTTGTTTTAAAGACAAATATCACAAAATCCAGAATAATAGCATATGGGTTTCATTCATTAAATGCCTGACACCTTTCTACAATATTTTGTATATTCATTACATGGCCACAAATTCTTTGCAGTTAAGATAGCTTACCTTTGCAAATTTGACAATATGAGCCCGCAGCCTTGGAAGGGGCCTGGACTAGAGATAGCCCTGGAGTTGTCAACTTCGCTGGCTTCACAGGTCATTGGCCTCAAGTCATTGGCACTGCTTCACCCCATTGGAAAATTCATTGTGCTAAAGACTGCACTGGCTGCCCTTTATGAGCTGGGCTGTTACTCAAATTTACATAAGCCAATGACACATGAGGTCGGTACTTTCTTCAGCTTTCCACTTTAAAGGCGGAACAGACTTTTTTTTTTTTTCTTTTTATGGTCGCACCTGCAGCATGTGGAAGTTCCTAGGCTAGGGATCGAATCAGAGCTGGAACTGCACCTGCCAGCCTACAGCACAGCCCCAGCAACGCTGGATCTGAGCTGCATCTGTGAACCTACACCACAGCTTGCAGCAATGCCAGATCCTTAACCCACTGAGCAAGGCCAGGGATTGAACTTGCATCCTCATAGAACACTATGTCAGGTTCTTAACCCACAGAGCCACAATGGGAACTCCAGGACCAGACTTTTAGGGCTGGCACAAACTTAAAGGGCTCTTCCCTGGCCCTCCGCCAACAGGACTAGGGTATCTCAGGACCCCTCCAGGTATTCATTCAGCACAGTGGTGTTTCCTGTGCATTCAGCACTCTGCATGCCACAACTTTTTACAGCACTATGGTTTGGCTCAGCTGTCTAATGTAGTTTGTGCTTTTAAGGGTAACAGTGTTGAGGAGCACCTAGCCATTTCTCACGAATCTGCACACACACGTACACGGTGTCCCATCTATCCCATCGCTTGACCTAATGAGGTACCATTTGACCCTCCCTTCTTAACTGGCTTTCTTACTCAGTGGTCAGAACAGCTTCTGTTTCTCGCCCCCAACTGGTGACCCCAAGAATCGCAACCTCTTTCATTGAAGGTCGCTATCGTCTCCTTTTAGCATTTCTTTTTCCTTCCAATCCTTCTGCACCATTGTCCACAGGTACTTTCAAAAGAAGGTGCCTCTTAAAATCATCCCCAACCAATTAATTGTTCCTTTCTTTCCTTATTATCAGTGCCGGGCCTCAGTACACTCAGAATAAGCTCAGAGCATTTAGAGCTTTAAGACTATGTATCTTCTTACTAAATATGTGGAGACAGTCTTTTTATTCTGAAAACCTTTTACTGGGTAGGGGTCAGAGAAAAGTCCAGGGCCACTTTGAGATTTTCAGTTGTGCACAAAGGAAAAGCAATATTACAAAGGCCTCCCTTAAACTTTGGCAAGTACAAATATGTGCTTAGGAGCAAAGGACAAGAGGGAAAAAAAGAAAGCAGTCATTTTTTTTCTCTTTATACAATTACACTGCTTGTGCCTTTTCATGCTGAACTTCTCCAACCAGATATACAAAGTCAATTTTTTAACCAGCTCTGCAAATGTTCTTCAACCCAGCTGAAATACCAGCTCCCAAGGGAAAACTGGTAACAGTGTTTCTCTTTGGCAGATGCTGTTAATTAAATGATAGCTTTAGAGAGCAGTCATGACACTCTGCCTACTCACTTTGGGGATGTGGGGGCTGAATGGAGGGTCCCCTGAGACCTACCTATCAAGACCCTTCACTCAATCACCAGGGACATGAATGACCAATTAATGTTTAAGTGTGAAAAACCTCACTCCTGAGAACAAACTTGTGATTGCCAAGGGGGAGGGGGACGGAGCGGGATGGACTGGAAATCCGGGGTTAATGGATGCAAACTATTGCATTTGGAATGGATAAGCAATGAGATCCTGCTGTACAGCACCAGGAACTACATCTAGTCACTTGTGATGGAGCATGATGGAGGATAATGTGACAAAAAGAATGTATATATATATATATATATATATATATATATATATATATATATACACACACACACATATGTGTGTGTGTGTGTGTGTGACTGGGTCAATTTGCTGTACAATAGAAAACTGACAGAACGCAGTAAACCAACTACAATGGAAAAAATAAAAATCATTAAATAAAAAAAACCCTCACTCTTGAAATAGCAGGCGATACCTGCTTCCCAGACTTAAATGGAACTAGAAGCACCAGATACCCTGCAAGCTCTTTAAAGCTCTTATTTCCTACAGAGAATTCAAAATAGCCCAGATGTGTCTTGGCCCCAATTCAAGGAGCTTTCATTATGGAAGTGTCAAAGACCCTGGTAAAGGTTTGTTTCTCCTAGAAGGTGATTCCACAGTAAGGACCCTGAGGACAGAATTATAAAGAACCCCCTGGCATATTTTATGAGAAATTCCAAACCACTGATTTCTCAAGTACTTTGTAAAATTCCCTTCCCGTGGCCTTTGGAGGGAGCCAAGTAAACATCAAAAGTTTAAATGCATTTTTTTTTGAGGTAATAACACCTCTGGAAATAAACACATCAGCTTCCTAGGAGCCAGACACAAGGCTCGGGGGTACCCTGCTTCTTTCTCTGTGTCCATTTACCTAAGGGCTGGTTCCCTAGATGGGCAGGAGCAAGTCATCAGCTCAAAAATTTACCAAAACAGTTGCTGGGAAATCATACCAGTTAATTATTAACTGAGGCAGGCTCTTATTTCAGGGCAACAGCAAGAACGGCTTTAATGCCAATTTTTTAAAAGACAATTTATAATGCTCTGGAATCTTCTGATCTGCTCTCATGAAAATAGAAAGATAGAAAGGCCCAACGATGCTGTGAGAAGAAGAATCTAGAGATGGCAGAGGTAGGACAGGATCCAGGCCCTCAAAGGCATGCTTGTGCAGGGGGCCGGTCGCATCATCTCATTGGGGAGGGCAAAGGTCAGTGGGGTGAAGCCCCTGAGAGGAATGAAGGGGCTAATGTAGGTAAGTTTCTTTCTTAGGGACAGTGCAAACTGGACCGTATCTCGGAGAAAAACCCCAGTGTATTTTATATAAGTATCACAGAGTCAGGAGTGTGAGCGAATGGATGGATGCTTCCGAGTCCATTTATCCCTTGGCAAGCAAGCCACAGAATTCCTGAATTTATTCATGCAAATAGGAATACACAGACAGCCTCTCCAGGAAGGCACGAAATTTTAATTAAAATGATAAATGCCATCTTCAAGAATAAAGCCCTAGAATCCCAGGCAAATGAAATAACAAGACACTGCTAGTCTGCTTTCCCAGGGCAGCACAGATATTTTAATGAAAGTCCTTTTACACCTCCCATAAAATTATCCTTGAAAAGAATAGCACCAAATATTTAATACTCTTTTGACAGGGAAGGATCCTCACTGAAAAGCTCAAAGATGAAGAGCAAAGACTCCGAAGCCCAATTCCTGTGTTCAAATCTCTATTCCCCACTTACTGGGTGACCTTGAGCAGTCATTAAACTTCTCTGGGTCTCAGTTTACTCATCCTTAAAAGGAGGGTAACAATACACCTATCTCTTAGAGTTGCTACCATAACTAAGTCAATGCATGTAACTTAGAAACTGTACCTGACACAGAGTAACCACACAAGTGTCAATTAATATATTATCACCACCACCACCACCAACAATATCTTCTCGAAGAGCAGGAGAAACTATGTACTGACCTCCTGTAACATATCGGAATCCTCAATGGCTTTGACAGCAGATTTCTTGGATGTTTCTTGAATTTCTCCACCCATTATAAATTCATCCAGGATAAAATAAGCCTTTTCAAAATTAAAGATAATATCCAGTTCGCAGACCTGGTAAGGCAAAAACAAATGTTTTGATAAACTTGCAGGAGGATCAGGGGAAACACTGGCCAGTGTTTCAGGCTTTTTCAACAGTGACAATCATATGGCACCCCAAAGATAAGAATATCAGATGGTATTTTAAGGCCAGGAAAGTAGAACTAGGAAAGTCCAGGCCCTGAATAAAAGTCAAACCACATTCTATTAAAGCAGAGCATGTCCTCTGATAATACTGTTTAATGTCACAACAGGAAATTTGAGACTCAGTAGCATGCAGCAGCCCAGCTCATCTTTCCACCTGCACAGATAAAAGCTGAGCCCGCGTTGCATTTCAGGCCTGAGGACAGTGCTTCATTGCTCCAGATCTCTGGTTTGCAAATTTGGCTCCCAGATTTCGAACTCGCAGAATCTCCCTCTTTAGAGGCATATTAGCTCAGTTGTGCTAATTTTTCTCAAAATTATGTCACAGACCAGTGATTCTCAAACTTCCGACTGTACCTTAATCACCCAGAAAGTTTGTTACCACACACCCCAGTGACATATTAAAGGTTTTTGATATATACACTCAAATTGCTTTCTGAAAAAAAATGTATAAATTTGTACACCTACCATTTCACTGCATCTTTACTAATTTAAAGAGTTATCATTAATATAAAAACATGCTGATTTTGACCCCACCCTAAGATAAATAAATAAATAAAAACAATGTTAGCCATTATTGTTAACTAATTGAAGTAACAGCTCTTTAAATTAGGTACTATAATTATTACCATTTTATAAATGATAAAATGAGGCCCAGTACACTGAAATAACTTGATGAAATGTACACAGCTGGCTGTGGCTATACCAGCACTGCAAGCCTTGGGACAGCAACGTGGAAAAGGCAATTAAACACAGCATAAATGAATGCTGGGCAGAGTCACTGTAGAAGGGATGCTTCAGTGAAGGAGAATATAGCAAACGACCTCCAACATCTTAAAAAAAAAAAAAAAACCAGACCTACTGAGTCTCTGATAATGGGTTCTCAGGTGATGCTAATGATGCTGGTATGGGGACCACATATGGAGAACCACGGCCACTGTCACAGCTAAAGCAGAGACTGTAGATTTGGTTACGGGTAGCAAGTGCCAAGTCCACTCCCCATAATCCACATGAGGCTCAATTCCAATGCCTCCACCAGACAACCACTCGGGAACTTTCCTTGCTACTTCCTTCTCATATATTCCCCAGAGCTCCCTTTCCATACACTGTGGAAGGTCTGCTCAATCAAGGTTTTCAGTCCCCTCCCACCTTTCCTGCTCAACAGCATCAGATACGCTTCACCAATCCCTTGCTTAAAAATCTCCTCTCTTTTGCTCCCTGCTGTTGGCAATATCACTCAGAGCCTGGTTTCCTCCTTCACCTCTGATGATTCTTCTCAGGCTCCTTGGGTGATTTATCGCCCCCCCCTGACCATGCATTCATTTAAGAAGTATTTACAAAATGCTTGGGACACATCAATCAGCAAAGCAAACATCTCGGCTGCAGGATGCTTACATTCTACAGACCCACGTTCTTCCTAAAGACGGGTGTTTCTCAAAAATGCAAATCAAAACCACAGTAAGGTATCACCTCATGCCAGTCAGAATGGCAATCGTCAAAGAGTCTACAAACCAACAAATGCTGGAGAGGGTGTGGAGAAAAGGGAACCCTCCTACACTGTTGGCAGGAATGTAAATCAGTACAACCACTATGGAGAACAGATTGGAGGTTCCTTAAAAATCTAAATATAGAACTACCATATCATCCAGCTGTCCCACTCCTGGGCATACATCATCATCTGGAGAAAACCATAATTTGAAAAGATACATGCACCCCCATGTTCACTGCAGCCCTATTTACAATTGCAAAGACATGGAAGCAGTCTAAATGTCCATCGACAGAAGAAAAGCTACAGAAGACGTAGTACATATAAACAATGAACTATTATTCAGCCATAAAAAATGCATGAAATGCCATTTGGAGCGACATGGATGGACCTAGAAATTATCACATTAAGTGAAATAAGTCAGACAGAGGGAGCCAAATATGATATGAGATTACTAATATGTGGAATCTAATAAAAGTGATACAACGGAACTTACAAAACAGAAACAGACTAAAAGATTTCAAAACTAAACTTATGTTTACCAAAGGGGAAATGTGGGTGGAGGGATAAATTAGGGGGCTGGAAGTGACATCTACACACTACTATATATAAAATAGATGGGCAAAAGGAACCTGCTGCATAGCACAGAGAAATTTACTCAGTACTGTGTAACAACCTATATGAGAAAAGAATCTGAAAAGAAATGTATATATGTATACGTACAACTGATTAACTTGGCTGTACACCTGAAATTAACACAACTTGGTAAGTCAACTATATTCCAAGAAATTTTTTTTAAAAAAAGACTGGTGTTTCTCAGGAGAGCCTCTTCTCTTTGCAACACATGCTTTTCCTAGATAACCTCCTTTTCTTCCTAGAGCTGACTCTTGCATGCAGGTGGCTTAACCAACTGAGATGTCTGGGCCTGAACCCCCTCTGCAGCACTAATTCAATATTTTCATCCACTAATCAGACATCTCTGCCTGCATATCCCTTAATCCATGGGCCCATGTACCAAACTGAAGTCAGGCATATTCTTTTCCCTTTAGTTCTGGCTTTGCTTAGTAGCTGAAACCTCTATCTAGTGGTTCCATCTAATTCATTCTCCAGTTACTTTCCCCCTAGCTCTTATTCCTCTTCTTCCTCAGCCACATCCCTCTCAATCCTACGGATTTCGTCCTTGCAAACCCCTAACCCTTTTCCTCTTGTCCATTTTCACTGCCACTGCTCAGGCCTAAAATATCTCTTGCTTAGGGCATATCCGTGACCTTCTAGGTGGTGTCTGTGCCCACACAAAGCCAATGACCATGAATGCTTTGTTAAAATGCTGATCTGGTTCCTTTCTTGTATAAGGTCTTCTGTTCAAGATAGTTTTAACTCCTCAGCATGGCATGCAGGAAACTTTGCAGCCTAGCCCGGAGCCTCCCTCTGGCTTCCCGTGCCAGCGCCCCCTCCACACTACAGCTACACATTCCACAAACTCACCCCCATGCTTTTACGCCTTTGCCCTTTGCACATCCCAGAAGTTCCTGGAATGTTGCCCAAATGTCCTTTCCTTTATTCTGCTGGCAAAATCAAGCTCATTTTTCAAGGCCAAAGTCAAAAGTTATGAGCCCAATGATTCCCGGAAATCCTCTCTCCTCCCGTTGAGATTCTGCATCACTTCCTGTGTTCTCTTTCATCCTGTTGTATGCTTACTTACAGCCACTCCACCTTGCCCTGTGAGCTCAGGCGAAGCCCATGTCTTAGTCATCCTTATATCTCTGGTACCTGGCACACAGTAGGATGCAGTAAATGTGTGCAGGATAAATGAATGAGTCAGCTACCACCACAGAGTCTTTATTGTTACGATCCTGGGGACTAATGGCTTCCCAGATCAATAATCCTCTGATCCTACTGAATCCTATGACTTGACATAAAATGGATGTCAATATTTTAACAAATTGCTCCATATATTTAGGATTTAGGAAAATAAACTTGAAGACTCTCCAAGGAAAATGGTTTATATTGACAGATCCAACTGAATCTAGAAGCATAAGCATAACCACTATAATAAATGGCCAACTCAGAAAAATTAATCTAACTTGCAAAGCATATGGTCTCTTCATTCATTAGAAGACAACATCAAATCAATAAGCATGTATATTTGTGTGTGTGTTTGTGTGTGCCTGTACCTCTAATTTCTCCCTCCCTAGAGAGCCTGACCCATATATATATATATGTATAAAACCAGTCATAGAGTCTATTCACTGGGAAATGCCACTATAATCTAGGACTTTCCCAGACCTTTAGGGTTCCTTCTTAAAAATAACCATCAGGAAAAGGATGACATCATAAAAGGACATGTTCTCAGCTTATAAATCCTTAAAATATTTATGAACCTGACTACTATCCAGGAGGATGTGGGTTCAATCCCTGGCCTTGCTCAGTGGGTTAAAGACCCAGCATTGCCACAAGCTGTGGCATAGGTGTCAGACATGCCTTGGAACTAGTGTTGCTGTGGGCTGTGGCATAGACCTGCAGCTGAAGTTCAGATTTGACCCCTAGCCCGGGAAATTCCACATGCTACAGGTGCAGCCTAAAAGGAAAAAAAAAAAAAGTTGGAGGATAATATGCATAATACAATCCCATTTTTTAATTAAAAAAAAAAAAAACTGTAGGAGTTCCCATTGTGGCTCAGCGGAAATGAATCTGACTAGCATCCATGAGGATGCAGATTCAATCCCTGGCCTCACTCAGTGGGTTAAGGACCAGGAGGTGCCATGAGCTGTGGTGTAGGTTGCAGATTTGGCTCGAATCTGGCGTTGCTGTGGCTGTGGTGCAGGCCAGTGGCTACAGCTCCGATTTGACCCCTAGCCTGGGAACATCCATATGATGCAGGTACAGCCCTAAAAAAAAGGCAAAAAAAAACCTGTATATATCTTCTAGATAAGACATAAAACATATTCAGTTTCTTTAATAAAAAAAGTGGGATTGTATTATGCATATTATTATGTGTGAGAATGTATCATGCATTATTTTGCAATTGTAAAACAATATAGATAAACAGAAAGAAAGCACAGTAGATCAGACATTCGTGCACATCAAAGAAGGTACAAGAAGTAAGCAGTTACCAGAGATCAGAAGAGGCAGGAAGTCAGGAGTTAAAGCAGTAACAGCCGGGGAACCCCAGAGTTCAAGGCAGGTGTAGACCAGGAATCCAGGACAGACAGGAATCTCATTAAGTGAAACCAGCAACCAGAATCCTGCAAAGTGAACTTGACAGATACTAACTCAAGTTCTCTGGGAACTTCTCATACCCCACTGTCTGAGCAGCAACCCATCCTCAAGCCTAGAGGGCTTGCCAGCAGCCACGGGGCAATTAATTTACTGCTTCTAGTTTCAAGGGATAGATATGCAAAGCCACAGAGAACATACACGCACACACCTTGATTATACAGTTACTATTTCCAGATCATAAGGGAGAAGGATGCTCAAGTTCAATCAGCATTATAGAGAATGTTACAAAAGAGCAACTCTTTCATACTCCAAAATGATACTCCACTGGCTATTCTCAGAGTCTAACACCAAGAGGCTATTGGATCTGAAAGTAAGAAGACAAAACATTGCAGAACATGAGACCTGATTTCTTCAGCTATTGTCTAATTACTCAAATATTACTTCTAATTCTACCTTTAGAGCACTGCCCCAATATATCAGAAATGTACCTTGATGCTCAAATGCCTGCACTCCGTCTAGTTACACAAAAGCACATAGTTTCTGTGTTAATAAACACATGAGCCTCTTTCCTTATTGTTTTCTCATTTTCTAATGTCTCTGTATTCTGGAAGAAAGCTTGTAATAGGAAGAAACAGGGGTAATTTAACATTATCTTTGATCCCCTAGCCTTGTGCTTTATCATTTGGCTTGAGGGACTTCTGTTATAGCAGAATACATGCTGTAGTGAGATTATTTCCGACATGTCAATAACTAAACCCTTTTGGATAGAATCTAAGGAGGACCTTCCATTACTGAATTTTGTTCTAAAGTAAACACAAAAAAGCTCAAGTTATAGCAAATATATAAAACTATATCTAAAATAATAATGCAAAGTACAATTGCATGGCAATTGAAAGTTATAAAGTATTGTCAATTATACTATCTCCTGGATCCTCACAACAGCCCCCATGAGACTGGCAAAGTAAATTACACTTTGAGTGCAATTTTTCTTATCTGTGAAATAAAGGTCTATGAGGAGCCAAATCATGGGTCTATTGAGTGAGTGAGCCGACACTGGGATCCAGCAGGAGCCGGAGGACCCCCTCCTCTGACAACAACAAAACCCCCTAAATCAAGATCAAACCTCTCTGGAACAGCAACTTCCACTCCCTCTGAGTGCATCAGTAAAAACTTAACAGGCTAGCCTGCAATGGGACAATATGGCAGGCGTCTAAATCCTCAGACTGCGCCTGATCTACTGTGAGACTCTGAGGTACTGCCTCTTACCCTCTATGAACGGGGCTTAATGCTACTTACTGAAGACTGAAAGAGTAACACATTAATCCAGGTAAATCTCCTGGGAATTGAAAAGTGCTAAAAAAAAAAAAAACAAAAAATAAAAAAAAATTAAAACATACATTAAGAGCCAGAGATTTTGATTTATCTGTCATTGGACGGTAATACTTTCTAGCGTTATGAAAAGCTCAGTCCAGAGGGTTTTTTTCCCTGGGATAATCTAAGGGCAAAAATCCAAGAAAATGCTCAGTATTAACACAGGAGGAAAAGAAAACCAAAGAGAAGGATGCTATTCCTGAGACGATGTCATGAATTGCTGGGTTTACTCATCAGTTAATTAATAAGAACTGAACACCTACTGGGCACAGAGCCTTGAATTGCTCTTAAGCTGCTCTTAGCTTAATGAAAGATTCATTGAATTTTTTTAGTGAATTAAATTTTGGTCCATGATAAAGACAGAGCTTCTAAAGCTATGCCAAAAGAGGATGAAAAATTAATGTTCGAGAAATAGAAATATGTTCCAGGTCTGCTTATACTCTAACTGGGCTTAGCATTGGTGAAGGGGATTCAAATTCTCTTGAGAAAGCAACGTATGTTCAGAAACATCTGACATGCGGTCAGAGAAGGTTGGGATCAAAATTCAAACCCAATTCATATGACCCTCATTGCATAAATCTAAGAAAACACAACAGGTCAAACCAGAGTGAAGAAATGAGGGGGAGAAGGTAGGTTATAGGAAAACCTGGGCCTCTGGAGAATTCCTTCTGGGCTTTGAAAAAAACCACATCTGCAGTTTATTTCAAATGAAAGTACCGCCATGTCGGAATTCATTTGAATAATTGAAAGCATAAAATGGAATAATCTCAGGTCTGAAAACACGCCATTATATATTTGCAAATCTCTTGTTAAAAAATGAAAATAAACTTAGTGAATGGGGAGAGCGTGAAAGAAAATTGGTCTGTCTTATTACTTCTATGCACTGACCTACAACCTGAAATCCCTGAAGCAACATTTAGGTCTTATAACATTTACGAAGGAAGAAAAAAAAAAAGAAGAATCAAAGAGGGAGAGGGAGAAAGGGAGGGAAAATTATTTCAAAGAAGAATCAAAGAGGGAAAGGGAGGAAGGGAGGGAAAACTATTTCAAAAACCTTTAAGGTACTCATTCATGTGAAAACTGTTGCAACAAACTGGATAAAACCTTAATCAATATCTCAAATGCTGCTCCTTCCACTAAATAAAACACTGTACAGAAAACTATTCTGAAAGCAAATTCTCCAAACAGCACTTACTAAAAATCTTCAGTGAGCATGGAAACAGGGAAGAGAATATTACTATGAAGAAAACATTTTCCAAATCCACTAATTTTTTTTTTTTTTTGGCCACACCCATGGCATGTGGAATTTCCTGGGCCAGGTACTGAACTTGAGCCACGGCAGTGACGATGCCAAATCTTTAACTGCTAGGCTCATCAGGGAACGCCTTCACTGATTTATTTCTTGAGACTGTGAACTAGATGAAATATTTCTGGAACATTTGCTAAAGTCTAGCCCAGCGCTGGTTCCAAGTGCTGAAAAAACAAAACTAAGAAGTCCCAGGTCATGATCTCAAGAGACTTGCAATTTGGTTGTCAAGCAAATCCTGCACAAGTTAAGGATGATACAAGGCTGCTCCGTGTCGCTGGAGCACTGGGTGTGTCAGGGATAAAAAGAAAGCAAAGCGAGAAGGTTGAAGAAGTGGTATGCGACCAACGTTTAGAAAGCATAAATGCCAGACAAAGAAATTTCTTTGAGTTTTCTTCATTAAGGACGGAGGAGAGCAACTGAGGGAGGAATGTCACCTGAGATCTGTGCATTGGAAGGAAGATGCTAACAAATAGGCCAGGAAAGGGGAGCAGAGACAAGCCCAGAGGCGGGAAGGGGCAGAGACGAGGTTTAAAAGAAAAGCCAAACTGTAATCCCAAGTAAGCTTACACTAGTGAGAGAGAAAGAAGGACATGAATTTGAGTCCAATTTGAAGAGACGGAGGCAAACCTAAGCAAAGGGTGGGGAAAGATATCAGAAACACTGTCCTTTGGCACTGAAGGACCTTGGGACATCATAATTTCCATCATAAGACAGAGAAGGTTCTAGGGAGGTGATTTTAGTTCTTGTCAGGTGAACGTTGAGATGACCATGAGAAGCCCAGCGGAGTGAAGAAGAGTCATCCGGTGATGGGTTTCCAGGAGAGAAAGTCCAGTAGTCATGCAGGAGAGCAGAAAGAGAAGGAGGGCATTTGGAGGGCAGGGGGAGGGAGGAAGCAGGAGAAGAAGCCACGTGGGAGCCTTTAGAAACACAGGATGAGAAGCAGCAGAACTCAGTGTCAGGGCGAAATAAAAGGAGCAGATTTAAAGACAGGATTTTGATAAGCAAGAGTCCAGGGCTGCAGAGAGGTTAAGGCAGGTGAAGATTTAAGAAGCATCCCTGGGAATTCCCATTGTGGCCAGTGGTTAGTGAACCCAACTAGCATCCATGAGGACAAGCGTTCAACCCCTGGCCTTGCTCAGCAGGTTAAGATCCGGCTATGGTGTAGGTCACAGATGAGGCTTGGATCCCAGGTTGCTGCGGCTCCGACGTAGGCGGGTGGCTACAGCTCCCATTGGACCCCTAGCCTGGGAACTTCCATATGCTGTGGGTTCGGTCCTAAAAAGACAAAAAGACCAAATAAATAAATAAAGACCTAAATGTGAAAGGTAAAACTAATTAAAAAGCAGCAGCAGCATCCCTGATATGGACCACGATGATTTCCTTGGAACAGTCAAGGTGAAGCCAAGCTGCAAGATGCCACAGAGTGAATGAGTTCTGGGGCTCAGGGCACCTTGAAGACTGTACTTCTTGGCAGTAACTGCATAGAGATTGAACAGCAACATGAAGGAAAGAGATTTTTGTTGCATTTGTCGGATGTTTGATTTCTCTTATGTATAAATAATATGCAAGAACGCTCAGAGCTTAGTAAAAGAAACCAGAGAGGGGATAAGACAGATCAGGAGGAGTAAGAGACAAAATATCATCGAATCTTTTAGGATTAAATTTCCAGTTCATTGAAACAAGGTGTCTAGCATGGCTGTGATCTGGAGACACACACCTGCCTCCTGAAAGCGTTAGATCTCCCATTTACTAAGGAGAAAGCCTTGCATTCTGATCCTCGGTGCAAAGGCTGTTCCTATTTTGGACTTGAGAGGGAGAAAGAATGTGACGACAGACAGAACGGAAGTCAGAGCCGGCCTGGAGACAGACTAATTCTAAGAAACCAGGGCGCCACTTACATTTCCAAAGTATTTGTCCAGCAACTCCACGTAACGATGCACAATCTCTAGTGTTAAGAGCTCATTGTCCTGATTTTCTACTGCACAGCAAAAATATAAACTAGCATACCTTGAAAAGAAAAAAAAAGAAAACGTAAAATATGGTGACATGTTACACGACCTGAAGATGGCTTTTTTTGGGGGGAACAAGCAGTTACCCCTCCTCCCTAGAGACTCTCCCTGGTCACCTCCGAGAGAGAAATCATTATTCATCACATCCAACATCCTCCCAAAATGTAAAATAGAATACGCAGAAACTATGGTGGTGATGGGAGTATTTCGGTTAATTAGGTGAAAAGGTCCTCCACAAAACTTTACCAGGAGGTGCTCTTATCGGGGAACAGAGTCCTTGGGCCTGGGGTGCCTATTCATGCTCCTCCCTGGATTACAAACTGTGCTTTCTAAACTACAGACCCCTGACCAGGGCTCCCATGCTGCCCACCTTCTCCCTTTACACTGCACTGCGCTGTTTCCTACCCTCAGCTTGTCAAGTCCTCCCCTCCCCTGTGTGTTCCTCTGCCTAAAATACTCCTCCCCACCCGATTCTCCTGCTCCTCCAGTGGCTCTGAGCTTGAATGCCGTTTCCTCCAGGAAATTTCCATCCTTTCTCACTGCATCAGATGCCCCGGCTTTGCATTCCTGTATCTCCCCTGCAAAGCGCCCTGTGCTCTTCACCCCATATCACTTGGCCTGTCTCTCCTCCACCAGACCAGCCACTTCCCAAAGGCAGGGACTGAGGCTGCCCTGTCCACCAGTGTGTACCCAGAAGCTGTAAGTATCTGTTGAAAGAACTGTTGAAGCCTATTCTTCATGCACTCGTTTAAATTACAAATGAGCTCAAAGTTCTAGACACCAACAAGCAGAGAAGAGGGACAAGCTTTTTGTCACCAAGCTTTTCCTGGGACTTTGCCTTTACATTCCTGAGATGCTTATGAAGGGGCCTTTGCTGACATCTCTCATGATGCTAAAACAAAAAGCTCTGACCTTGGACCCAGCAAAAGAAGCTTTGCCCAGGCACTTCCTGGTAATTTACTCCATTGCATATAGCCTGCGGATGCTACCTCCTTCTTCTTCCAGTTTGTTAAACACCCCTTGCAAGAAGCCTTTTTTAAAAAAATTTTATGGTGACATCCATGGCATATGGAAGTTCCTGGGCCAAGGACTGAATCCGAGCCACAGCTATGGCAATACCAGATCCTTTAACCCAGTGCATCAGGCCAGGGATTGAACCTAATCCTCAGCAGAGACCTGAGCTGCGGCAGTCAGATTCTTAACCCACTGCGCCATTTTGGGAACTCCGAAAGACCCTTTCTAGTGTGTGTTTTTACCCTCTAAAAGCTGCAGTGTGATGTTGGATGCAGGGTCAGATTGGCTGTGTTCTGGTCCTGGCTTAGGCATCAGTTATCTGGATCTTCATGGGCAAAACGACTTCATCTCTCAGGGCCTCAGCTTCCTCATCTATAATCTGAGGTCCTCTTCCAGTATGGTCTTACCATGGGAAGCTGGTGCAGTAAAGAGAGGATATACAGGCTTTAAAGTCAAAAATCTGTATTTGAATGCTGGCTCCACCAATTACCACTCAAATATTGTTACTGGGACTAATTTCTTAAACTCTCAGCGGCTTCCGTTTGCTCATTTGCAAACATGAGTGATAATAACCATAATAAAGAGATGCCCACCTCTGCATCATGTTAAGCTGCAATTTTTTCCACAGCATTTGTTACTAACTGAAAAATGCTTTGTTTAATAAGTTCCATGAGAGAAGGGATGTTCTGTGTCTTATTCAGACTGTGTCTGATGTCAGTTCTGGGTCTAATGGCTACTGTATCCATAGCCATTAGAACAGTGCTGGAAACATAACAGGTGCTCATAAGACATTTCTTGAATGCATGTGTGCATTATTGGCACAAAAATTAAGTATCTAGAAGCCACTCTGGCACACGGAGGGCCTTTCAATAAATGAGCATCCTCTTCTATTTAGTCTACTCGGGCTCCAGTCTCCTAAGATTTCAATAAATGATGAAATGGGTGTTGCAATCTAAAATGTTCACGATGGAACAAACCAAACAATAATGAGAAATTCAGTTCTCATAAAGTTACTCACACCTTTTATAAACAAGTTTTAGCTCCTTCCAGTCAATAAAACTGCTTGTCCTCTGACCACGAGACAGAATAATCTGAACAATTTCCCGGGTGATCTTTTTCCTTTCCTTGTCAGGGAGAGTCGTGTACCATTTCTGCAGCCGTAATTTCCCTTGTCGACTGAAGAGCAATATGAAATGTATCTAGAACAAATAAAGGACAGAAAGAAAATGGAATTTGGTCAACCAAATCATTCTACCTTAGACACTGAAATTCAGAAGCAGGGTTTAAAAAGGATCATAATTCTGAACAGATGAAAAATACTTAGCAGTACGAAAACCTAGCTTATCTGGGTTATATTACGTTTAACCCATCAAAGAACAAAGAAATGTATACATCACACACACAGCTTATTTATACTAGAGGAGAGAGGTAAGTTCTTCTTTTAATTCTTTTCATGAGTCACGAACTCATTATAGAGAGAAAAATATATCAAGGAAGAATATAACTCTGGAGAAAACCATTAAATTCTTCCTTCACAAGCCAAAAAAAAAAAAAAAACATTAAAAACAGTGGAAGGGTTTACTTTAAAAATTATACTCCTGCTCTGTATCACAACCATAGAAACAAAATGATAAATAGTAAGAAAGGAAAGAAGAATGCAAAGGAAAGGAGCATGAAGCAAGGGGGGGGTAGGAGGAAACTAGAAGGGGACCATATCTAATGTTTCAATAAAAATTATATATCTTTAAGGTGCACAACACGAGGATTTGATATGCATACACAGAGTGATGTGTTTATGACAATCAAGCTAATTAACGCATTATCTCCTCACACAGTTATCTGTTTTTGTGTGTGATGACAGACCGGAAATATACTCTCTTTGCAAAGTTCGGGTATTCCATAGAGTATTATTAGCTACGGTCACCAGGTCACCAC
This sequence comes from Phacochoerus africanus, assembly GCF_016906955.1. Taxonomy (NCBI): domain Eukaryota; kingdom Metazoa; phylum Chordata; class Mammalia; order Artiodactyla; family Suidae; genus Phacochoerus; species Phacochoerus africanus. The sequence goes on from NC_062546.1 coordinate 191,110,064, forward strand.
GCTCTACACTAGATCTCTAGACTTATTCTTCCCACATGAATGCAAGTTTGCCCCCACTGACCAACATCGCCCCGTTTCCTCCACCCCCCACTCCTGGTAACCACTGTTCTACTCTTGGTTTCTACGAGTCTGGTGCTTTTAGATTCTACATATAAGTCAGATCAGGCAGTGTTTGTCTTTCTATGCCTGGCTTATTGCATTTGGCATGATATCTTCTAGGTTCACCCATGTTACTACAAATTACAGGATTTCCTTCTTTTTAAGGCTGAATAATATTCCATCGTTTGTGTATATGTGTATACTTAACTACATACACACATCATCCTCTTTCGGTTTGGCTGCGCCCACAACATGCAGAAGTTCCCAGGCCAGGGATCAAACCCACGCCACAGCTGTAACCAGAGTCACAGCAGTGACAACGCCAGATCCTTAACCCACTGAGCCATGAGGGAACTCCACACACCATACTGTCTGTATCCATTCAGCTCTCAGTGGGACACTTAGGTTGATTCCCTATCCTGGCTATTGCGAATAACGCTGCAGTGAACATGGAAGTGTAGTTGTCTCTTTGAGAAACTGATTTCATCTCCTTTGGAAATAGTCCCAGAAGTGCTATCATATAGTAGTTCTAGTTTTTTGTTTGGTTTTTTTGCCCTTTTTTAATTAAAGAACAGTTGCTTTACAATGGTGTGTTTTCTTTTTTTTTTTCTGGACACGAATTTCTTTGTTGAATTCATGTAATTTTTCTATTTTATTGAAGCATAATTGATTTCCAATGTGCTAATTTTTGCTGTACAGCTAAGTGACTCAGTTATACATATATATATTCTTTTTCATATTCTTTTCCATGTTGGGCTATCACAGGACATTGAATATAGTTCCCTGTACTATACAGTAGAACCTTGTTGTTTATTCATCCAGGATATACTAGTTTACATAGTAGTTCTTTTTTTTAATTTTTGAGGGGCCTCCTTACCGTTTTCCATAATGGTTGTACCAATTTACATTCCTACCAACAGTGTGCAAGGGTTCGCTTTTCTTCACACCCTCACTAACACCTCCTATCTCTTGTCTTTTTGATAATAGGTGTTCTAGCAGGTATAAGGTGATATCTCATTGCGCTTTTGATTTGCATTTCTTTGCTGACTAGTAATATTGAGCATATTTTCATATACCTGTTGGCCATCTGTATGTCTTCTTTGGAGGAATGTCAATTTAGGTCCTTTGCCCACTTTTAATTGGGTTGCATTCTTGCTACTGACCTGTTTGAATTCTTTACATATTTTGGATATTAACCCATTAGCGAATGTATGGTTTGCAAATATTTTCTTCCATTTCATCAGTTGTCTCTTCAACTCTGTTGTTTCCTTTGCTGGGCAGAAGCTTTTTGGTTAGATGCAATCTCATTTGTATACTTTTGCTTTCATTGCTTTATTTGTTTATTTATTTATTTTGGCTGTGGTTGTGGCATGTGGAAGTTCCTGGGCCTGGAACTGAACCCATGCCACAGAAAAAACCTTGGCTGCCAAAGTGACAATGCCAGATCCTTAACCCGCTGTGCCTCAAGGGAACTCTGACTGTTGCCTGTGCTTTTAGAGTCATATCCAAAATATCGTTGCCCAGACTAATGTCAAGAAGTATTTTCCGTATGTTTTCTTCTAATAGTTTTACAGTTTCAGGCCTGAGAGTTTAATCCATTCTGAGTTAATTTTTGCATGTGAAGAGAAGCAAGGATTCAATTTCATTCCTCTGAATGTGGTTGTTAGTTTTCCTAACACCATTTATTAAGGAGACAGTCCTTTTCCTATGGTGTGTTCTTGGCACCTCCCTCAAAGATCAAACTAGTCTTAAATGTAAGATCTTTACTCCACTTTGTGGGTTACTTGGCTGAGAGATGTAGAATCAACCATCTCAAAACACAATTATCTTTGGCATCATAATTAATGTTTAACAATTTAGATAGTGCATGGGCCACATTAGCTGAACACCTGATCTCATTTTCAATTAAGTTTCAAAATGTGTATCTAAAATGCATGTTCATATTTCAATGAACTTTAAAAGCTTTCAATGACGAGAAGACACCATGACATGCAAAATTTATGGCAGAACCTGGGAGGTATGGAAGATTTGTTTTTCAGAAATTGTCAGATTGTCTAATATTTATAAGAGATTTTTTTCTCAATCCACAGAATGAGAAGGTAAAGTTTAGAATCACAAATTATTTGTTGTTTTTTTCTTTTGTTTTTAATTTATTTTATTGAAGTATAATCCATTTACAATGTGTTAATTTCTGCTGTACAGCAAAGTGAAACAGTTACACACATATATACACATTGTTTTTCATATTCTTTTCCATTACCGTTATCACAAGATATTGAATATAGTTCCCTATGCTATACAATTCTTAGTTTTTGTTTTCATTTTTGTTTTGTCTTTTTTCCTTTTCTAGGACCGCTCCCTGCAGCATATGGAGGTTCCCAGGCTAGGGGTCTAATTGGAGCTGTAGATGCCCGCCTATGCCAGAGCCACAGCAACACAGGATCCAAGCTGCATCTGCGACTTACACCACAGCTCATGGCAACATGGATCCTTAACCCACTGAGCAAGGCAAGGGATCGAGCCCGCAGCCTTATGGCTCCTAGTCGGATTCATTAACCACTGTGCCACAACGGGAACTCCTACAATTGCTTTATTTTAAAAAATAATAATAAAATTAATTATTGAGGTTAATTGTGCCACGGAGGGGACAATATATACTAGGACTAAAATAATCACAATTTTTAAACTTTTTAGGAATTCCCTGGTGGCTAAGTGGGTTAAGGACCTGTCATTGTCAGTGATGTGGCAAGGGTTTAATTCCCTGGCCCAGGAAGTTCCACATGCAGCAAAAAAAAAAAAAAAGAACTATTTACAAATAAAATATTCAACTCTTTACTGAAGAGCTTTGGCTCTAAATGTCACAACATGAGTCATTTAAACCCACTAGGTGGTGGTATCTGAGGACCAAGAGAAACTAGGCTCCTTCCTCAGAGAGTCCCCTCCCACCAACATATAGAATTTGAAGTTTTCTTAATAAGTTATATTCTGTCTTAGAAAGGAAACATCTGTTATAACAGGGACTTGAAAACCAAGACACAGCAAGTGAAAAGAAAGCAAATTAAAAAGCCCTGCTCATCTAGTAGCTTTAAGAAGTCACCCTCAATCTGGAATTTTAAGCATCTGCTTAGAATATAGCATTTTCTTAAATACCCATTTCACTATCAGCATAGGTACAGATAATGCAATAAGGAACACAGCTACCACTTTTTAAGAATCACACGAATCACACGGAGAAAGGCATTTATGTTTCCAGGAAGAGATCTTAAAAGTGACATTCTAAAGGTACAAAATTGAATGGTGACAGAATGATAAAACCTCAGGATCTTGAGAACAAAGCTCAGCTTTGGATCACAATCAGTGGATAAAACTATACAAACCAATGTCTAGCGAATGGTCAGATCTTTATTGGAGAAATGCAATCCACGTGTTTTCTGGGTGTTCGCTTTGCATTCTAACCTAAACTCTTCTGTCACAATTGAAACTGATTTTCCCTGGTTTTATCTACAGAACATCTTAAAAGATAATATATCACCATCTTTGGAATAATAACTAACTCTTCACGTATTTGAAGACAGGCATTAAAGGTTACCTTCCAAAAGAAAGTCTTTTCCTTACAGAACAAACAACCCTGGTTTCATGTCTTCTTATAGAACCCTATTATCAGATTTCAAAACATTATCATTGCAACTCCCCCAGTATTACTTCATAGATAAATATCACTTTTAATTTAAGATCATATCAATGCCCAAAGTTCTAGGTGGAACAATTGCTGTGTTTAACTGTGGATTACTTTCTAACTCTATTGCAACCTTCTCTCAAGATCAAGTGCCTGCCTTCTTAAACATGGATCAACAAGGTAGAAAATAAACAAAGAGCTCTTTTTCATTCTAACAATGAGTTCAAAGAGAAAGGATGAACATAATACACGCATCCATAAAGCAATTTAAAATATAAAATGTATTTCAAATTCAAAAGAAGCAAAAAAACAGGTTCAAGTTTATCCAGTAACTGCATTTCATAAGACAGTGTTGAAAGAGTTTTTCAAGTTCTGCTCTGGGAGAGCACAGTAGCTAGTGTTGTGGTACCTGGTATCTGTTCCATCTCCACAGTTAACAATGTAGCATGAGAAAACTGGCAGAATAAATTGCAATGATTCACAGGAATTCGTAACCTCTAGCAATTAATTTTATCCAATTTATCAGCTTAGTCATTCAAGGCGTATTTGGAGAATGTGTTTCAAGAGGTTAATCAAATACCATTTTTGATTAGCATTAGCTTGAGAGTACAAAAAAAAAAAAAAGACTATTGGAAGGGGTTTTTTTTTTTCCAATATTTAAAAAGAGCCAACTTAAATTCCTCATAAAGAAACTACATCTGCTACTATAAAATTCTTAGAGGAAAACATAGGCCAAACACTCTCCAACATAAATGACAGCAACATCTTCTCAGATCCACCTTTAGAGTAATGACAATAAAAACAAAAATAAACAAATGGGACTTAATTAAACTTAAAAGTTTCTGCACAGCAAAGGAAACCCTAAACAAAACGAAAAGACAACCCACAGAATGGGAGAAAATATTTGCAAAAGAATCAACTGACAAGGGATTAATCTCCAAAATTTATAAACACCTTCTTCAGCTCCATACCAAAAAAATGAATAACCCCATCGAAAAATGGGCAGAAGATCTAAACAGACAATTCTCCAAAGAAGACATAGAGATGGCTAAAAATCATATGAAAGGATGTTCAACATCACTCATTATTAGAGAGATGCAAATCAAAACCACTATGAGGTACCACCTTACACCGGCCAGAATGGCCATCATCAAAAAGTCTACAAACAATAAGTGCTGGAGAGGGTGTGGAGAAAAAGGAACCCTAGCACACTGTTGGTGGGAATGTAAATTGGTGCAACCACTGTGGAAACCAGTATGGAGATTCCTCAGAAAACTAAACATAGAATTACCATTTGATCCAGCAGTCCCACTCCTGGGCATCTATCCAGAGAATAGACACATTGACTCACGTACTCCAATGTCCATTGCAGCACTATATACAACAGCCAAGACATGGAAACAACCTAAATGTCCATCGACAGAGGAGTGGATCAAGAAGATGTGGTACTTATACACAATGGAATATTACTCAGCTATTGAAAGGAAAGAAAGAACGGCATTTGCTGCAACGTGGATGAACCTAGAAATTATCATGCTAGGTGAAGTCAGTCAGACAATGAGACATCAACATCAAGTGCTATCACTTACATGTGGAATCTAAAAAAAAGGACACAATGAACTTCTCTGCAGAACAGATACTGACTCACAGACTTTGAAAAACTTATGATTTCCAAATGAGACAGGTTGGAGGGTGGGGGGGATGCACTGAGGGTTGGGGATGGAAATCTATAAAATTTGGTTGTGATGATTGTTATACAACTATAAATGTAATAAAATTCATTGAGTAATTAAAAAAGAAAGAAAGAATATATAAAACAAAGGAATATATATACAAATAAATAAAAGAATATGAATTTAAAAATAAAAGAATATATACATAAAAAAAGAAAATAAACTACATCTGACTTCAGAAAACAATGCCCAGGCATTTTGTTTCAATAATATTGCTGAGAAGAAAGGCATATGGAGAGGCTGACGGTAACACTCTTCTGGAAAATGCCAACTCCAGAAATAACCATAAAATCCAATGAAGTATGATGAGCAAGCTTGGCTTCTTACATTTGCTCCGAGGTGGGCATCTGGCTTCACCGAGATCCCCCCTCCCTCATTCAAGGTTAGCTTGAGATGATCCGGAGAAAATACCACATTGGCAGCTAAATTATCTGAATTTCAGAGAGACCTTAAAGCAGAGGTCATTTATTCACTTAATCCATATTTACTAAGTGCACTAAGAACCCTGCAAACATAATACTTGGTTCTTTACCTTGAGGAGCTTTTAGTCATGATAAAGAATTTAAAAATATATATATATATATATTGAATTCAACCACAGTCTTTTATCTACTCTACCTTCCGAAACACCACTAAAATGAGAAGAGTAGAATTTTCAAAAATGCCTTAGCTCCAAGGGCATGTGATAGCAGCCCAGAGATTTCAACAAATCTTTGGAAGATGGAAGGAGACAGAGAGTGACAACTAACTTAGCAAAATAAGGACGGCTGTAGTGTAAGAGGCAGATTTCAAAGAGAAACCAGGAGTTCCTGTCGTGGTGCAGTGGAAACGAATCCAACTAGAAACCACGAGGTTGCCGGTTCGATCTCTGGCCTCGCTTGGATCTGATGTTGCTGTGGCAATGGCTGTGGTGTAGGCCAGCAGCTGTAGCTCTGATTAGACCCCTAGCCTGGGAATCTCCAAATGCCGTCCAGGTGCGGCCCTAAAAAGCATAAATAAATAAATAAAACAAAGGAAACCAGCCAATTCTCCCCAGAGAAAGCCCAAGAGCAGCACTTGGGGGTAACATGCTGCCCGCCCCCCCACCAATTGTGAAGGTCTACCTACAGAGCTGTTGACATTTCCAGGGGACTGCAGCTGAGAACGCACACATACGGCCACCCTCCACAGTAAGTCCCCAGGTGCTTTATTCCAGGGTACAGAAATTCAGGGGAAGCCTTATAGTCAGAGCCTCTTAGTGTTGCAGGAAGGTGGACCCCTCCCCAGGCCCGACTGTCTAACACTCAGAAATGAATTGTCTGAGGACACACACATGCTGACAAAGCAAAAGATTTTATTGAGAAGGGGCACTTGGGCAGAGATTGCCAGGGTAAGGGAACCTAGGAGAACTGCAGTCTCCAGTTTTATGGTAAAGGGATTAGTTTCCAGGTAGTCTCTGCCAATCATCTTGTTCGGCCCTTACTTGATCTGACTCAGGGTCCTTCTTGGTGGCAGGTGCACCTCTCAGCCAAGATGGATTCCAGAGCCAAGGATCCTGGGAGGCTGGTCCTCTCCACCCTCCTACTGGCCCCTCCCACATCCTCCTGGTTAGTCTTCAGGGCAGTATCATGTTCCGTATCAGGGCCTCCTGCTTGAGACAACTCACGTGAGCAGCTATTGTGCTTGGCCAAGGTGGGCAGTTTCAGTCAATGGTCCCCTAACATTAGCACAGCTTCCTCTGGACCTTGGTCAGTAATGGGTAACAAGCAGCTGCCAACATGCTGCTGTCCACAGGAGTCACAGGTTTACCCAACCTGAGAAGCTCAAATTTGTGCAATACCATGTTTCTCTACTTAAGACTTACATTACCTCTCAAAGCACTTAACACAAGTAATTGATGCCCTTAAGAAGAAATATTTATAAACAACTGCAGCCCTCCTGGATCTTAAGTGCAATTCTGAGTCTGCAAAGCCACAGATATATAGATATAGACCTTCACTAAGAGAGAAAAGTGTTCCTGCACCTCTATCACCAACTTTGTTGTCCGAAAAAAACATCTTTTTTTTTTTGCGGGGGGGTGGGGGGGGTCTTTTTAGGGCCTCACCTGCAGCACATGGAGGTTCGCAGGCAAGGGGGTGAATCAGAGCTGTTGCCGCCAGCCTACAGCAATGAGGGATTTGAGCAGCATCTGCAACCTACACCACAGCTCACGGCAACACCAGATCCTTAACCTACTGAGCGAGGCCAGGGATCAAACCTACATCCTCATGGATCCTCAGATTCCTTTCTGCTGAGCCATGAAGGGAACTCCAAAAAACCCATCTCTTCATCAGGAGACTGAATGATTCCCCTGGAAACACTAAATGGTAGAGGAAAGACCTCTAGGTACTAACAATGGAGGCTTTCAGGCCACCTGACTCTGCCCCCCAGAACTGACTGTTAACATTTAGCACTCTATTATATTAAATTTTTTTCATTTTTTAAAATTTTATTGAAGTATAGTTGATTTACAATGTTGCGAGAATTTCTGCTGTACAACAAAGTGATTCAGTTATACATACACACACATGCACTCTCTTTCAGATTCTTTTCCCCATATAGATTATCGCAGAATATTGGGTAGAGTTCTCTGTGCCATTAGCCAATCTAGCATCTGCTTTTAAATATGAGTGGAAACCAAGGTTACCAGACATTTGAGAATAGCCTCTAATGCCAAAGAACAAGGCCGAAAAGGACAAAGAGAAAAAAGTAAGCACTGGATACAGTAAGAAAGCAAGGAGCAGGACAAACTGTTACACATACACACACACACACACACACACACACACGAAATGAATGTACTCAGAGAGTTCAAAGACGATGGAATTCCTATGTCAATAAGACAAAAACAGAATTCTATGAGGGGAAAAAAGAGACAAGAAAAAAACCCTGCATACTAAAAAGTACAATAGACACAATGAAGTCAAAGGAATCATCAAGAGATCATCACAAACCAAAAAACAGACGGAAAATTCGTGGAAAAGATAAAACCATTAAGGGGTCAATCCAGAAGGTGCAACATCCAGGAAGCTGAAACAGAGATAATGGAGAGGAAGAAAATCTCTAAGAAAGAATTCAACAAATGTCCCAGGGCGAACAAGATGAAGCTCCAGATTAGAAAGGCTCATCAAGTGCCCAGAACAATGAACTCTAAAAGTACAGCGCAGGACACTTCAGAACACTTAAGATAAGGAGAGTAGCCTAAGAGATTCTAGGACAAGAAGTTCCCACTCAATGGATCGGCAATCAAAAGAGCATCGGACTCCTCACCTGCAACGCCAGCTGTGGAGAAGCACTAGCTGTTGGAAGACTGGACATCTACTTGCAGCCAAATGATCAATCAATAAAAGAGGGGACGAGACGTTTGAGTTTTCATACTCGCAAAGACAAAAAATAAAAAGAGAAAAATAAAAAAAAGAAATTTGCATCCAGTATGTATTTCTCAGGAAGCCACTGGAAGACATCTCTCAGCAAAGTGTCGGAAAGCATTAGATATGGTCACCTAGGGCACAGGGAACCCAAAGTGAAATGGTGATGAAGAGAAAAGCCAGAGCGACAGCCACACGGGAGACCAAGAAAGCAACCATTGCAGATGGAAGTGGTGGGGGCTGGGGAGGGGGGAGGGGAAGGGAGAAACACAATTTGTAGATCATTTTATTCCTTTGTATAGTTGGAGAAAATATTGATAGCCATCTAAAAGATATCGGCTAAGATATCCCATTGAGTGGGATAAACAATGATAGATAAGGAGAAAGCCAGGTGAGTACAAAAAAAATTTATAAACTCCAGAAAAGAGAAATGATACAAACAAAAAATCTTAATCCCAGTTCTTTTTTTTCTTTATTTTTTATTTTTATATTTTTACCGCCGCACCTATGGCATATGGAAGTTCCTGGGCTAGGGGTTGAATCAGAGCTGCAGCTGCAGGCCTACACCACAGCAACACTGGATCCTAGTGCATCTCTGACTTATGCTGCAGGTTGTGGCAACGCTGGATCCTTAACCCACTGAGCAAGGGACCAGGGAGCAAACCAAATCCTCAGGGATGCTATGTCAGGTTCTCAACCTGCTGAGCCCCCAACTGGAATCCTAGTTCTGAAAATGACTTTGGGAGAAAAAGAGAAGAGGAAGTATGTGGGTGAGCTGAAGAGAAGTAAATGCCCAATTCCAAAAACAGGAAGTCAGGAAATAATATAAAGAATGCGGAGTGAGAAACTGCCAGGATAAGCATATTATTTAGAAATATAGACATAAATACGGGAAGAAAAGGCTACATGGGACAGGCGAAATGTTGCTCCATTCCATTACAAATTGTAGAACCCATGCAATTTTTTTAAACTATGTACATATATCTGACTTAGATTTAAAATTTTTTAAGGAATTAAAAACGAATAAAAAAAGGATAGTGGATTACTCTATTTGACGGTGACATTAACAACATAGTCTGAGATATTTCCCCCTCTTCTTCCCAATATTAAGCTCTAAAGTTTAGAGGGGAAATCTCTACATGCATTGTGACCTCTCATTTGATTTTATCTGATGCCATTTTATTTTTCAACCTGTACGAGTTCATGAATAAGAGTGCCTTTAGTTTACTGGCTTCCAGGTGGAATAATACATTTTAATATATGTCCCGATTTCATTTCAAGGCATATAGCACAAGACCAGAATTCTACTGTTCCTAGTATCATTTTTCAAAAGAGAGGACTGATAAAAGGTTTTGCAGAGTCTGTATCTATCTTTCATATACTAACAATTCGCTATAATTTAAAAAATGTTAAAAACAAAAACAATCCACTATACATCCCCCTGCGCTTTCACCTGTGCAGCAAAGAAGTTCATCTCTGAAGCTTCTTTTCACACCATGACTTTCTCAACCCCCTTGTCATTTTGCATGTTTCTTCCTGAATCGTGTCTAAGTCCACTCTTTGCTAATAACAGGGACTCGGGGAGTTCCCCTTGTGGTGCAGCAGAACCCGACTAGTATCCATGAGGAATGTGGTTTTGATCCCTGGCCTCGCTCAGTGGGTTAAGGATCCGACGTTGAGGTGAGCTGTGGTTGCAGGTTGCAGACGCGGCTCGGATCCTGTGTTGCTGTGGCTGCAGCGTAGACCCTTAGCCTGGGAATTTCCACATGCAGGTTCAGCCCTAAAAAGCAAAAAACAAAACAAAACAGGGGCTCAGTAAACATTGGTGGAACTGAAGAACTTTGAGAAATAGCAACTAGCCCTGTATTAGTATTCCGAGTAGAGAACTGAGTTTTCCACAGAGGTCAGAGAACACCATGGCCTGGGCTGTTATTGGGCATCATAAACTTGTAACTGGGATTACTTTTCTCCAGATGCAATAAACTCAACTATCACTTGTATTTGCCAGATCTTCTGGCAGCTTATCCTGACCAGAGTAACAGTTCTCCAGCCAGAAGAGCTTAACAGCATTTACAAACCAAGAGCTCCAGCTGCACCATTCTCTCTGCTAGATCAATTATGAAAATGTGACGCTTGCCTCCTCCAGGCACTCATTTCTTCAGGGCCCTACAGTTTATACTTGAGCATACGAATGATCCCTTTCGCCACTGTCCTGATTTCCTTCCTCTAAGTCTGCTCCAAAAGTGGTAAGACTACCCTTCCAGGGTTGCTCCTCTCAAGCATCTCCCTTTGGTCTGAACCCCTATTAGAGGGGCTTCCAGGAAGCAGAAAGAAGGGCTTCCCCCTGCTTGTCACCAGCCTCATGCATTCACCTTCTCGTGGGCCTCCAGTTCCTCTTCCACAAGCCAAGTTGCCCTCCCTCTGAAAAGGTAATTTGCTTAAGCTGCCAGGGATCTACCTTTATTATAGATATTACCAGCGTGCCCCAGGTGGAACTAAGATGTGTCAGACTAAAGTTGCCCAAGTTATGTACTCATGTTCTCAGGACAAAGATTCATTGACAATTGCCCGCTCCTCAAACTAGTTGCATGCAGGGAATGCACATTTTTGGTTTTTGGATATGCCACCCAGTCCAAATGGTGTATCTCAAGCACCGTGTGAGATTTGGTGCAGAACATGCTGTGCATTTACCACTAGGACAACCTAAATTGGATTTGGGACTCTCAGGGCATTTATCACTTGGCCAGACCACATCCTTGGCCAGGACTCAGGGCCAATAGAGCCGGTTGGGTGTTAAGTGGGAAGACTCTGGGGATAGGCAGCTTGAGAATTTGCCTTTGAATCCTGGTTCTGTCATCTGTGAGCTAAGTGAACTTGGAAAAGTTACTCGATCTCCCCGGTGCTCAGTCTGCCCATCTATAAAAGAGGGAGGGACAATAGGAATGACATGAGTAATGTTAGACGCGACGATATCACACATGTCTACCTTTTAGGGCAGAGTCTAGCACAGAGTGAGCCCTCAACAAATACCAGCCATGGCTAATAGGTCCTCTGGGAGTCAGCCCCACCCATTTATAGTCCAATTTACCTTCATCGAGACAAAGTAAAAGTTCCCTGCTTCCACTTTGGCATCACGCCATGTCTACTCCATCACTTTTCCACCAGCTAGTCCCCACGTTCTGTTGGAAAGTGTTTATAGGTCCCCAGGAAGACATTCTGCTGTTTCTGTGGATAATAATAAACCATCCAATTTCTAAGTGACTTGCCACCTTGCCTTCTCAACTACCAGCCTCATCAATTGCCATCCCAATGCTTGAATAATGAGTTTACCCCAGAGACAGCCTAAACATACAGGTAAGTTGGTTAGGGTTACTTTCTTTCTTTTGACTGCTGACCAGTGGTGCTCTGATCATGTATTTATTAATTCTCTCCAAGTTCCCCAAAAGGTGTTTACTTTAGGGCTTCCCATTTTTCATGAATGTGCGTGCATGGTTCTAGTTTCTGTTTTCTATAACTGAGAAACAGCGGTTAAGATTTCCCCCTGACACTTTGCTTGAACTGCATCACCCATGAGGGATGGGTCACTCTTATCTTTCCCCACCAGTTTCTATTTCCCAGAGGAAGCAGCTCTTAGTGGGAATTCCAGGGTAGGTGTGGCACTGAACCAGCTGTCCGCTCCCCTCTCTGGACTTCATTCTTTATCTAAAAAGCAGGAGAGCAGGATTGCTTATTCAAATACTTTCCATGGGCTGGGCAGAGGCAGAGGCAGGTAACATTTTAAATGAGGGTAAATGTTCAGCATAATACAAGGCAGGGGAGGGGCGAGACAAAGTCAAAACCATACATCACGAATTCCAACTATAAAGGGATAGTTGGAATCAACTCAGCCAGAGCCAGCCAAGAAAAACATTCAGCTGGTACTGCCGAGCCTTCAGATTCTTTTTCTCAAAAGAAGCCTGAAATCTGAATGCATATGTGAAATATTGGAATAATTTTCATATTGGCAATGAATAATGAAATATAAGAACAAACCCCTGTGCAAGTTAAACAAAGCACACTGCAAGCAGTAGTTATTCGTAAGCTGCACTGGGGCTACAGGCTCATATGAAATGGCTGAATTAAGTGACAACGGAAGCCCCTCGTTTCACTAATGCCTTTCCTAGCTTTACTGTGCTCAACAGATTTCCCCTTTTTTGTGGTTTCTGAATCTACCTGTTTGAGGAAGTGGCCCTCAAACCCGAGAATCTTGCTTCTACTTCTCAGCCTAATGTTACTGTGGAAGCTATGCCGACATCAGTGTCTTGTATTAACTCTTAGCCATCACAGGTTTTAAGTTTTCTTTTCCTCAAGATTTCCAGCTCAGGTTTCTGTTTCCACAATCCAGGAAGAGCAAAAGTACCTGGAGAAGTAAAATCTATACAAACTCAGGATCTCGTTTTTGGCCTGTTAGGTCAACTTTCTTCCCGAAACAAAATGTTGACAGGCTGCCACATTGGCCAGTGTGTTTCAAATCCTTTCCCAATGCTTGCACACCATCTGGTGGCAGAACTATCTATTTATAACGGTGAAATGCTCAGTGGAGAAGGAAAATAAGCTGAATTGGGTGAGACGGAAAAAGGAAGAATAGAGTAAGAGAGACAGTAAGGGGGGGGAGAAAAGAAAATGAGATGGAAACAAAAGTCATAAGTAATCCACAAATTAAAAGGTCAACTGCTGAGAATTAGCTAGTAGCCATTTATGTAAAACTTTAAACATTCTCCTGTAAATAAAATTCCTTATTAAAGTGTCTGTTATTCATCCACCTGTATTGCACAATAATGTTTCCTGAGCAGAAGGAAGGAAGGGGAGGGGAGGGGAGAGAGGGAGGGAGGGAGAAAGGATGCAGAGGTGGATAGTTACCTGAAAAAGACGAGATAAGGAGTTCCCGGCCCAGCCCGTGGCTCAGCGATAAGCAAACCCAACCAGTATCCATGAGGATGCAGGTTCGATCCCTGGCCTCACTCAGTGGGTTTAGGATCCGGCGTTGCTGTGAGCTGTGGTGTAGGTCACAGACGTAGCTCTGATCCCGTGTTGCTGTGGCTGTGGTGTAAACAGGCAGGTGTAGCTTCGATTGGTCCCTTAGCCTGGGAACCTCCATATGCCAACAGTGTGGCCCTAAAAAGACAGGGAAGAAAAAAAAAAAAAAAAAAAGACAAGATAAGCAGCCTGTTATGGGTTGAACTGCCTCACTCAAAAATTTATATGTTGAAGTCCTAACCCCAGTATCTCAAAATAGAACCCTGGTGCTGAAGATGTAATAGGTTAAGATGAGATCATACCAGAGTAGGGTGGGCCTGTGATCCAGTATGAAGATATCGTCATAAAAGGGGGCAATGTGGGCTCAGACACACACCCTGAAAGAACACCACGTGGAGATAAAGGCAGAGACTGAAACGATGCAGCCAGCAGAGACCAAGGCATACCAAAGGTTGGCACCGAAGCCCCAGATGCTAGGAGACAAGCATGGAACACAGTGTCTCTCAGAAGCTCCAGAAGGAACCAGCCCTACCAAAAGCCTTGATTTCTGTTGCTGTTGTTTTTTCGGGCCACACCCATGGCATATAGAGGTTTCCGGGCTGGGAGTCGAATCAGAAGGAGCCTGTGCCACAGCCACAGCAAGGCCAGATCGGAGCCACATCTGTGACCTACACCACAGCTCACAGCAATGCCAGATCCTTAACCCACTGAGCGAGGCCAGGGATCAAACCCAAGTCCTCATGAATACTAGTCAGATTCATTTCTACTGAGCCATGATGGGAACTCCAAAACCTTGGTTTTGGACTTCCAGCCTCCCAAACTGTAAAACTATACATTTCTGTTGTTTAAGCCATTCAGTGTGTGGTATTTCATTACAACAGCCCTAATACACAGCTTGTCTCTGGCTTTTAATTTTATGTCTTTTTTTTTTTTTTTTCTTTTAAGGGCCACACCCGTGGCATACAGAGGTTGCTAGGCTAGGGGTCTAATCAGAGCTACAGCTGCCAGCCTACACCACAGCCACAGTAACTCTAGATCCAAGCCGTGTCTGTGCCCTCTACCACAGCTCACAACAATGCCGGATCTTTAACCTACTGAGCGAGGCCTGGGATTGAACCCAAAACCTCATGGTTCCTAGTTGGATTTGTTTCTGCTGAACCACGACAGGAACTCCTCTTTTTTTTTTTTTTTTTTTAAATCTCAAAATCACCACCATTGTTTTCTGTGTCATTACAATTCAATATCATGAAACCAAATCATCTACATTCCAGAGATACAGTCAGCAGATTCCATTCACCTAAGCAAATATTGATTCAGTGTCTACCCCAGTGAGGTATTGAAAATGAAATAACCACTCATTCCTGGACTCGCAGCACACTGCTAGGAACATTAGAAAGGACAGCAGAACTGATTTGGTGCAAACCTCAGCTTCAAAACAGAGAGCTGGTGACTAGCCCCTTGGTAGTTAACAAGTGGCAGAGTTAAGACTATTTCCTGGCTCCTAGCCCAAGGCTCTTTGCACCTTTTTCTGGCAAAGCTAAAACTACTACTTTCTTTTCCTATTTATGGAAATAATTATAATCAGGCAAGTCTTATGCTAATGCCAGAAACCTACTTATAATGACTGGCATGTGCTGAACAGGTTCCAACACCATGCTAAGCACTTTATATGCAGTACCTCATATAACCTTCATTAAAACCATAAGACAGAAATACTATTATTATCCTCATTTGATTGATAGGAAACTGGGGCCCAAAAAAGCTAAGTGCCTTGCTCTGGGCCAATCAGCAAGAAGGTTCCAGAGCTGGGTTTTAATTCTGGAGTCCACTTTTTAAGGGCTGTGCACCATCACCCTGTGGGGAGACAGCAAAGACAGACACCAATGATGCTGGATTTACCTGCTTTTAAACTCAATATGCTATTGCTCATCTTTATAACTAGAAGGTAGTCCTTGAAGCTCGCCCTGCCTTAGCCAATACCATGAATTTCCATGCCAATCTTAAAGATGAGCAGAGAGGGCCAAAGGCCTGTGCTTATAGAAATTAAAATAAGAGAAATAAACATTCAACTGAAGATAATAATGACATTAGTACTGAATCACTCTGACTCACTACTATGAAACATATCACAGCCGTGGTATCAAGATGGGTGGAGAAAAAACACTGCCACCATGTCCTGTCTGCTGGCCACCACACAGAGTGGAGTGTCACTCCGGGACCCTGCTTCCGATGTGTAAGATCCCTTACTCATTAAATTATTGATGTCTCTGTCGGGGACGCCAGGCTCTTTCTTCGGTCCTGAAGCTAGCCAAGCATAGGCCTTGCAGGGCTGTGGGGTCCAGCCCAGCACCATACTTACTGCATGCTGTGACTCACTGATTCTCATATGAGCTTTCTATTACAGCTGTCTCTCTAGACACATTTTTAAAAACTGGGCTCTGCTTCTGTTATCTCCTTTTTAATCTAAGCTATAATCTCCTCAAGATCAGACTTCTGCATGAGTTTCCTAGCTGGTGGTCGGTCTGCTGCTGTTTCGCCTGCTCAGCCCCAGTCTGAGCCCCCGTCACTTATGTTCTATGAAACCAACAGAAGAATCTTTCTGAACCAATGTTTCTTCTTTGCCTATATGCCTTTACCACCTCCTACTGCTGGAAGATTTATGTTCAAACACATTCAACTGTTTTTCAAGGCTCTCTGCAAGTTACTCCTCTTGGGTTGCCTGATTTCCTACCAAAGGAGTGTTTTGGCACATTTGGTCCTCAGATTCCCTCCCTCAGAATCACACTGGCATCTGCTCAGGAATACAGCTGTCTTGTTACCAGTAAATCAGTTTCTTATGCTGCATCTGAAAAATCAAAAAGCAGTCACTGATATCCAGAACGTAGCCCGGCCTTCACAGCTAGGTCACAGCGTTCTCTTGCCGAACAATTTCACAGAATACCAATGTCAGACAAGACCACACAGTGACAGTGACAACAAACCAGCAACCCAGTATCAGCACAGACAAAAACAGGAACATTGTCCAAACCACAAAAACAGCCAATTATCCCTTATCCTGGGTAGTATGATTGATTTCTGCTTCTTTACTAATTACAGTGATAACCAGTTGGTTCTTTCCATCTTCCAGGTAGAAAATTATTAAGATACACAAGAATTACCCTTTGCTTCTTGATAGCATTTAATCCAGAGCAAAGCCCTGCTTCTTTGGACGTTCCCCCAAATCATTAGCACAAACCCAAATATTCTAAGTCCTTTTTCAAACCCTCCTACGGAGACACTCCATGGTTCTCCATGCTGTGTCATCTCCTTCTTTTCAATAAGTCAATAAACCCAACCTCCTTTTAAAAAAGTAAAATTGAAAAAAGATGGGTGGAAAAAGTTTTAAGCAAAGATTATTGGAATAGAATAGCTTGTCCACAGGAAAAGATCATCTGAAGCCACCTATGCAGTTTAGCTAGATTAAACATGGGCCCTTGTCACTTTTCATATAAATGAGAGCAATGAGGAATGTGAAGTTGGGGTGGGGGGCATTACTTGGGGAGCTCCACCAAAGGTCTATAAGTTGAGAGGAGAGGCCGTTACTTCTTTTGAGGTTATAACTAAAACGGGACCTGTGTTGGTAGGGAAGTCCCTGCTTCTAACAGAAATGGAGTGGGAGGTAAGAGGAGGATAGCAGGAAAGGAAAGCACAGCCACTGCCTGCTGGACTTGTTTTCTTACTGAAAATGCATAGAGGAGTTCCTCTTGGGCATCAGTGGGCTAAGACTCCAATATCCATGAGGATGCAGGTTTGATCCCTGGCCTTGCTCAGTGGGTTAAGAATGTGGTGTTGCTCCGATCCCGAGTTGCCGTGGCTCTGATTCGACCCTCAGCCCAGGAATTTCCATATGCCGTGGGTGCAGCCGTAAAAAGAAAAAAGAAAAAGAAAATGCACAGAATGTTACCTTTCTTCCTTTCTTTCCTTCTTTCATGTATTCATTCAACAAGTATTTATTGAATTTCTACGTGCCAGGCACTGTGCCAAGAGCTGAGGATACCACCAAGAACAGGACAGAAACGTTCCTACCCTCATGGAGCACATCTTCTAACAGAAGGAGACAGACAGTTAAACAGTATACACTCCATCGGAGCCTGATGCATTAAAGTACAAGTAGCACCAAGAGCTATGGGAAAATAAAATAACCTTGTCTAGCAGTCAGGGAACCTTCAGGAAGTGACTTTCAAGATAGGACCTGAAAAGATGAAGAGGATTAGCCAAATGGAAACAGTTTAAGAAAGGAGAGGGTAAGGCTAAGTAAGAATGATCGGGCAGAGTGAACTGTGAATAAGGAAGCCACGGGGAAGAAAAGGATATGGCATCTTCTGCAAACTGAGAACGGCACATGTGGCTGGTTGACTGGAGAGGCAGAGCAGGGAGAGATGGCAAAGGCAAAGAGAAGAAGATGAAGAGCACGATGAAGAGTTTGGACTTCAGCCTAAGGGAAATGGGAATAAAGAAACCCAAGAATGGAGCAATACATGCAGAGATGACACCTGTGGCTTCCATCAGTGTAGCAGTGAGGATGGAGAGAAGTTGAAGGGGTCCATGCTATTTAAGTAGTTGAACCAATGGCACTTGGCTAGTGGTCAGTGTGAGGACAGAAGGGTCAACAGTAACTCCCAAGAGTGGTGGTAAATGTTCTGACTCAAGGAACCCAGGAGGATAAGGAGATAAGCCACCAAAGAAGGGGAGCCAGTTATGGTGGTGGCATAACTCCAACAGGCTTGGAGACTCAACCAGGTCATGTTTCAAGATCCTCTGGAATGCAGAGAGGACCCAACAGAGGCTTAAAGAGAATGAAGCTGTAAGAACCTTTCTCAATCATCTGTTCTACTCCCATGCTTTTAAATAAAGAAACTGAGGCACAGAGACAGGAAATGACTCACCAAGACCACAAGGAAGTGGGTAAAATCATCTGTAGTATTCAGCCCACGTTCACTACCCTACAGTGCCTCTCAAGAAGCAAGAGTCAAACTTTTTACCCCTTCCTATCACCTCCCTCCAACAAATCTATCCAACTTGGTGAGAAAGACAACATTAGTTACATCCTGTGTTGCTTGTCTATTTTTTTTTTTTAATTTTGGATTTGCTTAAGAGCATTTCAAAATGTCTCAGTATAAAATAATAATACTATCTCTATTGGGGGTATCTCAATATTTTGCAATAACGAACCACTTTCCAATAATAAACCATGTAATCAGTGATGCTTTATGGAGTGTCCCAATTAATGTTATTTTAACATGTAAAAAATTAATAGTAATTTTTGCAGTTCCCTTATAGTGCAGCAGGCTAAGGATCCCATGTTGTCACTAAAGCGGCCCAGATCACTGCTATGGCGTGGGTTCAATCCCTGGCCCAGGAACTTCTACATGCCATAGGCATGGCCAAAAAAAAAAAAAAAAAATTAATAGCAATTTTGCTAGGTTGTTTTAACCACCTCAAAGCTTTTCAACATAAGGATAAAAGTATTTTCTTATAAAACACAAAGTAAAAATTACTAATGGTCTTTTGCCTTTTTGATTCCTAGTAATGAATTCTATTTTTAAAAAATAATTCCTGGAGTTCCCGTGGCGCAGTGGTTAACGAATCCGACTAGGAACCATGAGGTTGCGGGTTCGGTCCCTGCCCTTGCTCAGTGGGTTAACGATCCGGCGTTGCCGTGAGCTGTGGTGTAGGTTGCAGATGCGGCTCGGATCCCGCGTTGCTGTGGCTCTGGCGTAGGCCGGAGGCTACAGCTCCGATTCGACCCCTAGCCTGGGAACCTCCATATGCCGCGGGAGCAGCCCAAGAAATAGCAAAAAAAAGACAAAAATAATAATAATAATAATAATAATAATAATAATAATTCCTGGTGTTTTCTTACGGTACAAGAGGTTAAGGATCCGGTGTTGTCACTACAATGGCTTGGGTCGCTATTGCAGCACAGGTTTGATCCTTGGCCCAGGAACTTCCATATACCATGGGTTTGGCCAAAAAAATTAAACAAAAATAAAAATAATTCCCAAAATTACAAATCACATTCTTAGGCAATACATAAACTATACAAAAGAAAAGTAGCTCTTAAACAATTTTAGTCAAAAAAAAACCCTCACAACTCCCAAATGCAGCAAAGGCCAACTGTTTTACTCTATTCAACCTCAGTGTGAAGGAAATTGTTAAGAGTTTCATCACTGGTTTCAGTAAGGAGCATTTCTTCTGAAGTTTTGAATCTTCACTATCGACGGCTCAGAAAACACATGAATAAAAATCTGCGGTGTATTATACAATTTTATAAATTGCCTTTGTTGCCAAGTGTTATTTTTCATAGCAGTAGATCAACCCATGATTATTCTTTTAGTCAAATAAAAGAAAAAATATTCTTGGGAGAGGAAGGAAGTAGGAGGGATGGGGAGCTTGGGCTTATCAGACACAACTTAGAATAGATTTACAAGGAGATCCTGCTGAGTAGCATTGAGAACTATGTCTAGATACTCATGCTGCAACAGAACAAAGGGTGGGGGAAAAAAATGTAACTGTAATGTATACATGTAAGGATAACTTGATCCCCTTGCTGTACAGTGGGAAAATTTAAAAAAATAATAGAAAGAAAGAAAGAAAGAAAGAAAAGAAAGAAAGAAAGAAAGAAAGAAAGAAAGAAAGAAAGAAAGAAAGAAAGAAAGAAAGAAAGAAAGAAAGAAAGAAAAAGAAAGAAAAAGAAAGAAAGAAAAAGAAAGAAAAAAAGAAATAAACATCTTTCTTCAAACTACTTTGTCTAGGAATATTTTTGAACAGTCAAGCATTTTTTATAGATAAAACTGCAGTAAACAAGCATCTACATCCTTGGCTATATAAACCAGTATGCGCTAGAACCAAAATAAGATAGCTTTCCAATTACTACAATCTCCTTAACTGTGTTAACAGTCTGAACATTTTTATCAATCGAAATTTGTATTGGTTGATAACTCAGACCAAACTTTTTCTATGATTGCTTTAACCCTGCTTAGAGTCACTTTATTTTATTTTATTTTACTTTTTATTTATTTATTTATTTATTTATTTATTTATTTATTTATTTATTTTTGTCTTTTTTGCCATTTCTTGGGCCGCTCCCGCGGCATATGGAGGTTCCCAGGCTAGGGGTTGAATCGGAGCTGTAGCTGCCAGCCTACGCCAGAGCCACAGCAATGCAGGATCCGAGCCGCGTCTGCGACCTACACCACAGCTCACGTCAACGCCGGATCATTAACCCACTGAGCAAGGGCAGGGACTGAACCCACAACCTCATGGTTCCTAGTCGGATTCGTTAACCACTGTGCCACGACGGGAACTCCCTATTTTATTTTATTTTGCTTTTCAGGGCCACACCAGAGGCATATGGAAGTTTCCAGGCTAGGGGTTGAATTGGAGCTGGAGATGCCAGCCTACACCACAGCCACTGTGATGCCAGATCCAAGCCGCGTCTGCAACCTACGCCACAGCTCACAGATCCTTTAATTCACTGAGATCATGCATAGATCAAACC
The DNA here is from genome assembly GCF_016906955.1 of Phacochoerus africanus. Lineage (NCBI taxonomy): Eukaryota > Metazoa > Chordata > Mammalia > Artiodactyla > Suidae > Phacochoerus > Phacochoerus africanus. The sequence goes on from NC_062546.1 coordinate 191,131,514, forward strand.
TGAGACTCACACAGGGATCAAACCTGCATCCTCATGGACCCCAGTTGGGTCGGTTACGGCTGAGCCACAACCAGAACGTCCTTGAGTCACTTTAAACTGCAATGATGTTATCAAATGCAAATGCAGCTATTAGCAGCCAAGTTCATTCTTCCTGCAAATCTCTGATACTCACTGAAAACAATCCACTCCAACTCCAAGATCTCCTATCCTCAAATAGATTATAAATTCACTTATCTGTCTTCCTCTTTCAGAAAGTTAAAGCTTTATTCAAAGTTGAATGCCACCAGGTAATTTTTTAATTTACATCCAAGGTCATCAAAAGGAGCCAAAATGGCAGGGGAGACTGTTAGAGGTTTATAACATCCCATTTCCTGATGCAAGTTTAGTGTCACTAAGTGTTACCGCTCAGATTTCCATACATAAGTGCTTTCACCTCTTTCAATAATTAATTGGTTTTATCCTAATACTACGGCATCTTGCTTGAGGGTAAAGGTGGTAGGTCAGACTCAAAGACAATTATTCTTCGAAGTTCCAGGATGACAGGTCACTGATTATCTTTGGCATGAAAATTAAGCATGCAAAAGATACTTAATAATGAGTACAAGTTTCATGACCTCTGAAAGGTGGGATGGACAGCACAAATGCAGAGTGTAACTATGCCTTTAGACAAACTTCAGTAGAATGTTAAATTTTGACCCAACTTACTCCGCATCTCTCTTTTCCATAGGCTGAACAATTGGCCCTTTAAATAAAAAATAATAATAATATAATTTAAAAAACAATGCGTGGTAAGATCCAGGTAAATAGAACCTCCCAATTGATGCCTAGGTTCACGCTCCTGAATTTAGATCCCGCCCTTGGCTCTAGCGTGGAAAAGCAGCCGTCAGGCAGGGACTGAGCACACATCCCAAACCTTCCAAAGCTACAGATTTCTGCTGCCAACACGGAGGTGGAAATGCTAACTAATTCCCCAATGCACACCAAATAAGCATGCCCACCTTGCCAGTGCCATCATCTCCTTTCTTTCAGTTTTCAGGTCACTGATTCCAAACTAGGGAAGTTAGAAAAGACTAGGATCAGAGTTCTCGTTGTGGCTCAGCAGTAACAAACCCAACTAGTATCCACGAGGATATAGGTTTGACCCCTGGCCTTGCTCAGTGGTTTAAGAGTCTAGCGTAGCTGTGAGCTGTGGTGTAGGCCAGGAGCTATAGCTCCGATTCTACCCCTAGCCTGGAAACTTTCATATGCTGTGAGTGTGGCCCTAAAAAGACAAAAAAAGACAAGAAGAAGAAGAAGAAAACACTAGTATTTTCTGGATCGAATGAAAGGAAGGGGAGTTTCTAAAGTATCAATGGTAAAATTCACAAGTTGTGCTTGTATGTCCATCTTGAATCCTGACTCTCAGGAAGACACTAACTTTTGCAGCAGGGTTTTAAGGAATGGGCACTTCATTTCTAGTTAGTTCAAAACCACCTTAAACTATCAGCTGAAGTCATGTAGGCTTGAAGCTCATGTGTGTACAACAGTGAGTCAGATAAAACGAACCTGTGAGAAAACATTCCTGGAGAAACAAGTGGAGAAAGAACTTGCCTGTGAATGGCCAGCAGAGAAAAGGCCAACATTGAACAGAAGCCTTTAAACCCATCGGTGGGCATAGGGAGTAGGAAAGTGACCACTGAAGCTTTAGCATATACTGATGTACATTTCCCCAAAATAACTTCTGAAGATTATGCTTTCATGTTTACAATATATGGTACGGAGTTCCCGTCGTGGCGCAGTGGTTAACGAATCCGACTAGGAACCATGAGGTTGTAGGTTCGATCCCTGCCCTTGCTCAGTGGGTTAACGATCCGGCATTGCCGTGAGCTGTGGCGTAGGTTGCAGACGTGGCTCGGATCCCGCGTTGCTGTGGCTCTGGCGTAGGCTGGCGGTTACAGCTCCGATTCGACCCCTAGCCTGGGAACCTCCATATGCCACGGGAGCAGCCCAAAGAAATAGCAAAAAGACAAAAAAAAAAAATACAATATATAGTGCGTACACTTCTGGTGCCAAGACAAAATTATTTGATCTCAGAGTTTACTCGGCTTGGTAAGTGGTCCACTGGATACATTAGATAAGTGTCCAATACATTCTGAATTACTTTAACAAATATATGCTAGTATCTCATTGTCATTCAGAACTACATCTAACTTCTAATATTAAAAAATGTATTTTGGTTTCTCACAGGCTGCTCCTCAATCGATTTTGCTTTGAAGTTTCAAAGAGGTTTTTTTTTTCCTTTTGTTTTATTTGTTTTACCCCAGTAGTACGCATAATTTAGTTGTAATTTTTTTCACAACTTTTGCAAGTGATGATGCATCTGAGGTTAAATGTGAATACTTTCTGTGCCTTCACTAGTCTAAGGATACCATAAACCTCCATTTCTCACCCTGATTGATCAAGTACAGAATCGAATGTTACAGGAGAGTCTAAATACTCTCTAGTACTTAGTACAAGTACTCCCTCAGTACTTAGTCTGTACTAAGTAAAGCTTTTACCAAATCAAGGACAGAGAAAGAATGTAAAACTTTTAACTTCTGGAAAAACAAAAATACAGACAGACTTGAGTACAAATACTAGAAGAACTGCATAGCTCTCTAGCTGGCATGCTCATTAAGTTAAAAAGAAACCAGACAGGTTCCAATTGAGTGGATGATCACACACTTTCACTCTTAAAAGTGCCAAACCCAAATAACCCTCCCAGTAATCACACCAGCAAGTGCAAAACGCACACCCTGTGAAATTCATGGTCACATTTCAGCTTTCCATATACACGAAGAATTATTTTAATATTATTTTAGCTGTATATATTTTCATATCATTTAGCTGATGATTTTTATATCATTTAGCACTATTTTACATCATTTGAGCTGCATATCATTTTATATCATTTTAGGTTCTCCCTTTTACTTTTCTTACTTTTGGCAGTTAACTTTAAACTTTCAGTATTTAGAACATATATAAATACATATATATATACTTATACCCTAACCCTAACACATACATATACTTTTGTGTGTGTGTGTGTGTGTGTGCGCGCGCGTGCGTGTGCATGAGTTATAATTTTTAAAAATTTAAGGGAATTCCCTGGTGGTTCAGTGGGTTAAGGATCCGGCATTGTCACTGCTGTGGCTCAGGTAGTCACTGTGGTGCAGGTTCGATCCCTGGCCCAGGAACTTACACATGCCATGGGCACAACCTAAAAACTGCAACAAAAAACTCCAACATTTAAGTTACATTTCCTAGGGAAACAGAACACAGTAGCTACTCAAACACAGGAAGGGAAGCACTGGGCTTGGTGGAATACCAGACAGCTGGAGGCAGAGCATGGACTCTGCCATACACCCTACCCGATGCCCTAACACATGCCACCCAAGAAAATATGGCCCTGCTGGTGTTTGGTTTAGGTCAAGAAAGAGCCCAGTACTTGTAAGCATTTCCTTAATCAGAAGTGAAAAAATAGGTAACAAATTCTTCCCCATGGCAAGGTAAGACCTGAGAACATACGAAAGGGACAGAGGTGGAACAGAGCTTCAAGGATGCAGAGAGCCCCTCCTTGTCACCATGTTCTCATTGGCAGCTGTTGGCCAACAGTACCTTTGAGGCCCCAGAGAGGCCAGGCTGAGGACTGCTCTGCTCCTCCCTGTGCAGTTCCCTTCCTTCAGATGAGTTCTAAATTCTTGGCCAATTAACGAGAATTTAATGCTACATGGAAGGGAAGTGGTTTTTTGTTTGTTTGTTTGGGGTTTTTTTTTGGGGGGGGGGTTCATCCTGTAGGCTGCCAGAAACATTACAGAAGGAAGGACTCTTTTCAAACATTTTTCACTGGAGAGCTATATGATGTTATAAGTTCTCATTTTAAATGACTCATCTTTTCATTACGGCAGACCTAAATAAGCCCCTGAATTTTGATCCTTCGATGGCAAATGAACTAGAATGTACTAGACTAGACAACAATGCAATTAAATTTCCTTAGAAATACTCAAGATGTTCTTTTCTCTAAATTTTGACAGGCTGGTGAGGTTTTAGGAGACCTCATTAGGAATCATAACAAGGATTCCAACCATTGTTCCCTGACTATTTGTTCTTAACACAGCAGCCAGATCTGCTGCAGGTCAGAGCAGGTCATTCCCCTGCTCAAAGCCCTCTCTCTAAGAAGAGAAGAGCCAAGCCCTTACCACGACCTAAAAGGCCTTACCCAACATGCACTGCTCTGCTTCTGATGTCATCACCTTCTGTGGCCCTCTGGTCAAGGCACTCTTACCCCCAAATATCTGCTTGGATCACTCCCACACCTCCATCAAGTCTATTTAAAAAATCTGGCCACAGCAATTAGACAAACAAAAGAAATAAAAGGCATCCATATAGGAAGAGAAGAGATCAAACTGTCACTGTATGCAGATGACATGATACTATACATAGAAAACCCTAAGGACTCAACCCCAAAACTCCTTGAACTGATTCATAAATTCAGCAAAGTAGCAGGATAGAAGATTAACATTCAGAAGTCAGTTGCATTTCTGTATACCAGCAATGAAATATTAGAAAAGGAATACAAAAATACGATACCTTTTAAAATTGCACCTCACAAAATCAAATACCTCGGAATACACCTGACCAAGGAGGGAAAGGACCTATATGCCGAGAACTATAAAACTATAATCAAAGAAATCAAAGAAGATGTAAAGAAATGGAAAGATATTCCATGTTCCTGCACTGGGAAAATCAATATTGGAAAAATGGCCATACTACCCAAAGCAATCTACACATTCAATGCAATCCCTATCAAATTACCCAGGACATTTTTCACAGAACTAGAACAAACAATCCAAACATTTATATGGAACCACAAAAGACCCAGAATCGCCAAAGCAATCCTGAGAAACAAAAACCAAGCAGGAGGCATAACTCTCCCAGACTTCAAGAAATACTACAAAGCCACAGTCATCAAAACAGTGTGGTACTGGTATCAAAACAGACAGACAGACCAATGGAACAGAATAGAGAACCCGGAAATAAACCCTGACACCTATGGTCAATTCATCTTTGACAAGGGAGGCAAGAACATCAAATGGGAAAAAGAAAGTCTATTCAGCAAGCATTGCTGGGAAACCTGGACAGCTGCATGCAAAGCAATGAAACTAGAACACACCCTCACACCATGCACACAAATAAACTCCAAATGGCTGAAAGACTTAAATAGACGACAGGACACCATCAAACTCCTAGAAGAAAACATAGGCAAAACACTCTCTGACATCAACATCATGAATATTTTCTCAGGTCAGTCTCCCAAAGCAATAGAAATCAGAGCAAAAATAAACCCATGGGACCTCATCAAACTGAAAAGCTTTTGCACAGCAAAGGAAACCCAAAAGAAAACAAAAAGACAACTTACAGAATGGGAGAAAAGAGTTTCAAATGATGCAACCTACAAGGGCCTAATCTCTAGAATATATAAACAACTTATACAACCCAACAGCAAAAAAGCCAATCAATCAATGGAAAAATGGGCAAAAGACCTGAATAGACATTTCTCCAAAGAAGATATACAGATGGCCAACAAACACATGAAAAAATGCTCAACATCGCTGGTTATAAGAGAAATGCAAATCAAAACTACCATGAGATACCATCTCACACCAGTCAGAATGGCCATCATTAATAAATCCACAAATAACAAGTGCTGGAGGGGCTGTGGAGAAAAGGGAACCCTCCTGCACTGTTGGTGGGAATGTCAACTGGTACAGCCACTATGGAGAACAGTCTGGAGATACCTTAGAAATCTATATATAGAACTTCCATATGACCCCACAATCCCACTCTTGGGCATCTATCCGGACAAAACTCTACTTAAAAGAGGCACGTGCACCCGCATGTTCATTGCAGCACTATTCACAATAGCCAGGACATGGAAACAACCCATATGTCCATCGACAGAGGATTGGATTCGGAAGAGGTGGTATATATACACAATGGAATACTACTCAGCCATAAAAAAGAATGACATCATGCCATTTGCAGCAACATGGATGGAGTGAAATGAGCCAGAAAGACAAAGACAAATACCATATGATATCACTTATAACTGGAATCTAATATCCAGCACAAATGAACATCTCCTCAGAAAAGAAAATCATGGACTTGGAGAAGAGACTTGTGGCTGCCTGATGGGAGGGGGAGGGGGTGGGAGGGATCGGGAGCTTGGGCTTATCAGACACAACTTAGAATAGATTTACAAGGAGATCCTGCTGAATAGCATTGAGAACTTTGTCTAGATACTCATGTTGCAACAGAAGAAAGGGTGGGGGAAAAATGTAACTGTAATGTATACATGTAAGGATAACCTGATTCCCTTGCTGTACAGTGGGAAAATTTAAAAAAAAATATTTAAAATAAAAAAAAAATAAAAAATAAAATAAAATAAATAAATAAAAAATCTGCCACTCCGTAGACCAGCAGCTACAGCTCCAATTAGACCCCTAGCCTGGGAACCACCATAGGCCTCGGGTGCAGCCCTAAAAAAACAAACAAAAATCTGCTTCTCAGTAAGGCCTCCCCTGCACATTCTATATAAAATTTGCCACTAGCTCCACCCTAGCCCAACACTCCCAATACTAAGCCCCACTCCACGATTTTTCAAAATATTTATGACATATTATTTTACTTTATTATCTTGTCATTATTCCACATTCTACAATGCAAGCTCTAGAGGCAATAATTATGCTTTTGGTTCATTTGATGCATCCCAAATTTCCAGGAGAGTGCTCAGCACATTACAGTTCCTCAACAAACACTTTCCAAATAAACAGATGAAATACTACGGCAGATCAACTCTTGTGTGAAGACAATAAAGCAATGATTTGCTGAATAGTAGCCCCAAAAATACAAAAAAGAAAATATAGTCTGTAAAATGTAATTACTTGGTTAACTTACAATAGAACTGTGAGAATTTAGAAGATTATGGTTCAGAATATTGATGGGTTTCAAATTATGTCTAACTCCATCACTGCTTCACATTTTAATGGTAGATTTTGCTTGGTGGAGAAGAGATAAATTAATTTTTCTGGAAATTACTGATGTATTATCAGCCTACAAGTATATCTGATGTCTATCTCTGATGGCTAAGTCTAGGACAACACACTACAAGCAACATGAGAACATTATGAATTTTTCTTTCTGTAAACGTCACTGTAGAAAAAGAAAAAAAAATGTGGTAAATTCATTTGAGTAATAAAAAAATTAAAAAATAAAAATAAATAAAAAATTTAAAAAAAAGAAAAAGATATAATGATCCATCAGAGAAAAATCAAAGATTACCTCCCTTAGATCATTTATTGGTGAGACTAACAATCATGAAGTGATTGCCATGAGGACTTCACATTTAATTGAACTCCAAAGGAAGATGTGAACATTTAAATTTTCACCTGGCTACCAAATATCTGTTCCTTCAATGCACTCAACATGAACATCTCTCGGGAAATGAGACAGTGACTATAAACAATGAGAAAACAAATAATGGCCGAAAGCAATGGTTTTTGGTTGTTTTTTGTTTTTTTGTCTTTTTCCCTTTTCTAGGGCTGCTCCTACAGCATATGGAGGTTCCCAGGCTAGGGGTCGAATCGGAGCTGTAGCCACCAGCCTATACCACGGCCACTGCAACTCGGGACCTGAGTCGCGTCTGCAACCTACACCACAGCTCACGGCAACACCAAATCCTTAACCCACTGAGCAAGGCCAGGGATCGAACCCGCAACCTCATGGTTCCTAGTCGAATTCGTTAACCACTGCACCACAACGGGAACTCCCAAAAGCACTGTTTTGACAACATATACACAGACTGGGCTGTACATCTAAGATGCACCTAGATTATGAGAATTACTGTGGCACAATAAGCAGCAAACAAGCTTCTCACTAAGGACACTTGAAAGTGTAGGTAAGTACGAAATTGAGTTTTCTTAAAGCCATTATTAGAGGTAGCCGTTTTCCTTTTTGTTTTCCTAGAAAAACTTAAGTTTTCATTTCCAAGCCACCGCATTCAGAATGCAGATCCAAGACTTTGTCATCACCCTTCCCTTTCTGTTCTTAGAATTTTTCCTGGCATCCTCCAAGGGCAGAACGTCAGCAGAGTCCACCAGCTGCGGAACTCTAAAGTGAGTGAATAACTGATTCCGCCAGCACCAGCATGAAGGGATTCACGACAGTTTCCCCAATACTACTTCTATAAATGACGCTTCTAAAAATGATGTAATAGAACATCTAAAATCAAGATACCTTTATATTTTTGACCATGGCCCTTCTCAAGTCAGGGGTATTAACTGAGTCGACTGGGTTTCTATAATTCATTGGAAATCCATTTTGGAGGAGTTTTTTGGGCTTAGAAGTTAGAAAGAGCTATATAAGTCAAGAGCAGAGAGCAATATGTTTTAAAATCTGTGTATGCATTAAAAATCCCAATGCAATAGACTAAAGAGTTCCCAAAGGGCTAAAGCTGGACAGAATCTTGGATAGAATCTAATGGAAATTCAGTTAAAGAGGAAAAGCCTCAGCCCAAAATCACACGGTTGTTAAGCTGTTGAGAGCCTGAGGATCTTGAACTCAAATACAGTTGTCTTTTGACCAAAGCAAAATGCAACTGAGCCAGTGAAATTTTAGATTAAATAACATGACAGAGGAAAAGTAAATGATACTTGACCATATCTCAATCTCCTCTCTCTTTTCTCTCTTTTCTAGTGTTTTGTTTTGTTCTGGTTGGGGCGGGGGCGGGGCGGGGCGGGGGGTGGGGGAGTTGGCCACGCCCACATCATGTAGAAGCTCCCGAACCAGGGATCCAACCTGCACCACAGGAGCGACCCAAGGTTCTGCAGTGACCACACCAGATCCTTAACCCGCTGCACCACAAGAGAATACTCTCTTTTTTAGTTTACTAAATGCACTAGTCTTTTTTAAATTGTTTTGCTTTTTTTTTTTTCTTTAGGGCTGCACCTGCGGCATTTGGAAGTTCCCAGGCTAGGAGACAAATCGGAGCTTCTCGCCATAGCCCGTAGCAACACCACATCTGAGCCATGTCTGCAACCTACACTGCAGCTCACTGGATCCTTAATCCACTGAGTGGGGCCAGGGATGGAACCTGCATCCTCATGGATACTAGTCAGGTTCGTTACTGATGAGCCACAATAGAAACTCCTAAATGTACTACTCTTAAGTTTACACCTGGCCCAAAGAAGCAGTATCACTTCCTTTCTTGAAACAATACATCAAGTAATGCCTACTTACCTAAATGTAAAGGTATTCAGTTCTCTAGGCAGAAGATGCTCAACAAATCCTTTGTGATGGGTAGAAAACTCCCAGTAATTAAGGAGTCATTATTTGTATTACAAGAGACCACTTAGGATTCCTCTTACAGACCTATTTGCTACAATATTCTTTCAAGCAGTGTATTATCTTTTTACTGTAGTTTAAATTTTGGCTCCATTTTTAAGGGGTTTTTTAAGGTTTTCATTGTAAACAATACACATAACATGGAATTGTCACCACAACCATTTTTAAGTGTACAGTTCAGTATTATTAAATGCACCCATAATATTGTGGAACCATCACCACCATCCAGCTCTAGGACTTTTTTCATCTTCCCAAAATATAACTCTGTACCCATTAAACAATAACTCCCCCCTCTTTCCTTAACCCCTGGCAACCACCATTCCACTTTCTGTCTCTATCAATTTGATTACTCTAGGCACTTCATATAACTGGAATCATACATTATTTGCTCTTTGGTGACTGGCTTATTTCACTTTACATAATGTCTTCAAGGTTCATCCATGCTGTAGCATTGCAGAATTTCCTTCATTTTTGGAGTGTGAGTAGTATTCCACTTCATGTAAATAGCATGATTTGTTTATGGTAAATCCACCAATGGGAACCCGGATTGTTTCCACATTTTGGCTATTGTGAATAATGTTGTTATGTATATCGGTGTACAAATATCTCTCTTTTTTTCAAGTTCTTGCTTTCAATTCCTTTTTTTTTTTTTTTTTTGCTTTTTTAGGGCCACACCCATGGCATATGGAAATTCCCAGGCTACGGGTTGAATCAGAGCTACAGCTACCAGCCTACGTCACAGCCACAGCAATGCAGGATCCAAGCCACGTCTGCGACCTACATCACAGCTCACATGGCAACGAGGGATCCTTAACCCACTGAATGAGACCAGGGATCAAACCTGCAACCTCATGGTTCCTAGTCGGATTCATTTCCACTGCGCCACAACAGGAACTCCCCCTACTTTCAGTTCTTTAGGGTGCATACCCAGAAATGGAATTGTTGGATCACATGGTAATTCTATGTTTAATTTGTTGAGGATGTGCCATACTATTTTTCATAGAGGCTGCACCATTTTACATTCTCACAGACAGTCTACAAGGGTTCCAATTTCTCCAAATCCTCACCTACACCTGTTATTTTCTGGGGTTTTTTTTTTTTTTTTTTAACAGCAGCCATTCTAACTTTTAAACTTTTCTGGACTCCACCCTTTTCCAATAACTCTCCCCTTAGCAAACTTTGGACCTTCTGTGCAGCTTTGTTGGCCTTTGAAGTTCCTTTAAAATAGGGTAGCATGGGCGTTCCCATTGTGGTGCAGCAGAAATGAATCTGACTAGGAACCATGAAGTTGCAGGTTTGATTCCTGGCCTTGCTCAGTGGGTTAAGGATCTGGAGTTATCATGAGCTGTGGTGTAGGTCGCAGATGCAGCTCACATCCTGCATTGCTGTCGCTGTAGTGTAGGCTGGTGGCTACAGCTCCTATTTGACACCTAGCCTGGGAACCTCCATAGACAGCAGGTGTGGCCCTAAAAAGCCAAACAATAACTAAATAAATTAAATTAAATAAAAAATAGGGTAGCACGTTCAGAAATTTTTCATTGCCCATTTGAAGTGTATGAGGGCTAAGTCCCCTGACTGGTAAATCCTGGGGATTACCTGTGTGCACAATTCCACCTGTTCAATGATTTCTTCTATCTATTTCAATACAATCCATCATTGGGTTAAAAAAAAAAAAATGTGCCATTCTAATGGGAGTGAAATACTAACTCATTGTGATTGGGATTTGCATTTCCCTAATGAAATCTCATTTGGAGATCTTCTTTGAAGAAACATCTATTCAAGCTCTTTGTCCATTTTCCCATCAAGCCATTTTGGCCCTATGTTTTAACACTTCCACTTATATACAATTGTAGATGCTGCGGGTATTCTGGATTAATGGTTATTTGGGATTTGGGAATTATATTTATGTCTCATATGCATGTTCATAAGGTGTAGAAATTAGAATATGTGATCTGGTAGTGTTCAGGTGTCCTATAAATAGTTTAAGTTCTGTTTATCCTCTGCCTACTTACTATTAATCCAATAAAATAATAACTTTAGGAAAAATAAGATGGCATTGTGCATAAAATGTGGTTATAAATCCAGATTTTTGCCAAGAATCAGTCCCACGTGACTTAGGAAAGTCAGTTCTACGCTGCAAGCTTACAAGCATCCCTGGGATGCCTGACTGAAATCATTGCCAAGGTGTTTTTCCGCTCTGATACTAGACATCTATCCCATAAGGAAATGATAATCACACATCCTCTAAAATAATGGGATACAGAGAGTAATTCTCAGATCATCAGTCATAAAGCATCCTTTACATATTTGTCTGAAACCAAATACAAAATAACATATATATCACATATGTAGGTGTGGGGGCCATTGTTTGCCTGGTGGAAGGTAGGTGCAGGAACTTTTGGTTCCCTTTCTCATCCCTTGCCCTGAGAGAAATGAGAGATCTTTGTTAAACACGGAAACTCTAGATCTAAATGAAAGTTAATTACAAAGAGGGAAAAGTAAGATCTCAGCAGCTCTGGTTAAAGAGAGTTGGGGGTTGGGGGGCTTCAGAGAACTCCACAGAGCCTGGCTTGAACACCTTATCATTCAGTTAGCAGAGGGAGGAGACAGAGTAAAATCAGGAATGTGCAATAAAGTCACAAAAACAATAACCTAAACTCAAAACTGTCAATAAGAACAATGAAAAAAATCACTTTTCTTCTACTATGGCTTTATGTAGGATCTTTTGGCCTCAGAATGCATATTAGAAAAGCTCAGTGAGTAATTTTTCTACAACTTCCAAAGCCTGTCTTTTGGAATCGGTGCCTAGAGATGGAGTACAGCATCTCCATGCAGTATACTCATGGGCCGTCATCACCAGCCAGAGCACAAGAACAAGAGAAAAAAAAAATAGATTAAAATCTTAGGGAGAAGAATAAATAGTACAACATACACTAGAAACTTATTACTCTTGTCCATTATTTGGAATATCATTTGCTACCTGTCAGGCCCTGTGCTAAGTACTTTGCATCATTTAATTCCCACAGTGAACACATAAAATGGAGAATAGCTACTCTCCATCTCTTAAGTGAGGGTAAACTGAGGGACAGAGAAGTTAAGTAACTTGTCTAAGGCCACACAGCTGCAGGTGGTGGAACCAGGCTTAGAAGCCAGGCAGGTTGGGAACAGATTCCCAACTCTGAATATTTTTTTTACCAACTATAGCCCTGTTTGGAGGACAGTCTAGCTAAGCCTACTCTCACAAAGCCTCTGCATCCTTCCTATAAAACATTTTCCAAAATATGGACACTACGAGTGCCAATTCGTGGGAGAGCAAAAACAGACAAATCAGCCTCAGAATCAGAGGTAGCCCCACTCAATGAAAGGGGTAAGAAGGAAGAGGCAGGCTCATGTCTGCAAAGGATCTCAAATCTAGTACCATGCATTACTCAGACTGTCACAGAAAAACCCCAATGAGGCTAAAAGGGAGAGATGGTCTTTATATGGCTATAAAATTGTGTCCCATTGCAAGTTCAAGATTCTGGCACACACAGTGAACCAACATATTTTTATAAATCCTTAAAATATTTTGACAAAGTCAAAATAAAAGTACATAGAATTTTATGAATACTGCATGTAAGACCTTGCTAAGCATAAGGCTTGAAAAGGTGCCACAATATTTATAGCCTTGTTTTTTGTTCTTTTTTTTTTTTTTTTTAAGAGCCGCACCCATGGCATATGGAGATTCCCAGGCTAGGGGTCAAGTAAGAGCTGTAGCTGCCGGCCTACACCACAGCCACAGTAACGTGGGATCCAAGCCACATCTTCGACCTACACCACAGCTCATGGCAACGCCGGATCCTTAACCCACTAAGTGAGGCCAGGGATCGAACCCTCATCCTCATGGATCCTAGTCAGGCTCCTTAACTGCTGAGCCAGGAAGGGAACTCCTTTATAGCCTTGTTTTGGTCACTTCATCTTGTCACGTGCCAGTGGCTTTAGAATATGGACGTGGCCTAGGCTTTGCCCCTCCTACACCCCCCACCCCAGGCTCTGACCCCCTGTGACCCTCACTGGAAAGATTGCACTGAGCAAATCAGAGAAAGAAATATCACGGGGAAGAGGCTACAGGAGACATGGCTGGCATGGTTGAGTATCTCACACACTTTCTTATTTTGTCCATTAACAATGGGAACTAGCTGTTCCCTGCCTTTCATTTTCTGTTCTGCTCCGTCTAGTTCACAGCCTGGGAGACCACACCCATCAGTACTGAGCTTAACAAAAAGGCAAAAATGACAAAGGGCGGGCCTTTCTGCTTCTCAGACATCACCTAATTCTGAAATTAAATGTGCTCAAAAGGTAACATTTAAACCACACCTGGCCGCTCTCTAGGCCACAATAATCAGGGGCATTTGGCCAGGACTGGTTTTCCACTGACCCTATCAAACGTTGCAAACACGATTCTCACTGACCATAGGCTCATTCACCATTTGCAAAATATGTAGTCTGATGTTTCAAATGTGGTTGTACTTTGACCAAAACGAAGCTTGTGGAGCTCCGACTGGGGCGCAACGGGATCAGCAGTGTCTCTGCAGCACCAGGACGCAGGTTCTATCCCTGGCCTAGCACAGTGGATTAAAGGATCTAGCATTACTGCTGATGCTGCATAGGTCGCAACTGTGGCTTGGATCTGACCCCTGGCCTGAGAACTCCATATGCCGTGGGGCAGCAGCGCCCCCCCCATTCCTCCCCCTGAAATGAGGCTTATACATTAAACTAAAAAATTAAGAGTTCTAAGACTGTACAGATTTCAGGCTGACAATAATAACAAAGACCCGAACTTTATTTTAAATGAATGTGATTTAGTTTTGACTTGGCTTTGTAATTCATTCCACCAATAGGATGGATAGAGTTAGTAAAACAACGCCACTGAAAGTATACATCAATGCTCCATAAACTACACTGGAAAACCTTTGAGAATCTTTTGCTATAAAACTAAGAACAGTCATTGGTCTTCCTTGGTTAGTAAACTCCAGACATGACCTCCAGTGTAGGGCATATTTTCTTTGAGAGGAAGAGTCTGGAAGAACTAATTCTGGTTTGGTTTGGTTTGGTTTGTTTTTTTGGGGGGGGTGGAGGGGATTTGGGTTTGGGATTTTTTTGTTTGTTTGTTTGTTTGTTTTTTGCTTTTTTAGGACCACACCTGCGGCATATGGAAGTTCCCAGGGTAGGGGTCAAATTGGAGCTCCAGCGCAGGCCTATACCACAGCCACAGCCACAGCCACAGCCACGCAGGATCCCAGCCGTATCTGTGACCCACACCACAGTTTTCAGCAACACCAGATCCTTAACCCACTGAGTGGGGCCAGGAATCAAACCCGCATCCTCATGGATCCTAGTCAGGTTCTTAACCCACTGAGCCACAACAGGAACTCCTGGGGGAACTAATTCTGGGAGAAACCATCCAGGGTTGATTTTGGGTACAATCCAAGGAAAGCAAAGAGACTGGGTTAAATTCCAGACAGACCCGAGTAATGATTCTTTAGATTCTAAACCAACTCCACATAAAAATCACTTTCCCTCATAACCTTAAGAACTAGTGGCAAATTCCTAAAAACTGTGGTAGAAATGAACCTAAGAAGATGTTGCAGAGATCTGGAAAACCAACCCAACATGTGAACCTTGTCAGAAAAACTAAGGCAATGAGTCCGAGTTGACTAAAATCTAAACTTCTTAAAAATTCCAAAGCAAATAATCCAAGCAAAAAAAACCATCCTTATTTATACATTACCCCACATTCCATAGAACACATACTTCAGCATGAACTTTGTTATCAGCCAGATCGATTGGTTAAATGAGGAATGTGAGTAACATACTCAGTGATAAACCTCCAAGACAGATAGTAGATGATTCTTTTTTTCCATCCATGCATCTGAGAAAACCGGTCACTTATCAAGAACAAATCAACAGATGTTCCTTTGGAGGCAAAGATGGGGTTCCAGGCCACAAACACGCAGCATGGCGAAGGGAAGAAGGAAATGTGAATAGCACAAGCCATCATCATCACGATAATCACTAGTAAGGAACGGATAGTGCATGTTCATTTGAGGCCATGGATAGGTGCACAGTAATATCTACACTGATGACTGAGCTGAAAGGCTGGTAAGTGGCAGAGAGGGATTCCAACACAGATCTGACTGTAAAGCCAGGGGTCCTCACTCCATCCACACATCAGTCCTTCTCACAATCAAAGGCAGTCTTCATATGTGCACAGGGTAGATGCGATGCCTGGTTACACAACACAAGTCTTTTGAGTCTGTTAAACAGGGGCACAACACTAGGCTCAACAATACTGCAGACTGTAGTACTGTACAAAAGACTACCAGTCGGAGTTCCTGCCCTGGCACAGTGGAAAGGAACCTGGCTAGGAGCCACGAGGTTGCGGGTTCGATCCCTGGCCTCAATCAATGGGTTAAGGATCTGGAGTTGTTGTGAGCTGTGGCATAGGTCACAGACGAGGCTTGGATCTGATGTGGCTGTGGCTGTGGTGTAGGCTGGCAGCTGTAGCTGTGACTGGACCCCTGGCTGGGAACCTGCATATGCCGTGGGTATGGCCCTAAAAAGCTAAAAAGCAAAAAAAAGACTACCAATCATCCCATAATTTGGCAATCAAAATCAAAAAGCCCATAAGCAGCATGATTAACCCTCCATAGAAGACATGGTCGAATCAACACAACCAGGCGTGGGCTGGAATGACAACCAGCAAGGGGCCCCAGGATCTACTCTACAGTAGCCAGTCTGAAGAAAGCTGTGTTAACAGCCGTGGCCTGCTTAGATCCTTGAAGAAGACAATTTGGAAGAATTTGCCAACACACCTCCAGGGAGAAAGGTGCCCCATCTGGTCTCTTTGAGTACCTGCTGTTGGCAAGTGCAGAGAGATGCAACAGCTATGAGTTAGATGAATGTAGAGACATTATTGGCCCACTAACTCTCACTACTCTGGTCCTGAGCTCTCCTAAGAATCTTCTGATCATTATCTAACTTCTCAGGGGGCCTTTCCTCCAGGAAGTCTTGAGTCTGCTGACCAACTAATATGAATGAAGTGTTCTACATGACAATTATATTTGCCAGTAAAAATGGCCCACTGCACAGCAGGCACAATGCTGGGAACATTTAAATGCATTATATTGTTTAATCTACAAACGAATGTGGGTGATGTACCAACACTGAAGAAAAAAAACCATAATAATTATTCATTAAGGAGTTCCAGTCATGGCGCAGTGGTTAATGAATCCAACTAGGAACCACGAGGTTGTGGGTTCAATCCCTGACCTTGCTCAGTAGGTTAAGGATCTGGTGTTGCAGTGGGCTGTGGTGTAGGTCACAGACGCAGCTTGGATCTGGCATTGCTGTGGCTCTGGCGTAGGCCAGCAGCAACAGCTCCAATTAGACCCCTAGCCTGGGAACCTCCATATGCCTTGGGTGCGGCACTATAAAAAAAAAGACAAAAAAATAATTATTATTATTATTATTAATTAAGTTGCTCACATTTAAAAGACTTTCCCAGAGTCATCAAGCTATATTGGTGGGAGGGCAAGGTATATTGCATTCAAGCAGGATTCCATAGCTTTTATAAGAAATGTCCAAGGTTTAAGGATAATCTGGAAGAGAAAGGGGTGTCAGTAGAATAACTAAAAGTATATTTAGGACTTATAAGTATTGCTCTAAGGAAAAAAAAATCCAGAAATTTTAGCAGATTTTTGAAAGGGTTCTTATCCCAGAAAACTTTAAGTACTACCAGCTACTTTGAAGAGGTCATAATTTAATTGTCATAGATTTAAGCTTCAGTCATGGGGGAATAGTTTAATTCTATTTTAACGGCCATTAAAGTAATTCTGGGGCTAAATTACTTGATAATGAATCTGGCCTCCTGCTCAAATCTTATTATAGAATTCTTTTCTGGGCCCTTTCTACTCTTATAATGTGATGTGATTAAGAGTGGGCAGTAAATAACCATGCATTGGCTAGAGGACAGCTGTTCCTTATCTGGTAAGCTCCAGCTCCCTGCTGAGCAGTAGAACAGGAAACACTAGACCACGCCCAGCAATGGCTTGTTTCTTTTTTCATTAGACCAGCCTAAGAGCATGACTTTTTTTTGTCCACACCCATGACGTGGGAGTTCCCAGGCCAAGGACAAAACACACACCACAGCAATGACCTAAGCCACAGCAGTGAAAATGCTGCATCATTAACCACTAAGCTGCCAGGAAACTCCAACATGCCAATGAATAAATAAATGAATAAATAAATGAATAAATAAATAAATGACACTTCTGATATTAATTTTACAAATAAAAATAGGTCAACATCAGTTAATCAGACAAGTCCATTATTACAAGAAAATAACTTTAAAAAGGTTTTTCCAGAGTTCCCCAGTGGCACAGCACATTAAGGACCCAGAATCATCACTACTGTGGCCCTGGCCCAGGAACCACCGCATGTGGTAAGTGCAGCCAAAAAGAAAAAAAAAAAAGCTTTTTTCTCAGACCAAAAGTTTTCTGTCTTGCAATTGACATAGGATATAAATCTTTTTACAAACGCTTTATACAAAGAGCCAGAGTTGAAATTTTCATATTTGGTTCCTTATATTTTAAAATGTTTTATTCTTCAGGAAACATAATGGTTCAGATTTTAATAAGAAATGACATATAGCTGCTAACAAATAAATACATATTGCCTGAATTTCATTAAAAAATGATCATGGATGTTAACTAGACTTATTGCAGTAACCATTTCACAATCTACACATATATTGAATTATTATGTTATACACCTGAGAGTCACATAACGTTATGTTAGCTATATCTCAAAAAAAATGTTTATAGCAATTTGGCATTGCCCCAACAGCCAAACTCATGACCAGCAGGTACATCTCAATAAAGAGGAAGTAAAAAACAAAATTACCAAAGATAGATTCAAGTTTTTCTGAGAAATGGGTGTGGTTGTTCAACTTATCTAATATAAAAGGAAAAGAATGTAAACCTGTAAATTTCAATTTAAAGCCTTTCTAAACAGAAAACAACCAGGCCAGACTTTCCTGAATTATCCCCCAGACAAATGGCAAGAAGAAACTCTCAGGCATTCAACATCCTCCACCAAACAACTCCACTTTTTCTGGGAGGTTTTTGTGGGTGTGTATATATGTGTGTGTGTTTTCCAAAGTCATTTCCACAACTCTATGTCCCACATTCTTGAAAGAAACCCTCAGTTTAGGGCAGGACAAGAGTTATTCTATGATCCACCCCCCCACCACCACCAGCCATGGGATCAGAAGCATAATCATTTCTGTCTCCTCTACATCTCTTAATCATCTCCAATCCTGGGTATAGACCACAGTCAGTATTCGGTCAATGTGTCCCTATAGCAAAACAAGATTGCTGTGCTTCCTAAAGACCCCCCAGGCACACAGCCACCTCTAATCTCATCCAGAGACAAAGCCCCACCCACCAGAGGGATAGGAATCAGCTCCACCAACCAGTGGGCAGGCATCAGTCCCTCCCATCAAGAAGGCTACAGCAAGCCCCCCATACCAACTTCAGCCACAAGGGGGGCAGACACCAGAAGTAAGAGAGGCTACAACTCTATTATCTGGAAAAAGGTCACAACACCAAAAACCTATAAAAATGAAAAGACAGAGAACTATAACTCAGATGAGGGAGAAAGAAAAAACCCCAGAAAATCAGCTAAGTGATCAGGAGATTCTCAGCCTCCAGGAAAAAGACTTTAGATTGTTGATGCTGAAGATGATGCAAGACATTGGAAACAAACTGGAGGCAAAGATAGATAACTTACAGGAAACACTGAGCAAAGAGATACAAGATATAAAACTTAAGCAAGAAGAGAGGCAAAATACAGTAACAAATAAAAAAAATTTATTAGAAGCAGCCAACAGCACAATACAGGAGGCAGAAGAACAAATAAGTAAGGTGGAAGACACATTAGTGGAAATCATGGATGCAGAAAAAAAAAGAGAAAAAAGATTGAAAACAAATGAAGAGAGTCTCAGAGAACTCTGGGACAATGTTAAATGCACCAACATCCATACTACAGGGGTGCCAGAAGGAGAAGAGAGAGAGAAAGGCACAGAAAAAATATTCAAAGAGATAACAGCCAAAAACTTCCTTAACATGGGAAAGGAAGCACTCACTCAAATCCAGGAAGTGCAATGAGTACCATATAAAATAAACCCAAGGAGGAATACCCGGAGACAAATATTAATCGAACTGACTGAAATTAAAGACAAAGAGAAAATCTTGAAAGCAGCTAGGGAAAAGAAACAAATAACATACAAGGGAACCCTGATAAGGTTAGCAGCAGATTTCTCAGCAGAAACTCTGCAGGCCAGAAGGAAGTGGCATGATATACTTAACATGATGAAAGGAAAAAACCTCCAACCAAGATTACTTTACCCAGCAAGGCTCTCATTCAGATTTGAAGGAGAAATCAAAAGCTTCACAGACAAGCAAAAGCTAAGAGAATTCAGCAACACTAAACCAGCTTTATAACAAATACTAAAGGAACTTCTCTAGGCAGAAAAGAAAAGGCTGCAACCAGAATCCAAAATACCACAAATGAAAAGGCTCACCAGTAAAGGTATATATACAGTAAAGATGTATTTTCAGCTTTGTATTTGCAACTTCTGGAATGTCACATGGTCCATAAAAAAATAACCCCAAAAAATGTGTGGAATTTCTACAACTGAATGATAAAAAGACAAATAAATCCAATTAATGGCAGGGAATTGAAGAGCCAATTCTCCAAAGAATGTCCAAATGGGGAGTTCCTGTGGTGGCGCCGTGGAAATGAATCCGACTAGGAACCACGAGGATGTGGGTTCGATCCCTGGCCTCGCTCAGTGGGATGAAGATACAGCATTGCCATGAGCTGTGACGTAGGTCACAGATGAGGCTCAGATCTGGCGTTTCTGTGGCTGTGGCATAGGCCGGTGGCTACAGCTCGGATTAGACCCCTAGCCTGGGAACCTCCATATGCCGTGGGTGCAGCCCTAGAAAAGGCAAAAAATAAAATAAAAAATAAAAAAAAGAATGTCCAAATGGTCAATAAGAACACGAAAAGATGCTCAACATCATTAATCATTAAAGAAAGGCAAGCCAACACCATAATGTGAAACCACCTCACACTTAATGGCCATAATCAAAAGGCTGGATAAAAATAAAAACAAGTGTTGAAGAGGATGAGAATATAAATGGGAACATTTTACATTGCTGGCAAAAATGGAAAATGGTGTAGTCATTTTGAAAAATAGTTTGTCAGTTGCTCAAAACTTTAAACATAGAATTAGCATATGATCCAGTATTTCTACTCCTTAGCAGAAACCCAAGGGAATTGAAAATATGTATTCACACAGACTCATTCATGAATATTCATAGCAACATATTCATAATCGCTGAAAAGGGAAACAACCTAAATGCCCATCAGTTGAAGAATGGATAAACGAAATGTGACAGACGCGTTGCAATGTTATTTGGCTTCCACAAAGAAATAAAGGGCAGGGAGTTCCTGTTGTGGCTCAGTAGTAACAATCCCAACTAGTATCCATGAGGATGAGGGTTCTATATCTGGCCCCCCTCAGGGGTTTAAGAATCTGGTGTCGCCATGAGCTGCAATGCAGTTCACAGACTCGGCTCGGATCTGGCATTGCTGTGGCTGTGGTGTAGGCCAGCAACTGCAAGTCCAATTCGACCCTTAGCCTGGGAATTTCCATATATCAAGGTTGCAGCCCTAAAAAGACAAAAAAAAGAAAGAAAGAAAAAAAAGAAAACAGAAGAAAAGGATATGGGGGTTGTTTTATGGATGATTATTCTGGAATTAGAGTGATGATTGCAAAACCTTGAGAATCTACTAAAAATACTGAATTGTACATTTTTAAATGATATGTTTTATATCTCAATAGTGGAATAAAGTCAAAGATAATAATTGCCAAAAGAAAAAAAAAAGAAAAAAAGATTGCTGTGCTGCTTTTACATGTGACTTGACTGAAGCCAAAACTGCACTCCCTCCTGTGCCTAAACGCACACTCAAAGGGACATGCAAGGCATGCAGTGACCTGATATATAGTGACATGAGCACTGGGGGTCTGGCCACCATGCATTCATGCTACATGACAAGGCCACCTGCAGGCTGCACTTAGGAGCCCAGCGCCCGGTCACAGCAACACAGGGTCAGAGGGTTCAACAGTTTAGCATCAGGCCTTCCCTGCTTCTGAACCTGACACATTCGGGAAATAATGTATACGCGGTTTGGAGAGGTATATGATTTTCTTGCAGCTGATCACAAACTGTGAGAAGTGGAAAGGATCTTTAAGGAGTTCCCGGTGTGGCTTAGGGGTCAAGAACCTGATATAATGTCTGTGAGGATGAGAGCTCGATCCCTGGCCTCACTCAGAGGGCTAAGGATCCGGTGTTGCCATGAGCTGCAGTGTAGGTGCAGATACAGCTCAGATCCCATGTTGCTGTTGCTGTGGCTGTGGTGTAGGCTGGCAGCTGCAGCTCTGATTCAACCCCTAGCCTGGAAACCTCCATACGCCACAGGTGCGGCCCTAAAAAGACAAACAAAAAGGATTTTTAAGATTCTCCCAGGCTCAAGCAAGCTTACCTCATGTGACAGCTGAGGACAGGCCCCAGGAAGTTAGGTCACCTAGGAAGCAAAGGTCACAGCAATTGGCATAGCTGGGTGCAAGACCCAAATCTCATCTTCCAGTCCAGTCATCCTTCCGGGCCTCATGTTCTCCTATCTTTCCGGTGATGTCTGCCTTATGTGCTGCTATTAAAACAAGCTTTTCTTTTCAAAGCATGCATTAAAGTGGTGGGGGAAGATAACAGCAGAAGGTTTCTTAGAGATACACAAGGAAACTAACCCACTCAGAGACTAAATACACACACACACACACACACACACCCCCTCAACACACCTGCAACTTCGGTCATATCGTTTCTTGGCTGCTAAGAAGGCCACCCATCTCCAAAACCATGCAGCTGAGTGAAGTGAGGCTCCACCAGATGCTGGATGAGTCTCAAACACTTAAGGAAGGTATTCAATTTGTTTAAACTCTAAAATAAAGAAAAAAAATCTGGTCCTTTTTAGTTATCTGGAAAGTGCACACGTGAGAAATGTCATTCCCCAATTATACTGGATAAAGAATGTTTTGGTTTTTTTTTTTTTTTTTTTTTTTTTTTTGCTTTTTAGGGCTACACCTGCAGCATATGGAAGTTCCCAGGCTAGGGGTCAAATCTGAGCTACAGCCGCTGGCCTTCACCAGAGCCACAGCAACACAGGATCCGAGCAGCATCTGCAACCTACACCACAGCTCACCACAGCTCACAGCCAGATCCTTAACCCACTGAGCGAGACCAGGGATCAAATCCACATCCTCATGGATACCAGTTGGGTTTGTTAAGGGCTGGGCCACAAAGGGAACTCCAGTGGATGAAGAATTTCTGGGTGTGGCTGACCAGAGGGCAGAGTTAGAGACGGGAGAATCAGCAAGACACAAGTTTGTCATGGCAGGCCTTCCACAGGACGTCCTCCAGGATTCACATTTCCTGAATGTCACCTTTCTGTGTCATCTGCTTATTAACCCCTTCGCCCTCACATACACACCAGACATACACACGCATGCTTATTTCTGAAAAGCTGAAGGCAGGCTCCCCTGCCCTTCTGGACTCAGCCCCACGCCTATCTTTCCCATGAGCCCCGCCCATCTCCACAGAATTCCTATGGTAACTATATATTTCAAAAAACATACTTCAGAGTTTAATGGTGCACGCTCACACTCATCGAGGTGTCTATGCACGTGAGAAATTTCTTCCCAACAGCATAGGTTTCTTGTAATCAAGCAACAAATCGTATTTGTGGGGTCTTCTTTTCTAGTAACCTCTCTGGTTAAGAACACAAAAATAGAGAATGGACTTATGGTTGCCAAGGGTGAGATGGATGAAGAGTTTGGGATTGGTAGATGCAAACCATAACATCCATTTAGAAGGAACAAGGAATGAGGTCCTACTGTACAGCACAGGGAACTCTATCCAATCTCTTGGGATAGAATACGATGGAAGAGAGTATGAAAAAAGAGTGTGTACATATATATATATATATATATATATATATATATATATATATATGACTGGGTCACTATGCTATACTGCAGAAATTGACACAACACTGTAAATCAACTGTATTTAATAAAAAGAAAAGAAAAAGTATGGCACCAGTAATAGACATTTAATAAATGAGAATATCATGTTATTTTTTCCGGGAAAAAAAAACAATAACACAGGATTAACAAATTAAAAAAAAAAGAGAGAGATTCACATATTATTTCTCCATTTATCCTTTCCTCTGGATGGAATAATCAACTTAGGGTATATCAACAGTATCTGTGGGTGGTTTACTTTTGTCAGTATGTCCCTAATTAGAGTTTTCGTTTGCTTGTTTTTGGGGTCTTGTTTTTTAGGGCTGCACCTGTGGCATGTGGATGTTCACAGGCTAGGGGTCAAATCAGAGCTGCAGCTGCTGGCCTACTCCACAGCCACACTAGATCCGAGCCTCATCTGTGATCTACACGGCATCTCAATGCCAGATCCTTAACCCATTGAGCGAGGCCAAGGATTGAACTGCATTCTCACTGACACTAGTTGGGTTCTTAAGACACTGAGCCACAATGGGAACTCCCTCTCCTGAAGTCTTTTCAGAGGCAGAGTAGCATTTGGTTCTGTTTCAAATCATCCCAGGAGGAAAAGGATTCTAGAAATAGGGAGCTGAATTTTCAAGCAATTTTCAATATGACTTTGAAGTTGAATGAAACATTAATCACTTGGGACTCTATTCATATTTCATAGTTGTGCTTATTTGATCTTTCTTAATGTGAATTTTTGTGGTCAGGAATAATTTTGTTCAGGAGGCCATGATTTCTGTGCTAAACTCAGCACCCTGCATGGTAATGACCACTTAAACATTTATTAAGAACCTTCCTTTTTCCTCCTACTGCAGCCTACCCAAAACTCATTACAAGTCTGTCCCCAGGGCCTTTATACCTTGACAACCAAGGCTACAGTTGTGAAGAAAATTTACGAGGCAAGAGATGGGAGTTCCCTTGTGATACAGCAGGTTAAGGATCAGGCGTTGTTACTATAGCAGTTGGGTCACTGCTGTGGTGTGGGCTGGATCCCTGGCCCGGGAACGTCTGCAAGCCATGGGCGCAGTCTACCCACCCCATCCCCCCGACCCCACTGCCCTGCCCCCAACACCACCACCCCCCAAAAAAGAAAGATATAGGAGATGGCACATCCACTATATATATATATATATATATATATATATACACACACACACACACACATATATATATATACACACACACACATATATATACACACACACACACATATATATATATACACACACACACATATATATACACACACACATATATACACACACACACACACATATAT
This sequence comes from Phacochoerus africanus, assembly GCF_016906955.1. Taxonomy (NCBI): domain Eukaryota; kingdom Metazoa; phylum Chordata; class Mammalia; order Artiodactyla; family Suidae; genus Phacochoerus; species Phacochoerus africanus. The sequence goes on from NC_062546.1 coordinate 191,156,446, forward strand.
ATATATATATATATATATATATATTTTTTTTTTTTTTTGGCCATGCCTGTGGCATGTGGGATCCAACCCGTGCCAAAGCAGCAACCTGAGCCAACACCAGATCCTTAACCCCTGGCCACAAAGGAGTTCCTCATACCCTGTTTCAAAATTCACGTTTAATCTGAGACCTGCCTTGTTATATAGTTAGGTTTCTTCTTTTCCTGTATTTTTTTGCAAAGATTGTCAACACAGACTAGATTTTCTGAATTATTTTTTAATTTAAGTACAGTTGATTAACAACCTTGTATTAGTTTCAGGTATACAGCAAAGTGATTCCGTTATACATATACATATATCAATTCTTTTTCAGAGTCTTTTCCATTTCAGGTTATTAAAAAATACTAACTATAGTTCCCTGTGCTATACAGTAGGTCTTTGTTGGTAATCTACTTTATATATAGTAGTGTGTATATGTTAATCCCAAACTCGCAGTCCATCCTTATCCTAACCTTTCCCCTTTGGGAACCATAAATTTGTTTTCTATGTCTGTAGGTCTACTTCTGTCTTGTATCTTTTTTGTTTTCAGATTCCACATGTAAATGATATCATTTGTCTTCATCTGGCTTACTTTACTCAGTATGAGAGTCTCTAGCTCCATCCATGTTATTGCAAATGACATTATTTCATTCTTTTTATGGCTGAGTAATGAATAGTCCATTAGTCCATTGTATAGTATATATGTATATAGGTATAGGTGTGTGTATGTGTGAGAAATACATATATGTTATATATATATATATATACACACACACATATATATATCTTCTTTATCCATTCATCTGTCGATGGACAGTTAAGATTTAAGTTTCTGCCATGTCTTGGCTATTGTAAATAGAGCTGCAATGCACATTGGGGTGCATGTATCTTTTGGAATTTTGGTTTTCTCCAGATATATGAATTCTTCAAGTGTCTATATCATGAAGCCAGACAGACTTAGAAAGGTAGGGCAACTAACCAAGGCAGTCAGAATTAAGGACTTAACTTCTCATGAAGAAACTAAAGGCAAGCCATTGTTCAGGAAATAAAAGGAAAACCCTCTATACATCCACTGAATTTGCAATCACATTCCAAAAAACTGGGATATTACAATAACCCTTATCTTCTCCCACCTCCCCAATCTCGGCAGCATGTGATATTTTATTTCTTTATTTCATCTGTTCAAATAAATTTCTCCCTTAAAAAACAAAACTTTAGAACTACTTTTCAGTTTTTCATTCCACTTTTCCTATTTCCCTTAAAACTGGCCTGGCTAATGTTTATGCAACACCTGCCAGGGGCCAGGTCCCAAGCTAAGGGTCAAAGTAGATTAGCTCATTCAACCTTCAAGGAAACTCAGGAAGGGGCCCAGGTGACAAGAGCAGAGAGCAGAGCGTCCCAAATCACGGAGCCTGCACGCAAGGGCCCGGGGCTGTCTGCCTCACCGCATTCTCCACCTGCCAGGATACACCCATACCCCACACCTGTCTTCAGAAGTAAGCACGGGAAGAAGGCTTCCTGAAATGCTGTAGGTATGTCACTTCCACAGGGAACGTGTGGCTCAACACTTAGGCCACAGAGATGTCTCCTCCAACAGCACGTCCTGCCACCTGATGAAACTCTGACACGTCTCTTACAAGAAACAAGACATTTTTTTCAGGTCTCTGATAGCTCCACCTGCATAGCAAAAAGTTGCTGCCCTGATTTTTTTTTTTTTTTCTTGCAGGGAAGCCAAGGAGAGCTGTGGTTGGACAGCAGACACTGAAACTGAGCAGAACTAGTCAGTCATAATCTGAATCTGATACTGGGCTTGACGTCCTTCCTGACTCAGGGACAGAACTTCTCAATCTTACTAGAATGTTCCGCAACACAGTGAGACCGGCCCCAGATCATCTAACAAACATCTCTGTGCTTTAACGGCTCTATCCCGTGAAGCAACTAGAAATATTATTTTACCTCATAAGTTTTCAGAGTCACTGAAGTGAGAAAGATGGATCACATTTTTCCCCCTCAGCTACTCTCAATTCTCCTTCAAAAGCAAGGAACAATCAGGCATCCTGGGAGCCTGGCCAACAGCCCAAGTTAAAGAGAGAAAAAGAGAAAGTGCCTGTGTGTATAGGCATGTGTGTACATCTAAGTGTGTACACACGCATGTGTGTGTCTGTGTGAGTGTGTATTTTCAGGAAACATCTGCTTCCATCCCAATTCCAGACACATCGAAGCTTAAGAAGTTACAAAATATAGGGAAAAACAAAACAGAGTTCCGCTGGAGAAGTAATATAAGTGGAAATATTCTTAATGTCATTTTTCATATCATTTAAAAGGTATTACATTCAAATAGAAAAACCGAAGGATCTAATAGAACATACAATAAAAAGTGAATCTTGGAAGTTCCCATTGTGGCTCAGCAGTAATGAATCCAACTACTATCCATGGGGATGCAGGTTCCATCCCTGGCCTCGCTCAGTGGGTTAAGGATCCGGCACTGCCATGAGCTGTGGTGTAAGTCAGAGATGCAGCTCGGATCCCTCATTGCTGTGGCTGCAGCATAAGCCAGGAGCTGTAGCTCAGATTCAACCCCAGCCTGGGAATTTCCATGTGCTTCAGGTGTGGCCCTAAAAAGCAAAAAGAAAAAAGAAAGAAAGAAAGTGAATCTTTTGGGATTTCCCACTGTGGCTCAGTGGGTTTTACAAGCCCAACTAGTATCCATGAGGATGGGGGTTTGATCCCTAGCCTCAATCAGTAGGTTAAGGATCCAGCATTGCACTGAGTTGTGTTGTAGGTCACAGACACGACTTGGATCCTGCATTGCTGCGGCTGTGGTGTAGGCCGGCAACTGCGGCTCTGATGTGACCCTTCGCCTGGGAGTTTCCACATGCCACGGACGAGGCCATAAAAAGAAAAAAAAAAAAGTGAACCTTTTATCACACTGGATGCTTAGAGCCCTGGGAAGGCCCAGAAATAATCACTGTCTCTAGCACATCCTTCTAGAAGTTTTCTGTTTACATGTAGGCTTATCTATCTCCTTATGTTACACACATGGGGACATAATGTACAGGGTCTAAGCTGACAAATTACACCACACCTGACAATTAGGGCAGACCCAGGAGGGCCTAGGGAAGCCACGGCATCATGTGCCCAGTGCTCCATGGGTACAGGGACAAAGGCAATGCCAGCAGCAGAAGCATTAATCTAAGGATCTGATCTAAAGCACACGCGGGGAGGCGGATATGGCTCTGAACTCTCCGTCCAGTCAGAACTGGTTCAAGAAGTGACCGAGGGCAGGCTGAGCCAGCCAGAGGAATGGCCCCACCACTTCAGGGCAGAAAGGGACGGCGTGGTGGGACTTGAGGTAGCCACCAAGGCCAGGACTGCTAGGGTCCCCATGGCACCTGCTAGGAAACATCTACAACTTCCATGAAGTGAAAATGAGATGACTAATCAATGGCTTTACAGTATAATCCTCTTCTGTGGGCTTGATACAAAATACATATTAAGAAAGTTGAAAGAATGTCCTCCCCAGAATGTGGACTCCAGGAGCACAGGAGAGCTTCTGGCTTATTCAACACAATCCCTGAGGCCTAGACCTCCGGCTGGGTTCTGTGCACACTCAGGCTCCGGGTTCAGAAGGGCACCACCCTTGAGTTAACACTCCGCTGCCATCATTAGAAAATTCTCAATAAATTCTGAATGAGGGAATCCTACGTTTTCATTTTGCACAGGGCGCCACAAATTATGCAGTCCTGCCTAGAATACTGCCTGTCTTAGGGCAGGTGTCTGATTTATTTGTCAAATACACACATTAGTGAATTAATGGAAGCTGCCTTGGAACAGGGGTCTACAGAGCAAACTACAGCCTCCAGGCCAATCCTAGCCCTCCATGTGTTCTGGTAAATAAAGTTTTATTAAAACACAGCCAGAGCCATTTGCATCCTGTCTGTGGCTGCCTTTGCATTACAATAGAAGGATTGAGTAATAGTGACAGAGACTATAGGGCTAGGAAGCTTAAAATATCTATAATCCAGGAGTTCTTCTGTGGCACAGCTGGTAAAGGATCTGGTGTTGTCACTGCAGCCGCTTGGGTCACCGCTGTGGCACGGGTTCATTCCCTGGCCAGGGAACTTCCACATGCCTCAGGCAAGGCCAAAAAAAAAATATTTACAATCCGGCCCTTTGCAGGAAAATGTTTCTGACACCTGCCTTAGAACACTGTCTCAAATTTTTCTACCCAAAAGAGCAGAAATGACAGGCAGTCTTGGGAAACCTGGTGGGTTAGCCTTCAGCAACTAGCCATAAACAAGCTATTTCTTAGGTTTCTGTCTTTAAAGGTAATGTGGATTTTGCATCTTGTACGCAAATAAAAGTGTTTTTTATTGCAAATAAAAGTGTTTTTAATCTACAATGATCTGGATGACCACTTTTAATCCCTGGAGGTCCCCCTCGCCAAGGATGAGTATGCAAAGAGCACAAGCACCACAGTTTGCAAACTGAGGCCCTCATTCCTCCTCCTTAAAAGACCCAGTGGAGAAGGAAGGCTCTGGTATCATTTCAGTGGCCCCAGAACCACACCACATAGCCATCATTTCTTCCCAGCCCAGAAGTCTTGCTCTGAGAAGATTCAAAAGGACATTCACAGTGGAATCCTGAATGCCCTTGCTCTTGACTGAATGCGATACAAGTCTACCCCCCACTGCCCTGAGAGACTAGAAAGGGATTAGATTATTTTTCCCCAGGCAGATTTCAGAAACTATGTAGAGAGAGCTATTTCAGAAGCCAGCTCTACCTGTTGGAAAGTTTTCAGCCTTGGGACTTGATTGAAGAATTTTTGGAAGGCCAGCTTCCTCACAATGGTCCGGTGATGGCAGGCCAGTTCAGCGCATAGCCGAGAGGACTTTAGAGGCCTTTGCCTCTGATATCTGCATACATTCTTTTCTTTTCCTTCTTTTCTTTTTTTTTTTTTGTCTTTTGTCTTTTTAGGTCCACACCCGCAGCATATGGAGATTCCCAAGCTAGGGGTCGAATTGACTACAGCTGCTGGCCTACGCCACAGCCACAGCAACACCAGATCTGAGCCATGTCTGCAACTTACACCACAGCTCACAGCAACGCCAGATCTTTAACCCACTGAGCAAGGCCAGGGATCGAACTCACAACCTCATGGTTCCTAGTCGGATTCCTTTCTGCTGCACCACGACGGGAACTCCTATACATTTTCTTCCTAGCCACAGGATCTGGGGGCTTCGAACGGTGGAGAGGGAGTCTCTCCTGAGGAACTGGCTACAGTAAGTTCAGGGAAAACACATAATCCCATCAGAGAAAAATACAATATATCAGAAAGGGAGGCAAGGAAGGCCCCAGGAGAGAAGGAACCCCAGTGAAGTCTCAGCCCCCTGGGAGAATCTCTAGAGTAACAGCAAATTAAAATTGAAGGATGATTCCTAGAGATATCAAGAAATGCTTAACTTTGGGGACTCTTACAGGAGGTTTGCTTATTTACTTATTTACTTGTTTTGTCTTTTTAGGGCCACACCCGAGGCATATGGAGGTTCCCAGGCTAGGGGCAGAATCGGAGCGGTAGCTGCCAGCATACACCACAGCCACAGCAATGCCTGACCCAAGCCACAACATTGACTTACACCGGAGCTCACAGCAACTCGGGATCCTTAACCCACTGAGTGAGGCCAGGGATCGAACCCGTGTCCTTATGGATACTAGTCTGGTTCCTTACCGCTGAGCCACAATGGGAACTCCTGCTTCCTTTATTTGTGTTGAGGGAGGGGTAACTTTATGTCTTCGTCTGTGATAAAATAATTCATGGGACCCAAAAGGACAGACATTGAAAACACAGTGTGGCAAAGGCACTGTCGGCTGACCATTTCCTTCCAGCGGTTGTCAGTAAAATATCACACAAAAATGGGAAGCTGTTGACAGTATCTGTCACAAAAACCAGTGATGGGAAGAACTGGAAAGGTACAGTCCTGGCGAGGGGTAAATGCAGATCTCACTGGTGTTGTTGGGAGACCCACGGAAAGGGCCTGTAGGGGGTGAACCCTCTTGGGAGAACTGAACGCCTCGGAGGGTCATTTCCCAACCATACTCCCAACCCCTCCATCCTTAACTGCTGGTCAGCAGCCCAGCCCACACCTCAGAGGAGGAAAACACTCGCTGCTGTGATAGGCTTCTTCACCCTCAAACCGGAATTCAAACCACCACCGCGGTAACTACACACTTATTACAATTTACCTACGCCTCAGACAATAAAACTGCTACACTGGATGGAGAAAGGGGGTCACAGCAGGATCTCCAGATTCAGTATTAGATATCTCACCTTCAGCAACTCCCTCTCCCCTTTCCTCTGCCTCTGTAATACAATGAGATTATGATGAACCTGGGAAACTTGGAATTATGCTATTGCCATCCCAAACATGAATTTACTTATTTATTTTTATTTTTATTTTTATTTTGCCTTTTCTCGGGCCGCTCCTGCAGCATATGGAGGTTCCCAGGCTAGGGGTCTAATGGGAGCCATAGCTGCAGTTCCTAGCCCCAACGGGAACTCCCCAAACATGAATTTAGATAAAGAAAGAACTTCGGGAGTTCCCATCCTGGAGCAGCGGTTAACGAATCCGACTAGGAACCATGAGGTTGCGGGTTCGGTCCCTGCCCTTGCTCAGTGGGTTAACGATCTGGCGTTGCCGTGAGCTGTGGTGTAGCTTGCAGATGCGGCTCGGATCCCGCGTTGCTGTGGCTCTGGTGTAGGCTGGCAGCTACAGCTCGGATGAGACCCCTAGCCTGGGAACCTCCATATGCCGCGGGAGTGGCCCAAGAAATGGCAAAAAGACAAAAAAAAAGAAAAAAAAAAGAAAGAACTTCGCAGTTCAGCTTGGGAAGATATCTGTCTCAGTCTCTCTCAAGTCAAATGTCAAATCACATCCAAAAATCCCTGATTTTTTTTTCAGCCTAAGTCCATTTTAGTTTAGATAAATAACATACATTATGAGAACTAGACGTGCAACACAAGGCGATGCTTACTCATATTTAAAATGGGTCACTTTGTGAGTTTCTTTCAGTGGATAATTTCCCTATTTTGTTCACATCGTGGTTTTAAAAGTCACCTCAACTTCCCAGAAGCATATGGGCTGCATAAAGCAAAGTCCACTTGCATTTTTATTCAGGGTGTTCCCAAAGCCTTTCAAACTTCACCCTATAAATCCTCACTGCTATCTTCTTACAGGTAAAATAAACAAATAAATACCAGAACACATTTTAAAAATACTCCTTCAGAGTTTCTGTACTGGCTCAGTGGTTAATGAATCTGACTAGCATCCATGAGGATGCAGATTCGATCACTGAGGCCTTGCTCAGTGGGTTAAGGATCCCGCGTTGCCGTGACCTGGGGTGCAGGTCACAGACACAGCTCAGATCCTGCGTTGCTGTGGCTGTGGCGTAGGCCAGCACTTACAGCTCCGATTCGACCCCCTAGCCTGGGAACCTTCATATGTCATGGGTACAGCCCTAAAAAGCAAAAAAAAAAAAAATCCTCCTTCTTCCATCAACATTGTCAACCATGGAAAGGTAAATTCATCCCAGTGAAATGTTTAAGCACCCTGAGCTCAGAGACTATGGGGATCCCTGAAACACAACAGACTTAGTATTGTTTTCAAGAGAGAGATTTCTAAAACAAAGGTGGGGTGCAGAAGTACAGAGTTGATGCAAACAGTACTATTCAGATATAAATGAAGATGCGCAGTGCATGAAGTCTCTGAACCAGAAACCAGGATCACTGGCCCAGTGGAACCAAGGACCATTTTTTGCGTGTAGGTACCCAGTGGGAGGCTGCGAGCATCTTCCATTCTCCTAGCTTAAGAGGCAGGGACAAAGCAGCAGAACAACAGGGAGTCACAGAGTGGCCCTCTCCAAAGAGCCTAGAGGTGCTGGCAAGAGGGAGGGCCACTTATTCTTCTCCACCAGTAATAACAGACAAGAGGTGACAGTCACTGAGCACCTACAGTGGGCAAAACTGGTCTACACACTTTCACCTGTATTCACCTGTCTGTGACTCCTTCTCACTCTTAAAAATTCAGCTCCAAATAATAAAAATAAATTAAAAAGCAAAACAAACTATATATATATATTTATAAACTCCACCTCAAAGACCTTTTGTATATATAGGTTGTATTGATGTTTACTGTATTAGGAATTTAAATAGAGAAAAAAATTAGATACTTATTAATGCACTGAAAAATTATAATCAACCTGTTGGAGTTCCCTGGTAGCTCAGCAGGTTAAGGATCTGGCGTTGTCACTGCAGCTGCTCAGGTCAATGCTGTTATACAGGTCCAACCCCTGGCCCAGGAACTTCTGCATGACTTGGGCATGACCAAAGAAAAAAAAAATTATAATCAACCTATTACACATTAACGGAAACATCTTTTTAATGAACAGCAACAGTATTTTCCAAAGCAAAAAAGAAAATTAGTGAAAAGAATGGCATTGTTTTACATTTTGGCAAATTTCCACAAATTTGTACTCTCCTAACTGCTTTGGCATTCAATCTGTCACACCCTCCCAGGTCCCAGGAGCATGGAGAAAACTCCATATACAGTCAAACAGGAATGAATGTGCAAACGGCAAATAAGAAAGTTCCCATCATGGTTAAGCAGAAACGAATCTGACTAGCATCCATGAGGACACAGGTTCGACTCCTGGCCTCACTCAGTGGGTTAAGGATCCAGCATTGCCGTGAGCTGTGCTGTATGTAGGCCACAGACGTGGCTCGGATCCCACGTTGCTGTGGCTGTGGTGTAGGCCGGCCGCTACAGCTCCGATTTGACCCCTAGCCTGGGAACCTCCCTGTGCCGTGGGTACAGCCCTAAAAAAAAAAAAAAAAAAAAGGCAAATAATATCTTTGAGCTATTATGAAAACAGTTTTGACCTTGTGGACCTCTGAAAACTCTTGGGGACTCCTAAGGGTACCCAGACCACAATTATTATCTCCATTTCACAAATGAGCAAAGTGGCATAGAGAAGTCAAGGCGCGATCCAAGGACACATTGCTGGGACAGGTCAGAGCAGGCGAAGTGAAAGAGCATAATACCCTCTTTTGGTTGTTTGTTACAAGGACTGACTGGGATCATGAAGGTAAAGAGCTGAGTGTCCTGCTTGGTTATCACAAGCCTTCAGTAAGTAACATCAATATTTCCCAGTGGGTAAGTTCTAGTAAAGAAGTTAGGGAAGCACGGCACATTTCTCATCAACTAATTATTTGACACCAGCAAGAAAAAATAAAACTCGAAGGTGTTGTCCAGAACATAGAGTCTGCATGGGCTCTCAGGATGGAAGTTTTTTGCTACTCAGAAACTCCAGGGCCTTATTCCACCCTCTATTAGGCAAATGATATGGCGGGCTGCACACATGTCGCCTTGTCCCTTGGGAAACCTGAGCAAGCCAAGAGAACTGCTCCATTATTTACAGCCTCCTTTTTGCATCACGCTGTATTTACAAGCAATCCTCCACAAACAACAATGGCGAGTCCGGTCTGTGCAGCCAAACCTTTCCTAGGAACTAGTATCTGTGGTCTCCCCATCCAGAGGCTCAGCACTCCACTGCTCTCCTTGTCCATCAACTTTCTTAACCCACATGGTCCTCCTGCTCCTGCCTGTGGCCAGTACTCAAGTTGAGAATGCAGTCACTTTTGTCCCACCTCAATTGGAGAAGTGAGCTCACCTGGGGAAGTGAACTGGGGCAGTTCAGGCCACTGCACTCTCAAAATACCACCCTAAACAGAAAGCAAGAACAAGAGGCGCCTAAAGCTACTGCTTCAATGCAAGTGCAGGCAACCAGCATCTCTCAACAGGAGCACTGCAAACTGGTCTCTCTGTCTCCACTTTGACATCCTCCGCTCACACATACCCCAGCCTACTCTCTACCAACAGCCAAAGCGATCTTTCAAAAGCATAGAAGGGATAAAGTCAGTTCTCTTGCTTAAAACACTTCCAAAGCTCCACCACTCAGTTGGAATAAAATTCACGCTCCTCATTTTGGTTTATAAGGACCTACCTCATCTGGCCCCTGTCCATCTTTCTCGCTACAAGCAGGGGTTCCTCCTCTCTGGCCTTTGCTCTCTCTGCTCCCACTACTTGCCCTACTCCCCTAGGATCTCCAATAGCTCAGATGTCACCTTCTGGAAGAGGCCTTCTCTGCATGCCCTCTGTAGAGTTCCATCTCGATCCCTCCACACAGTTCCACTGGAGACTTCAGAACACTTACTCTCAGAACTTATCCTAATTTTACTGACATATTCCTCATCTCCCCCTTCCACATCCTCCTCCTGGAAGGTAAGCCCCTAAAAGCAAGGGCTCCACTTGGTCCCCCCAAGACACCTCCAGAGCCTGGCACCGTGCCTGGCACAGAATAAGCACTCAGCAAACCCGTCGAATGAATGAAGCAGCGGCGCCCAGAGTCTCGACCTGGCGTCCACGGTGCCCGGGGCGCATCCGCACCGTCCGGCCGCCCCGCCGGGACCACTGGGCGTGCCGCCGGCCGTGGGACGGGTTGGGGGGTGGTGGGGCGGGATGCGATTACTACCCCACCCGACCGCGCGCCCGGCCCGGCGCAGCAGGTGCCTCCCGGGAACGTGCACACAGGCTGTCCCCGCCCCGGGTCGGCGCCACCGCCCTGCTCACCCGGACTCACCATGGTGGCCCGGCCGCCGGTATCCCCGGCGGGTGAGAGGCGAGCGCGGTGGACGCGAGGAGGAGAAGCGAGCGCTGGAGCCGGCGCGGCTGACAGGTGCGGTGCCCGCCTCAGACCATGGCTGCTTCCCACAATGCCCTCGAAGTGAAAGTTTGCAGACTCCTCCCTGCGCCGCTGCCCTCCCTCCCCTCCTGCCCCTCCCATCTCACTCCCTACCCCCTCCCTCCTCCCACCTCCCTCCTTCCCCTCCTCCTCTCCTCTTCCTCCTTCTCCTCTTCCTTGTCTCCATCTTCCCCTTTTCTCCTCCCCCTTCTCCCCTCTCGGTCTCTCTCCTCCCTCCTCCCCCTCCCTTCTCTCCCTCCTCCCCCTTCCTCCCTCCTCCCACTGTGCTTCGCGTTCTTCCCCCTCCTCCCGCCCCGCGCCCGCCCGGCGCCCGCATCGGGCCCCGCCCCGCGCTGTCCTTGCTGCCTTAGGTGCGAATATACCTGTGCGCGCCTCTGCAACCTGGCCTGCCCTGCTCGGCGTTGGTGGATCTGCGCGGGGAAACCGGAGCGGGGCTGCTTTCCTGATTCTGCCGAGCGAGTGTGTCATTCATTATCAGACCTAGCGAAGAGATTTCCGGAGACGCGTTCGGGAAGGGTCACTGGTTTTGTAGTCCTAAACCGCGTAAGGGAGGGAGCCTTTGGCGGAGCTAGAATTAGAAGCGATTTCTTGCCTCCGATTTCTTTCTTCTCACGTGTATGTATAATATACATATGGCTGCAGTACAAGGATGTGGGTCATTTCAGATAGGCCGGGTTTTAAGAGGTATCTCCTAAAACTGTAGCGTCCAGTATCTAATCTTACTCCTCCCCTTGGATTTTCTTAAGATTGGAGTTTCCACCTGGGGCCTTAGGAGTTTCCAAACCCCCAAATTGTAAGCAGAGCTTGGAGTGCATTTTATGTTCGTTTGGGAGAGTCGGTTGGTTTTATCAACTACCTAAAGACATGTGAGACCCCAAAAAGGTTAAGAAACTTTGCCTGAGTTTCTGGAACCAAAATTGGTGAAAGTCCTTCTCAGGATGTGCCTTCTGCGCGGCGCAGGGGGCGGGGGCATCCACCCTTTTGATAACGCCACATTCATCAGCGCTTTCTCTGTGCCCAGCCCTTCAGAAGGAGCGCAGGGATCCAGCTGGGAACAAACAAGCTGCTCTCTTCTGAAGCTTATAGTTTCTTGTGGCTCAGCGAATAATAACCAAAATAAATAATTACAAAGTAACGAGTGCTAAGTAGGTGAGAAGATTACCACAGAAAATGCCTACAGGTTGCTAGAACCTGCACAGCGGAAGCTGCATTTATTTAGCGGGAGCGTCAGGGAGGGCTGGTCCCTGAGGAGGTGACATGAGATGTGGAGGTGAGGAGCTAGGGCTCTGAAGGGGAAAAAAAAAGAGTCATCCTTCTCAAAAGACTCCAAAGAGGGCCTCTGGGGCTGGAGTTAAATTAGAGGAGGTCAGAGGGTGGGCAGGAGGCAATGGGTCTTCCCTACCTTAAGGCAACCTGTGTACTAAAAGCCCCCAAGACAACTGCAGCCTTCCTCCTGCAAATTCTCAGTAAGCTCAAGTGTCTCCTGGTCCTGGATTTTTCAATGCCGCAGGCCTTTGATAGATTCCCAGGGGGATCAGACAGGACCCCCCCCCCAACCCTCAGATGTGACTGTTCACCCTGGAGATCTGCTGTGGACACCCTCTCCCGGAATGTGGAGGTTCAAGTTGGGCAGCAAGAAACAGTGGCCTGCGGAAAACATCCACACCTCTTTACGGTCAGAGCTGGCGCTATTTTGAGCTCAGCCTGTGCTCCTCTGATGCCTTAATAAATCTCCTTTGTTCTGCTAACTTGGCCTTGAGCGATCCTCCCTCCGCAAACCTAACAACCTCCTGATAGCTTCCACCTGGGGTGGTGGCATCTGTCAAGAGAACTCTAGGACCCAGGGGCCCTGTAAATCAAAATGCTCCACTGGGAAGATGGTCCAATCCTGAAGGGGCCTTTGGTGTGCAAATCTGCTGTCATAAGCCTAAGTCAGGGAGCCTGGTGTGGTATGTGACGTGGTTCAGATCAAAGCCATCTCTGAGCTGGTGTGTGTGATTCTGGGCGTGGACATCTACTCACAACACAAAGCCCTGGTGTTGTGTCAACCTGATTTGAGTTTCACTGCTCAAATCACTCCATAACTGTATAGTAACGGAAGACACCGCGAATACAGAAAAAACCACCATGGAGTCCAAGCGGGGGGAGAGGGAGGGTTGGAGTTACAATCAGGACATGATGATAAAGCAAAAATTATGATAGTCTAAGCCAAAATATCAGCTTTCTAGAAATTGAGAAGAGTCAAGCTACAAGTTTAAAAAAATAAATAAATAAAAGAAGCAAAGGAGAGGCCAGCTTCAAAACCAGCTCTTACCCTTCCTCCAGGGTAGCACACGTTTGATTGAAGCCTGACCCCGCTGTTCTTGAATGCCTTGCTGTTCATGTCTTAAGTAATCAACAGTAATCTCCAGTAATCTCTTCTGCAGCATTCAGGAATTCACCTTGTCATGGGGAAACTTGTGGTTGGAGGCCTTATGTTCTTAGAAAACTCCTTTTCCTTTGAAAACTGGACATTTTTATTCCAAATAAAAGAACCTTATCCAATAAATTTCTAAAGAATATTTTCAGAAAATTTTCAGTTAAAAAAATATTATAGGTTCATTGTAGATTTGGAAAATACAGAAAAGTGGTCTCTTAAAGCCCCACTTTAAATTTTACCTTATTGTATGTAGTGTATTTCCTTTTAGATTTGTATTCTGCAGACACAGAAGAGAGAAAGAGATTTCGTTTTTAAAACAAAAATTGGAATCCTATCATATGTCCTGTTTTATACTTAACTGATTGGGTTTTGTTGGTTGGTTTTTGCAAACATGGTTATTGAACACATGTTAATGGAGCATCTGCTTTGTGCCAAGAACTGTGCTGGCTACTGGACATAGAACAGTGGGAAAAAAAAAAAAAAAAAAGACATGGTCCCTCTCAAGTTGAATGTACTGTGTTATAGGGAAGACAAATGTCTTTTTTAAAATAACACCTAAATGTATAATTTTCACAAATGCTATTAAAGGGAAGGAGAAAGTGCTATGTTAACATGTAGTAAAAAAAATTTCCTTGGATTTCCTGTTGTGGCTCACAGTAACAAGTCCAACTAGTATCCATGAGGATGAGGGTTCAATCCCCAGCCCTGCTTAGTGGGTTAAGGATCTGGTGTTGCCGTGAATGTGATGTAGGCCAGCAGCTGCAGCTCCAATTCCACCTCTAGTCTGGGAACTTCCCTATGCTGAGCGGCGTGGCCCCACCCCCCAAAAATCCTGGCAGACATTTGTTGTTTGCCTCCCCAGGAACCATTCCTCCTGCTTCTGGAAATCCCAGTTTGGGTGTGGGGACCCAACGCACACGTAACTCTTAGCCTTAGGAGTAGCACGTGGCCTGACAGCAACCAGAGAGCTCAGAGAACTGTTTTCAATGCATTTCAGCGGCAATGATTGGTTCTAAAATCGGCATAAGCTTGGAGTCAAGTAACCTAAGCCAACCGGACTAAATTCTGGGACGTTTTTTGGCATCCTCTTGGAGAAGTACATCCACTCTTCCTACTAGGTTAGAAGGTGAAAGAGGAAGCTGGAGCCACTGCAGCCACCTTAGCACCACAAAGGATGAGCTTCTGTTCGGAGCCAACACCAAAGAAATGGGGCCAAGAGACAAGGAGATAATCAGGTCCTGGTGAAAGTTTTTAAGTCCCAGATCAAGCTGGAAATGAACTCTGGATTTTGTGATTACCTGAAGTAGTTTGGGTTGTCACAGTGTGGGTGATTAAGATGAGTCACAGTATAAAGTTTCCCTGAGGGCGGGAGGTATAAGGTGAGACCTGAGGAATTAGTAGGAGTTAAACTGGCCTGGAGCAGGGGGGAGGTGAAGAAAGCAACTGAAGGTGAGAAACGGCATGCTCAAGTTCAGGGGCCTGGGGCAGATGTAGCTATAAAATAGTGGAGCAAAAAGCTTGAGTGCAGGAGTTTGGATTAAGGATTCAGAACATGAGATCAAGAAATGAGAAGCCATTTAAGACTTACAAGAAGAGAAGTGTCAAAATTTGTCTTAAAGATATTTATTAACAGTCCCATTTGCTGTGGTGTGAACAGAACAGGTGGCAGACAGGAGGGGATGCAGGGAGTCTAAGGAACAAGTGACGGGTGATACTGTGACTTCCACAAGGATGTTCCGATGGATGTTTTTTTTTTTTACTCAATGCTACTTTGTGAGAATCTCTCAATATTAATTTCTAGTTTAAAAAACCACAGTACTTTTTTTTTTTTTGTCTTTTTAGGGCCACACCCACAGCATATGGACGTTCCCAGCCTAGGGGTCTAATCAGAGGTATAGCCGCCGGCCTACACCACAGCCACAGCAACGCCAGATCTGAGCTGCATCTGTGACCTACACCACAGCTCACGGCAATGCCAGATCCTTAACCCACTGAGCAGGGACAGGGATTGAATCCACAACCTCGCGGTTCCTAGTTGGATTCGTTTCCACTGCACCACAATGGGAACTCCCAAAAAACCTCAGTACTTAAAGAACATATAAAGAGTCCATTCTTGGTCTATTCCTATTCTATTCCCTTATACTGATATATAATGAAATTCCAGGAATCTAAGTCCTTATGACAAAATACTGAGATTATTTTCACTTGTTATTTTATGAATATTACAATGGAAATCTTGTACATAAAATTTTTCTCCCAGCTTCTGGTTACATCAGGATAAATTCATAAAGTTCAAATTACTGGTGCAGAGAACAAACCTTCTCGAAGCTCCTCTCTCTCTCTCCCCATACACACACAAACACACACACACACACACACACACACACACACACACACACACCCATTAAGGAAGATTGTACCAGGGAATTCCCATCATGGCTCAGTGGTAACAAACCCGACTAGTATATCCATGAGGACTTGGGTTCGATCCCTGGCCTCAGTCAGTGGGTTAAGGATTCAGCGTTGCTGTGAGCTGTGGTGTAGGTCACAGATGCAGCTCGGATCCCAACATTGCTGTGGCTGTGGTATAAAGCTGGCAGCTACAGCCCCTATTTGACCCTAGCCTGGGAACTTCCATAGGCCACAGATGTGGCCCTAAAAAGACCAAAAAAAAAAAAAGTATTGTACAAGTTTACACTGATCCACATTCCTACCAGTAACAAACAACCCATGTAACTCTTGAACGAAGAATAAATTTCAGGCGTTCCCTGTAGGCCCAGGGGTTAAGGATTCAGTATTGTCACTGCTAGAGCCTGAGTAACTGCTGTGACTCAGGTTGGATCCCTGGCCTGGGAACTGCCATGGGCATAGCCAAAATGAATAAATAAATAAATAAATTTCCTTATAAACAAAGTTCCAGCTGAATTACCTGGAGAAGACTCACAAGTAGGCTGACTAGTCTCACTTTAAGTTCCTGCTCACAAATGTAAACAGCCTTTAGGGAGTTCCTGTTGTGGTTCAGCAGGTTAAGAACCCAACATTAGTGTCCGTGAGGATGCAAGTTCCATCCCTGTCCTGGCTCAGTGGGTTAAGTGCAACGGGAGTGGCAGACACGACTTGGATCTGGCGTTGCTGTGGCTGTGGTATAGGCTGGCAGCAGCTGCTCGGATTCGACGCCAAGCCTGAGAACTTCCATATGCTGCAAGTGGGATCACAAAAGGAAAAAAAAAAATAACAATAAATATATAAATAAATAGCCTTTAGGGCCACGGGGGGTGGGGGGGTTCCCGCAGCCAACTTGCTCCCCTCTGCTGAGGCCTGTTGAACACCTTCTCTTCCCTCCTCAGACCTGAGCACTTCCTCCCCCTTCCTCCCGCTGAGCTTTTCATTCACTGAGCGAATAGGAGCAACCAAAAGACAACCTCTTTCACCCTTAACACACCCATGTGCAGCCTTCCCGAGTTCTCTCTCATTTCCCACCCGCTACCACCATGCATGGCCTGTCAGGACCCCTCTATTGGGGCACAGGTACCCCACCTCGCCCCTCGCAGAGGCAAGGATCTCATTCTGGAATGGCCACTTTCTTTCCTTCATCGGCACTTCCTTTCTACAGCAACATCCTTAAATATGCAGTGATACCCTCCATCTTTTAAAAACAAGACAAAATTTCCTTTGGCCAACCTTCTAGCTGCCAAACTATACCTCTTCTCTCTCTTTTTTAATGTTTATTTTGTTAATGTTTATTTTCTAGCTGCCAACCTATACCTCTTCTCTCTTTTCTTTTAATGTTTATTTTGTTAATGTTTATTTTTAATGGTTTATTTTTTTAATGTTAATTCAGCAGGCAGAATTTCCCAGGCCAAGAATCAAACCCGTGCTGCAGCACTGACTATGCTGGATCCTTTAACCACTAGGCCACCAGGGAACTCCTCTCTTCTCCCTTTTATAGTAATGTCTCAAACAGTTCGCCGTTACTCCCTGTCTGTATCCACTCATCCCACAGGCTTTTGAACCTACTCCCATTAGGCTCCAGCCCCCGCCATGCTGCTTTTATGAGGTCACCACCGAGCTCGTGTTGCTCAACCCAGTGGGGAGCGCTCAGTCGTCCTCTCCATCCATCCATCAGCAACGTTTGCCCAAACTGCATACAACTTCCTCCAGGAAACAGTTTACCTGGAAGCCAGGACACCACCCTTTCCAAGCTCCAAAGGCTTCCCTGGAACCATCCTTTTGCCTTTGCTCAATCCCCTCATTTTCCAATCCTCTGAGCACTGGACTACCCAGACCCAGGGTTTGCACCTCTCACACCTTCACACTCTCCCTGGTTTAGCTGAGATATGGCATGGGTTAGGATAGTGAGTGTTTCAAAGCTTCTAGTGTGGGTTTGGACCAGTTTTTGAAGGGCACTAATGTCAGTCAAATAATACCTGTTTTACTTTTAGACAATGAGGATCTATTGAAGGTTTTTAAGCTAGAGTGAGGATGTAGGGAGGGGGGACAGAGGAGAGGGTGAGTGTGTGGCTGGAACAAAGCTGTGCTTGAAGGAGATTAACTCGAGAAGGTATTTGGCTGACGGGCATAAGAACATGATGCCAGAGGAGCTCTTGAAACAACTGGATGCCCAGTCAAGTGGGACGTTCAATGGACCTTGTGAGATTTGAGAATGAATCTAGTAAACTGGCCAAGAAATTCAGTGTGTGTATGTGACATAATTTACTGACATGAGCATACACACACACACACACACACACACACACACACACACACCCCAGATGAAGATAAAAATTCCGCAAGGAATTCAGTTTCTTTGGGTTATGGTTTTATGGATTCCTGAAATCAATCACCAGGAGAGGCAGTACACAAACTCTCAAGTTGTTTCCATTTCTATATAAGCATGTTTCCAACATGATTCTCATGCAGAAGGGATTTATGGAAAGAGGGGTGTGAATCCCAGAGCCAGAGCTGTGGTGGAATCAGGACAGATCCCTGAGAAAGGTGGGAACCCAGCAAGTCACCCCTATAAGTTCTCAGTGGGGGATGCTTTGAGTAGGCCCCTCCCTCTTTGGGGACCACAGATTGGCTTTCAAAACATAGCTACCTGCATATGACCAAGAGTGGGCTGGTCTCCCATCTCTTCCTGACATGCTAAAGACCTTGAGCAGACATCACACATCCCTGAGAATGTGAAATTATTATTAAAGAATGAGACAGATATCCCTGCAGTTACCTGCACCTTTCCCTTAGAGGTTTAATGGTCTCTCACCAAATGGCATGTATACTAATTAATACTATTCAAATGTTACTTCATCACCCTGTAAATGCCAGATTGTTTTCAGAAAAGAAAAAAGATATCGAGTGTATATTAGCGTATGTGTGTGATGATGCAAAATGCTTCCTGCTGGCTATTGAAATCTGCACGGTAATCTCTGGAATTTGCAAATAAGTAAGATTTACTGATGTCATCAAACAAGTCTTGTCAGGAAGTGAGCAAGGTCATTCTTTCTAATCATCGTGGTGATCTGGTTAAAGTCTCACTCAAAATCAATGGAATGGGAGTAATAGTTTCTGGGTTTCTTGCTTTGTTAATCTGGTCAAATACAAGATACTTCACCAAAGCAGGCTGATGGTTATCACTGCTACACCAAAGGAGAAAAGAAAACGGAACACACATACACCTTGATATTGGGTGGCAGTTACGATCACCACTGAGAATGCAGAATATGTCAACGGAATGGGTGCCAAGTAAACTCGAGAGCCTTTCATGTGTGAGAGCTGGCCTTGGGTTTGATCCTCCAGGCATGTTCCCAGACCTGCCTTCCCCAGCCTGGGCCTTGGTTTCAAAGGATTGGCATCCTTCCTGACTGCTGCACTGTGCTTTTTTTTTTTTTTTTTGGCTTTTTAGGGCTTGCGGCTTGTGGAAGTTCCCAGACTAGGGGTCGAATCAGAGCTGTAGCTGTCAGCCTATACCACAGCCACGGCAACTTGGGATGCGAGCTGCATTTGCAACCAACACCACAGCTCACGGCCACACCAGATCCTTATCCCACTGAGCAAGGCCAGAGATGGAACCTCCGTCCTCATGGATACTAGTTGGATTCATTTCTGCTGAGCCACGATGGAACTCCCCCACTGCGCTTTTGTCTGACTTCCGCCAGCATTTGCTCCCTACTTATTTCCACCCTACTTTGGAATTCTAAACACTCAACCAACTACCACACTCCAGGAAATTCTTGTGGCCACTCACCCAATCCAGTGGTGATGTTGACAAGTTGCCCAAGACATAAATAAGATGTTTGGGGCCAGGTTTTTTTTTTTTTTTTGTCTTTTTGCCTTTTCTAGGGCCACTCCCACGGCATATGGAGGTTCCTAGGCTAGGGGTCTAATCGGAGCTGTAGCTGCCAGCCTACGCCAGAGCCATAGCAACACAGGATCGGAGCCGCATCTGCGACTACACCACAGCTCACGGCAACGCCGGATCCTTAACCCACAGAGCAAGGGCAGGGGTCAAACCCACAACCTCATGTTTCCTAGTCGGATTCGTTAACCACTGCGTCATGACGGGAATTCCTGGGGCCAGATTTATAGCTGGGTAAAAGGAGTCTTCAGTCTGTTCTGAAGCTTAATGCCATGTTGGTAGCATACGTTGCCAGTCTCCTATAGAATAAACCAATATTTAAATTTCCCATCAACCAGAGCATCCCTGAAAGTTCCTGTTGTAGCTCAGTGGTAAGGAACCTGACTGGTATCCATGAGGACACAGGTTTGATCCCTGGCCTCCCTCAGTGGGTTGGGGATCCAGCTTGGTGAGCTGTGGTGTAGGTTGCAGACGCAGCTCGGATCCTGAGTTGCTGTGGCTGTGGCGTAGGCCAGCAGCTAAAGCTCTGATTAGACCCCTAGCTTGGGAACTTCCATAGGCTGCAGGTGTGGCCCTAAAAAGCAACAAACAAACAAACAACAACAACAAAACAGATGATCCTTAGCCCTGGTGTTCCTGGTAAGCAACAGCCTTTGGTTTTGTAGCATTTGGTCAAAGTCCCCGTGTTATCCTGTGTCCCTGTGCAGACTGAACATGGTACAGAGTCACTAGATAAAAGTGTATGTTGGGAAAGGGACTGAATCTCAAAGCCAGTGATTTCAAAATCCGGGGTAGGGAGTGAGGAGGACTCGGGAGAACAATCAGAATCACCTAGCCTTCAAGTGAGTTGGGAGTGGGTAAGATGGGAGAGTTAACTTCTCCCCAGGGTCATGTGCTGGAATTGTCTTAAAGGAGAGGAGCTCCTGCAGCAAGACGTCCTGAGTGGCAGGTTGGTCTCTCTTCCTTCCTGCCATGTGAATTTGGGCAAGATGCTTAACCTCCCTGTGCCTCCATTTCCTCTTCTGTAAAGTGGAGATAATCATTCTTTTGCCTCCTAAATACACTGGCAGTATTAAAAAGTCTACACTCAGCGCTTCTGCTGTGGCATGGTGAGTTAATGATCCGGCTTGTCTCTGTAAAGGTGTCGGTTCAAGCCCCCACCCAGCACCACGAGTTAAGGATCCAGGGTTGCCGCAGCTGTGGTGTAGATTGAAGCTCCAGCCCAGATTTGATCCATGATCCAGGAACTGCGGATGAGGCCGAAAAAGAAGGAAAAAAAAAAGTCTGCACTCAATAATTACAGTTGTTACTACTGCTATAGCAAACTTAATTACTATAAACTTTATTTAAAAGCTGCCATATCTACTCACTGAACAAAAACAACTTTCCCAATGCATATTAAAATGTGCGTCTTAAAAGCATGTTTCAAAGCAATAGAGAGCACTGAATGGGATGGTAGCTCCGTGGCTCCAGCCAGCTTGTCCCCAACCGTGCAAGCCACACTCAAGTTTCACATGAAACTCAAGCAATACGCGGAGTAATAACCTGCACACACAGGCAGGACTTGGATGATGACACAGTCTCAAGGTTCTTTAGGGTAAGTGATATAAATGCACAGGAGTGGTTGCTGGATCTGCAAAGGCAGAGGTTGTCACCTGAGAAAACGTCAGCTTGCTATCTCCTGCCTTCAGGAATTCGTGAGAGAATACTTTGCCTCCTTTTGTTGAAAGAGATCAGGTTCTCTGCCTTCTAATTTCCATCCTTAAATATTATGCTATTATAATATCTAACTGCATGTTGGCTTTTTTCTTTGGTCTTTTGTCTTTTTAGAGCCGCACCCAAGGCATATGGAGGTTCCCAAGCCGGAGGTCGAATTGGAGCTGTCGCTGCTGGCCTATGCCACAGCCACAGCAACGTAGGATCCTTAACTCACTGAAACAAGGCCAGGGATCAAACCCAAGTCCTCATGGATACTAGTCAGGTTCATTAACCACTGAGCCATGACGGGAACTCCCTTTTTTTTAAATAATAATAACTAACATTTATTAACTGGTTACTGAGATTCCAGTACAGGGCTTTAAATGTATTGCCCTTACAGGAGAAAATTGACAGAACACTGTAAACCAGCTATGATGGAAAAAATAAAAATAATTTTAAAAAAATAAATGTATTGCCTTATTTAATATGATTATCCATTGATATAGGTTGAATGTACTATTTTTTATGTTGATGTATAGTTTTTTTTTTGTTTTTGTTTTTGTTTTTTAATAATTTTTTTTATTTTCCCCCTGTACAGCAAGGGGGTCAGGTTATTCTTACATGTATACATTACAATTACATTTTTTCCCCCACCCTTTCTTCTGTTGCAACATGAGTATCTAGACAAAGTTCTCAATGCTATTCAGCAGGATCTCCTTGTAAATCTATTCTGTTGTGTCTGATAAGCCCAAGCTCCCGATACCTCCCCCTCCCTCCCCCCTCCCTCCCCCTCCCTCCCCCTCCCTCCCCCTCCCATCAGGCAGCCACAAGTCTCTTCTCTAAGTCCATGATTTTCTTTTCTGAGGAGATGTTCATTTGTGCTGGATATTAGATTCCAGTTATAAGTGATATCATATGGTATTTGTCTTTGTCTTTCTGGCTCATTTCACTCAGGATGAGATTCTCTAGTTCCATCCATGTTGCTGCAAATGGCATGATGTCATTCTTTTTTATGGCTGAGTAGTATTCCATTGTGTATATATACCACCTCTTCCGAATCCAATCATCTGTCGATGGACATTTGGGTTGTTTCCATGTCCTGGCTATTGTGGATAGTGCTGCAATGAACATGCGGGTGCACGTGCCTCTTTTAAGTAGAGTTTTGTCCAGATAGATGCCCAAGAGTGGGATTGCAGGGTCATATGGAAGTTCTATGGATAGATTTCTAAGGTATCTCCAAACTGTTCTCCATAGTGGCTGTACCAGTTTACACTCCCACCAACAGTGCAGGAGGGTTTCCTTTTCTCCACAGCCCCTCCAGCACTTGTTATTTGTGGATTTATTAATGATGGCCATTCTGACTGGTGTGAGGTGGTATCTCATGGTAGTTTTGATTTGCATTTCTCTTATAACCAGCGATGTTGAACATTTTTTCATGTGTTTGTTGGCCATCTGTATATCTTCTTTGGAGAAATGTCTATTCAGGTCTTTTGCCCATTTTTCCATGGATTGATTGGCTTTTTTGCTGTTGGGTTGTATAAGTTGTTTATATATTCTAGAGATTAAGCCCTTGTAGGTTGCATCATTTGAAACTATTTTCTCCCATTCTGTAAGTTGTCTTTTTGTTTTCTTTTGGGTTTCCTTTGCTGTGCAAAAGCTTTTCAGTTTGATGAGGTCCCATGGGTTTATTTTTGCTCTAATTTCGATTGCTTTGGGAGACTGACCTGAGAAAATATTCATGATGTTGATGTCAGAGAGTGTTTTGCCTGTGTTCTCTTCTAGGAGTTTGATGGTGTCCTGTCGTCTATTTAAGTCTTTCAGCCATTTGGAGTTTATTTTTGTGCATGGTGTGAGGGTGTGTTCTAGTCTCATTGCTTTGCATGCAGCTGTCCAGGTTTCCCAGCAATGCTTGCTGAATAGACTTTCTTTTTCCCATTTGATGTTCTTGCCTCCCTTGTCAAAGATGAATTGACCATAGGTGTCAGGGTTTATTTCCGGGTTCTCTATTCTGTTCCATTGGTCTGTCTGTCTGTTTTGATACCAGGACCACACTGTTTTGATGACTGTGGCTTTGTAGTATTTCTTGAAGTCTGGGAGAGTGATGCTTCCAGCTTGGTTTTTGTTTCTCAGGATTGCTTTGGCGATTCTGGGTCTTTTGTGGTTCCATATAAATGTTTGGATTGTTTGTTCTAGTTCTGTGAATAATGTCCTGGGTAATTTGATAGGGATTGCATTGAATGTGTAGATTGCTTTGGGTAGTATGGCCATTTTTACAATATTGATTTTCCCAATGCAGGAACATGGAATATCTTTCCATCTTCTTTGATTTCTTTGATTAAAGTTTTATAGTTCTCGGCATATAGGTCCTTTCCCTCCTTGGTCAGGTGTATTCCGAGGTATTGGATTTTGTGAGGTGCAATTTTAAAAGGTATCGTATTTTTGTATTCCTTTTCTAATATTTCATTGCTGGTATACAGAAATGCAACTGACTTCTGAATGTTAATCTTCTATCCTGCTACTTTGCTGAATTTATGAATCAGTTCAAGGAGCTTTGGGGTAGAGTCCTTAGGGTTTTCTATGTATAGTATCATGTCATCTGCATACAGTGACAGTTTGATCTCTTCTCTTCCTATATGGATACCTTTTATTTCTTTTGTTTGTCTAATTGCTGTGGCTAGGCCTTCCAAAACGATGTTGAAGACCAGTGGTGAGAGTGGGCATCCCTGTCTTGTTCCAGATTTGAGTGAGAAGGCTTTCAGTTTTTCCCCATTGAGGATTATATTTGCTGTGGGTTTATCATAAATGGCTTTGATTATATTCAGGAATGTTCCCTCTATACCCACTTTGGCAAGGGTCTTGATCATGAATGGATGTTGGACTTCGTCAAATGCTTTTTCTGCATCTACTGAGATGATCATATGATTTTTGACTTTTTTTTTGTTAATGTGGTGTATGATGCTGATTGACTTGCGTATGTTGAACCATCCTTGTGAACCTGGGATGAACCCAACCTGGTCATGGTGTATAATTTTTTTGGTATGTTGTTGGATTCGGTTGGCTAAGATTTTGTTGAGAATTTTTGCATCTATATTCATCAATGATATTGGGCGATAGTTTTCTTTTTTGGTGGTATCTCTGTCTGGTTTTGGAATGAGGTGATAGTGGCATCATAGAATGTCTTTGGGAGTATTCCTTCTTCTTCAACCTTTAGAAAGAGTTTAAGGAGGATAGGCACCAATTCCTCTTTATATGTTTGATGAAATTCACCTGTGAAGTCATCTGGTCCTGGACTTTTATTTGTAGGGAGTGATTTTATGACCTCTTCAATTTCATTTCTAGTGATTGGTCTGTTCAGTTGGTCTGTTTCTATTTGATTCAGTTTTGGCAGGCTGTAAGATTCTAGAAAATTGTCCATTTCTTCCAGATTGTCAAACTTGTTGCCATATAGTTGTTCATAGTATTCTCTTATGGTTTTTTGTATTTCTGCTGTATCCGTTGTGATTTCTCCTTTTTCATTTATAATTTTGGTTATTTGGGTTCTTTCTCTCCTCTTTTTAGTGAGTCTGGCCAGGGGTTTGTCAATTTTGTTTACCTTTTCAAAGAACCATCTCTTGGTTTTATTAATTTTCTCTATTGTTTTTTGAGTCTCTATTTTATTGATTTCTTCTTTGATCTTTATAATTTCCTTCCTTCTGCTGACTTTAGGACTTTTTTGTTCTTCTTTTTCTAATTCATTTAGGTGGAGGGTTAAGTTGTCAATTTGGGATCTTTCTTCTTTTTTGAGAAAGGCCTGTATTGCTATAAATTTCCCTCTGAGCACTGCTTTCGCAGCACCCCATAGATTTTGAGAGGTTGTGTCTTCATTATCATTTGTTTCAAGGTAGTTTTTAATTTCCTTCTTGATTTCCTCATTGACCCATTGGTTTTTTAGTAGCATGTTGTTTAGTCTCCATGTAGTAGGTTTTTTCTCTTTCCTTTTCCCATGGTTGATTTCTAATTTCATGGCATTGTGGTCAGAGAAGATACTTGAGATAATTTCTATACTCCTAAATTTATTGAGATTAGCTTTGTGTCCCAATATGTGGTCGATTCTTGAGAATGTTCCATGAGCATTTGAGAAGAATGTGTATTCTGCTTTTTTTGGATGTAGGGTCCTGAAGATATCAATGAAGTCTAACTTTTCTATTGTTTCCTTTAGGATCTCTGTTGCTTTATTGGTTTTCTGTCTAGAGGATCTGTCCATTGATGTGAGGGGGGTATTAAGGTCTCCTACTATGATTGTATTCTCATCAATATCTCCCTTTCTGTCTGTTAATATTTGTTGTATGTATCTGGGTGCTCCTGTATTTGGGGCATATATGTTGACGATAGTAACATCCTCTCCTTGGATGGATCCCTTAATCATTAAGTAGTGTCCTTCTTTGTCTTTCTTTATGTCTTTTGTTTTAAAGTCTATTTTGTCTGATATGAGCGTTGCGACTCCTGCTTTTCTGTCCTGTCTATTGGCGTGAAATATTTTTCCCCACCCTTTCACTTTCAATCTATGTGTATCTTTTGTCCTAAGGTGAGTTTCTTGTAGGCAGCATATTGAAGGTTTTTGCCTTTTTATCCACTCAGCCACTCTGTGTCTTTTGATTGGGGTGTTCAGTCCATTGACATTTAAGGTGATAATTGATAGATAATTATTTATTGCCATTTGAACCTCATGTTCCAGTTGTTTCTATGGTTCTCCATTCTTCCTTTTTTTTTTTTTTTTTTTTGGTTGGATGGTCTCCTGTTATTATCTGCTTGAGTGTATTTTTTTTTTTCATTTTTTGCAAGTGCAATATTTGGTTTTGGCTTGTGGTTGCCCTGTTTTTTAAGTATGCTAACCCCTTCCCATAATTGTGTGTTTTATCCTGATGGTCCTGTAAGTTCAAACACTTCATTACTATATTAAAATTAAGAAGAGAACCATACAAACAAACAAACAAAAAGGGTTATTTACTTCCTAACATCCCTTGCCCACATTTTATGGTTTTGATGACTCTTTTTTCTTTTTTTCTTTTTAATTTTATTTTGTTTGAGGCCTGTTCATGATTAAATCGTTATGCTGGCTTATTTGAGTGACTGCTCTCTGATTGCGGTTTCCTCAGTCCTAGTTCTTCCTCTTCTTTTTTTTTTTTTCTTTTCTTTCTTTTCTTTTTTCTTCCCTTTCCTTCCTTTTTGGTTTAGAGAAGCCCTTTCAATATTTCCTTTAACCTGGGTTTTGTGTTGCTGTATTCTTTAAGTTTTTGTTTATTAGAAAAAATTTTTATTTCCCCTTCTATTTTAAATGATATTCTTGCTGGATAGAGTATTCTAGGTTGCATATTTTTTCCTTTTAGCACTTTAAATATCTCTTGCCATTCCCTCCTGGCCTGTAGTGTTTCTGTAGAGAAATAAGCTGATATTCTTATGGGGGTTCCCTTGTAGGTAACATTTTGTTTTTCTCTTGCTGCCTTTAGGATCCTCTCTTTATCACTAACTTTTGCCATTTGTATTATGATGTGTCTTGCTGTGGGTCTATTTGGGTTCAGTTTGTTTGGGGCCCTCTGTGCTTCTTGTATCTTGAACCCAGTATCCTTTAGATTTGGGAAGTTTCCAGCGATAATTTCTTCCAATATATTTTCCATCCCCTTATCTTTTTCTACTCCTTCTGGAATTCCTATTATGCGTAGATTGGCCCGCTTTATATTATCCCATAGGTCTCTTATATTGCTTTCCAGTTTTTTGATTTGGTTTTCTGTCTGTTGACTGGATTGAGTGATTTCCATTATTCTATCTTCCATATCACTGATTCATTCTTCTGCATTATTCATTCTGGTTTTTACTGCCCTTAGTTCCGTTTGCATCTCTGCCAATGAATGTTCTAGTTTTTCTTGGCTCCTCCTTATATTTTCTAGTTCCTTTCTGAGGGCATCTGCATTACTGTTCATATCTTCTCTTAATTCCTTCAGTATTTTCACTATTTCTCTTTTGAACTCCAGGTCTGTCTGACTGCAGAGATCTGTTTCATTGTTGACTGTTCTAGGTGAGTTCTCCTGTTGGTTTGACTGGGGGTGGTTTCTCTTCTTCTTCATCTTGCTTGTTGTTTTCTTTCTCCTGAGGGAGTTGTACTCTCTGTTATCGGGCAGTGTTTGCCTTGTCACTGCTGTGGAATATTTCCTGAGGACTGGCATTGTTGGTCAGTCTTTTTTGAGGCAGTGTGGCTTTTCTGGAGTGTTGATGGGGCTAACAGTGTTTCTTTGAAGCAAAGGAGGGCTTCCTGAGGGCAGACAGGACTGGGAGGTCCACACCACGATGGTAGCAGATTTCACTTGGTCATGCAGAGCTTGCTCTGGTGTTTTTAGGCTGTGGGGTTCTTGCAGGGGGTTGGCGGTGTTGGGCAGCTGTTCCTCAGGAGTGCAGCACCCCCTTGGGGCTGGAGCAGCTATCTGGGTCACTGAGAACCTAAGAGGCTCTTCCCTAGGGCAGCCCAACTCAGAAGGACGGCCTGCGAATGTAGGCAGATCTTTTCACAGTCTGGCCGAGCTTGTTGCAGCTTTTCTGGGCTGCAGGGGCTCTTCCAGGGGGCTGGTGGTGCTGAGCAGCTATTCCGCGGCAGTGGGGCACCCTCTGGGGGCTTGGGCAGGTAGCAAGGCCGCTGGAAACCCAAGAGGCTCCTCCCCAGGGCAGCCCAACTCAGAAAGACCGTCTGAGATCTTTTCCTGGCTCGGCTGAGCTTGTTGCGGCTTTTCTGGGCAGCAGGGGGTCCTGCCTGGAGCTGGCAGTCCTATGCAGCTGATCCACTAGGGCACCCCCTGGGGGCTTGGGCGGGTAGCAGGGCCGTTGGAAATCCAAGAGGCTCCTCCCCGGGGCAGCCCGACTCAGAAAAACCGTCCGAGAATTAGGCAGATCTATTCACGGCCTGGCTAGGCTTGTTCTAGCTTTTCTGGGCTGCAAGCCTTTTCTCGGGGGCTGGTGGTGCTTGGTGCTGCTCTGCGGAAGTGTAGCCCCTCCAAAGGGCAAGCAGGCCTGTGCAGGGACAGCCCCTGAGGTGGTAGGCTTCAGGCAATTGTTGAGGCCAGCCCTCCTGGATGGCAGGCAGCCCCAGGTTCTGCGAGAGCATAGGGGGTGGCGGGGGTGGGGGGAGGGGATGCACTGGGAAGCACAGCTTTCAGCTAGCTAGCGGGCCTGTAAGCTTGCTGTGGCGTGGGGGGTATTCTATGGGGACCCACCCCTTCTTCTCTCCCCTCCCCAGCACGGGCGCAGACCAGGTTCCCTCTGATGCGGCTTTCCACTTCCCCGCCCCTAGAGTATTGCTCCCTTCCTCTGCGACAGCTTTGTTTTCTAGTCTCCCAGGCAGTCTCTGCCCCGTCAAATGGTTTCTAGACCTCCCAAGCAGTTTCCGATCCGCCCCGCCCCCCCAGCCCGATCTCGGGGACTAACCTGTGGAGCCGAGGTCTCGGTGCCCAGCCCCCACCCAGGTGTCCCCTGGCCCTTTCTCGGGGTCTAACCTCTGGAGCCGAGGATTTGGTGCCCAGCCCCCACCCAGGCGTCTCAATTTCTGGTGACTGTGCCCGTAGTTCAGACGGTTCGTTCGGTTCTTGATCGGCTTTTCTGTACTCCAACTTACTGCTACACTCTTCTGTGCATCTGGAGATTCCTCCAGTTTGTTTGATCTTTCCCCCGAGTAGGTGACTCTCCAGGGTGTGGGATCCCTTTCTCCTCCGCAGTTCCCTTTCGGGAGTGCCCGTCCCGCTCGGATTCACCTTCTCTCACTCTCCTCTTTTCTCCCGTTCTGCCCCGTAATGTCACGAACTTCTTGCCGTTATTGGAGTTTAGGTTCCTCTGCCAGCGATTGGTTGCTGTTCTGTGCGAGTCATTTATTCTGTAGATGTGCTTTTTTTGTTGTGTTTGTGGGAGAGGGCGAGCGTGTCCCCCTACTCCTCCGCCATCTTGTCCTCTCTCCTGATGTATAGTTGATTTACAACCTTGCTTTAGTTTCTGGTGTACAGCAAAGTGATTTATATATAGACATGTATTCTTGTTTATGTTCTTTCCATTATGGTTTATTACAGAATATTGCATACAGTCCCTGTGCTATACAGAAGGACCTTATTATTTACCTATTTTATATATAGTTTGTGTCTACTAACCCCATCCTCCTAATTTATCCCTCCCCACCACCTCCCCCTTTGGTAATTATAATTTTGTTTTCTCTGTCTGTGAATCTGTTTCTTTTGTTTTTGTTTCTGGCCACCCCACAGCATATGGAGTTTCCGGGTCAAGGATCAGATACAAGCCACAGTTGCAACCTGTGGCAGTGCTGGATCCTTTTTTTTTTTGGGGGGGGGGGTCTTTTAGTGCTGGATCCTTTAATTCACTGTGCCCAGGCTGGGGGTCAAACCTGCATCTGATGCTGTAGAGATGCTGCCAATCATATGTGCCACAGCAGGAACTCCTGCTTCTGTTTTATAAGTTCATTTGTATCATATTTTAGATTTCATATATAAGTGAAATATATGAATAATATCTTCACTTTTTATAAGAGTATCTAGGTCTATCCATGTTGCTGCAAATGGCATTATTTCATGCTTTTTATGGCTGAGTAATATTCCATTGTGTGTATGTACCCCATCTTTATCTAGTCATCTGTCAATGGACATTTAGGTTACTTCCACGTCTTGGCTTTCATAATAGCACTGTTATGAATAATGAGGTGCATGTATCTTTTCTAATTAGAATTTCTTCTGGCTATACCCCAGGAGTGAAATTGTTGGGTCATACGGCAACTCTGTTTTTAGGTTTTTCAGGAACCTCTATACTGTTCTCCATGGTGGCTGCACCAACTTACATTCCCACCAACCATGCAGGAGGCTCCCTTTCCTCCACACCCTCACCAACATTTGTTATCTGTAGACTTTTTAATGATGGCCATTCTTACCAGTGTGAGGTGATGCCTCACTGTAGTTTTGATTTGCCTGTTTCTAATCATTAGTGATGTTGAGCATCTTTTCATGTACCTACTAGACATCGGCATGTCTTCTTTGGAGGAATGTCTATTTAGACCTCTAACCATTTTTTGATTGGGTTGTTTGTTTTTTTGTTGTTGAGCTGTTTATACATTTTGGAAATTAAGTCTTCGTTGGTCACTTGGCTTTTTTCTAATATTTTTCTAATATTAGTATTTTCTAATGGGTTAGTATTCTAAAAATAGTGTTAGTAGGTAATAGATACTGATTGTTAACCTTATCCTGAATACAAACATTCCGCCCTTTTGATCTAGTATTTAAAGACTTGTGTAGAGCAAAAATGAGCAGGAATTCATTAAGCTGGGGTGTTCTGGGTAGGCTCAGCCCCCTCTTTATCTATTTTCCTAAACCACAGACTTATCCTCTCTGGCTACTCATTTCCTCTCTGATGACACTTGTTTCACTCTCGATTCCTCCCTAGTCACACATTTGGGAAAGCACTGAGATTGTTTCAGTTATTCTGTGTAAGTTATTATCCCTCTTTGTAGATGAGGAAACTGAGGCTCAGAATGTGACGAACTTGCTAAGATCACCTCATTAGTAAAGTGCAGAGCTGGGGTTCAGATGTGGGTATCCTTAGCTCCAAAGTCCATAATCTTTCCACTAAGGTGGTCCTTCAGTCCCTAGCACATGTTTGTGTGTTTTGTTTTGTTTTGCTACCCGTACAACACGTGAACATTCCCGACCCAGGGGTTGAATCCACACTGCAGGTGCAGCCTGCACCACAGCTGTGGCAACACCGGATCCTTAACCCACTGCACCACAGGGGCACCTCCCCCCAGCACGTGTTTTATTCAGACTTTGAGTTTTCCTTTATTCTTGTCCTTTTCATTCCCAACTCCAAATCTTCCAGGGTTTTCAAGCATGATGCTGTCCTGTACACACCATTCCCACTTCCTCCTCCAGCCTAAAGAGTGGAGTCACCACCCTGGACACAGGTGAGGTCCCACTGATGGAATAGGTAAACTCAGACACCCATGAGAAAAGTCCAGCCATGGGAAGCCCTGAGAAATCTGGATCCACTCACTAAAGCCAAGCAGACTCCAAACTCTGGTGTGCACAGAAGGAGGGAAAGATACACATGCCAGCCCCCCTTGGAGAAATGCTGACCCCGGAGATCCATTCTAGGGCCTAGAGTGAGGAAGCTTTGGGCTCATATTCCACTACAAGGCTTTGATTTTAGTCCTGGACTCTTGACTTATTAGCTCTGCAAACTTGAACTGATTGCCTAGCTTCTCTGTGCCTCAGTCTCCTCATCAATAAATGGAGATGACCTCAGTATGCAATTCACAGTTTTGTTGTGAGAATGAACCATATAACAAATACCTGAAAAGTATCTAGCATGGTGCCTGGTACATGGTACATGTTTACTAAAAGTTAACTGGTTTTGTTGATACTGAAGTTTTTGAACCTGTTTCTTGGGCAGAAAACAAACATCTCACTTGGACTGTGTGTCCTCAAGACCAGCAGAGGATCCGGTGTCCTGAGCTCACGCTCTCTGCCCCTGGCACCTACACACATGCTGCAGTTCAGTTCTGTCCTGAATGCTCCCTAATAAGAATCTCTACCTGAGAGCTGCCTGGGTGGAGAGCCTCAAAGTTAAACAGAGGTTACCCTTCACTTTCTGACATAGCTGATTAGAGAACTTGCAGTCTGTGAAGACTGCAGAGCTAACTTTCCTTATGCACAAGCATCACATCAACTCACCATCAGCGCTTCCTTTTCTAAGCCCATTTCAGCAATTCTGTATTTTGTACCTACTATGTGCTAGGCACTGTTCTGGGTCCATAAGAAACGGTGGATGACACAGACAGGATCCCAGTGAATTATAATCTAGTGGAAGGACAGAAAGCGAACCAGTACACCAACAAAAACAGTATAATTGAGGAGTTCCTCTTGTGGCACAGCTGGTTAAGGATCTGTTATTGTCACTGAAGGTTCGATCCTGGGCCCAGGAACTTGCACATGCCCTAGAGGTGCAGGCAAAAAAAATAAAAATAAAAAAGTATGATTGAAAATTGTGGTGAATTCTCTGACAGATGAAATCAAGGGATGAATTCTATGACAGATGAGACCAGGAGCCAGAGTGCATAAAGGGGAATCCACTTAAAAGGAGAATAAAGGCAGAGATTCTCTAAGAGACATTTAACCTAACTGCTGCTAACCTAACATTTAAATTACCTGCTTTACCAGCCAGGTAAAGGGGATGGGAAAGGACAGGTGAGTGCTTGGGAAGACAGGTGGGGATGGAGCAAGATAGGGAGCTGAGCAGTCAGAGAACATCTTGGTCCCAAGATCTTGTGGGCTCTGGTAGATCTAGGATTTTATTTATTAAAAACAAAAACAAAAACAAACAAACAAACAAAACTCTTTCTTTTATCCACCTGAACAAAATGGCACCCAGACCTCATTCGTGATTGACAAATTCATGACCAGGATGTTTGTCCACTGTCCTTCTCACCCCTCTCTGAATCTCTTTAAGATGGTGTCACCTATCTCAACCTTTGGCAGTGGGGCTGTTCCCTTACCTGAGCTCCCCCGCCCCCGCCCCGCAAGCAACATGGAAAATCATTTTTCTTGGAATGTGGGGATTGGGAGTGATTCCTCCCTCCCATTTAGTAACCATTGAACATTTACCTAAATAGTCCTCTTGGATTAAACCTACACTTCCAGGCAACGAGTGTGAATACTTGCTCAGAGTTTGACTTCCAGTAAAAAGAAGCTCTGAGAGCAATAAAGAATCTTTTCTGTCCCTGCCAGATTTAAAGACCAGACTCAAACAATATTAATGAGAGTTGGGTGTCTACAGCTTTCTAGGAGGACTGCAAGTGTGAGCTCATTTCCAGCCAAGACATGGCAGCAGAGCCCTCCTGTGTTCATTTTGAGTCATAGCTACTAGCAGGAAGCGTTTCTTCTCCAGACTAAAGAAAATGAGAGGAGTTAAGTGGAAACACGTCCTTTATGCACCAGGACCATTCTTAGGAACTTTATTTTTCTATCATCAGCTTCCACCTTTCCAAATACAACTTAATAAACAAAAAGTCAGCTCAGATTCGGTGGCGCTAAGAGGTAGGGCCAGTAAAGAACTGTGTTTCAACCACCTTGAGCCTTAGTGTTACCATCTGTAAAAATAGGAAGTTTGGACCATTTACTGTCTGGGGGCCTTTCCGACTCTAAAACCCAGGAGGCCGTGATGAGAACTGGAGACCTGGGTTCTGGTCTTGTCTTTGCCTTGAGTAGTTAGGTCACTGAGCCTCACCAAGTCTCAGGGTCGTGGAGAAGATGGGGGATTGGATTCAGTGCACTCACAGGTACTCTGCAGCTACTTTAAACATCCTTCAAAACTTCCACCCAACTTCCCAGGAGTTGCCATGAAGGAGTTGCCATGACAATCTGCCCAAATCTATGGACTCCCCAAGCTTGGCTCTCAGACTGGGACAACTCCCATTATACGGGGATCTCTGTCCCCAAAAGAGAAGACATGCGTACAAAAGGCCAGTCAGGAACCAGAGAAGAAAGACCTGGACATGAAACCACGGGATGCAGGTTGGGCTTTTCCAACCCCCCTCCCATCGAGCAGGGCTGGGTCCTAGGTCTGGCGTCTACCTGATGCTTTGCCTTAGTGAGTGACCCAGACGCCGCCTGCTGGGGATAAGGCGGCTCAAACTGCCTTGCAAGCCCTAATATGCATTATTATTCTTTGAATTTCTAATCTTCTGGTCCATTCTGGCACATCAAAAAGGTTGACATTTACTGGGCATTGAGTACGTGGCAGGCAGTGTTCAAAACACTTGATGTGTATTAACTCATTTACTCTTCACTACAAGACTCTCTGCAGGTAGGAGTTCCTGTTGTGGCTCAGTGGTTGGGAACCCAACTAGGATCGAGTTCGATTCCTGGCCCTGCTCAGTGGGTTAAGGATCCAGCGTTACTGTGAACTGCAGTGTAGGTCGCAGATTTGCCCAGATCTGGCGTTGTTGTGGCTGTGGTGTAGACCAGCAGCTACAGCTCCAATTCCCTAGCCTGGGAACCTCCATATGCTGCAAGTATGGCCTTAAAAAGCAAAAAAGAAGAAGAAAAAAAAAGACTCTCTGCAGGTACTTACTTTCCCCACCTTATACAGAGAAAGAAATCTTAAGCCAGAGGTTAAATCACTTGTCCTAGACCACACAGCTCTTAAGGGAACTTCCAGTCCAGGCAGTCAGCTGCACAGCCCATGCTCTTGGCCACTCCCAACACTCCCACAGCTCTGCAGAGTGAATCGATGCTGAACAAATCAAAATGGAACTCACATCAAGATCCTAGGAGTTCCCGTCGTGGCACAGTGGTTAACGAATCCGACTAGGAACCATGAGGTTGCGGGTTCGGTCCCTGCCCTTGCTCAGTGGGTTAACAATCCGGCGTTGCCGTGAGCTGTGGTGTAGGTCGCAGACGCGGCTCGGATCCTACGTTGCTGTGGCTCTGGCGTAGGCCGGTGGCTACAGCTCCGATTCAACCCCTAGCCTGGGAACCTCCATATGCCGCGGGAGCGGCCCAAGAAATAGCAACAACAACAACAATAACAAAAAAAAAGACAAAAAGACAAAAAAAAAAGATCCTACTAAGGAGGAGTTCCCTGGTGGCTCGGTGGGTTAAGGATCAAGCATTTTCATTGCTACAATGTGAGGTTTCCATCCCTGGCCCTGGGACTTCTGCAGGCTTCGGGTGTGGCCAAAAAAAAAAAAAAAAAGATCCCACTGAGGAATGTTCCTGGGTTCCAGATTCTCCTAGCCCCCTCTCTTCCTTTCTGGCCCCTCAAAGATACTTGGCCAGCGAGTCTATTCCTGGCCTCCCTGTTTCCCCTCCATGACTACAGAGCACTCTTGGCTGCTCTTGGAGAGGTGGCCTCACCCATGTTCCTCAATCCTGCTCACTCAGACTTTATGGTTTTTTTCTTTAACTCGTAACAAACACGCCAAGGACTGGGCCAGGGAAAATTCAGTGCACTGCCCAGGATCGGCCTTGTGTTAAAGCACCCTGTGTTCTCATTAGGCCATGAACCAGGAACTCAGGATGCAGGTGGACCACACACCTCAACTCTCCACCCCAAAGTGAGCTCTGCCTCAAGGGCACATCCCGCGCACCCCTCTCTTCTTCTCCATCAACTTCCCCAAAGCAGGGCCATCCTTCACTTGTCTCCATCATTTCTAACGGAAGGGAGGGTGGGGGAAAAAAAGTATTATTTACCATGGACTGTAGGCTAGCTGCTTTAAACACCTTACTCTTTACATCCATGAATTACTGGTAAGGAAAGGAAAGCAGTGGGCGCCCAGGATGTTTGCATAACTTGCCAGTGTCAACTTAGCCAATGAGCAGCAGTACAGGAATTCAATCCCTGATAAGTCCAGGACCAAAGTCCACTTTTTCTACCCTATGAGGTCTTGAACGTGTCTATGAGCACTTCCTGTGGGGTTCCTCTAGGATGCCAGGATCAATGTTTGGGCAAGTGGCAGAAAAGCAGAATTTAAGGACTATTTCTTCCTCTGTACAATAGGTATACAAGTAGTTCCACCACAGAGGGTTCTTAAAAGGATTAAGTCAAATAACCCCAGGTGAAGAAAGCAGCAGAAGTAGCAAAACTTCTCCCCCCCTCCTCCCCCTCCTTCTTCTCCTCTCCCCCTCCTCCCCTCCCCCCTCTTCCCCCTCCTCCCCACCTCCTTCTCCAGTCCTCCTCTCCCCTTCCCACTCTTCCTCCTCCTCCCCCCTCCTCTCCCTCCCACTCCTCCTCCTCTTTCTCCTCCTTCTCCCCCTCCCCCTCCCCCTCCTTCTACTCCATTTCTTCCTCTACCTCCTTACAGGTGATCCCACACTGGGCCTCACATAAGAGAAGCTGTAACGCCAGGCCATTCAGGAGATTATAGCAGCAGGGTGGTGGAAAAAAAAGTGGGCGGGGGGAGATAAGACTTTACATCCAGACAGGGTAGGCCTCAAATGAACACATTTTATAATCACACACTGGCGGCAAGTATGTTTTGAATAGAGAAATTAGTTAAGCTCTGATTCAGATTTTTAAATGAACTGCCTAAAATCCCATAGAGAAAATGCGCAAATGCAAAGAGAAAGCAACAAATAAGACCACAGAGACCTGAGGACAGTATGTGCCATAGGATATGGGCCAGACCCCCACACTAAAATGTAAGCATTGGATTCAAAACAAAATACAATAAAATATATATTCTGAGCCCCCTTTTTTTCAGCATGCAGGTGGCTATTCTTTGAAGGTGGAAATTTTCAAATTAATTTTTATCAAAATATGGTAAATGAAAGAAACATGCTTATTGGAGTTGCTGTCGTGGCTCAGGGGAAACAAATCTGAATGGCATCCATGAGAACGCAGGTTCAATCCTTGAACTCGCTCAGTGGGTTAAGGATCTGGCATTGTTGTGAGCTGTGGCGTAGGTGGCAGATGCAGCTCGGATTCTGTGTTGCTGTGGCTGTAGTGCAGGCCACCTGCTACAGCTCTGGTTCAACCCCTAGCCTGGGAACCTCCATATGCCATGCCTAAAAAGACAAAAAAAAGAAGGAAAAGAAAAGAAAGAAAGAAACATACTTATTAAAGTTTAAGATTACAATTAGAGGGAACCAATGTATGGAAAAGCAATAAATTAAAGAGATGAAATTGCGTGTACCTATGCACGTTTGAAAAATCTTTTTTTGTTGTTGTTTTGTTGTTTTTTTTGCTGTTTCTAGGGCCGCTCCCGCGGCATATGGAGGTTCCCAGGCTAGGGGTCTAATCGGAGCTGTAGCCTCCGGCCTACACCAGAGCCACAGCAACGTGGAATCCGAGCCATGTCTGCAAACTACACCGCAGCTCACGGCAACGCCGGATTGTTAACCCACTGAGCAAGGGCAGGGACCAAACCCACAACCTCATGGTTCCTAGTCGGATTCGTTAACCACTGTGCCACGACGGGAACTCCTGAAGAATCTCTAATATGCAGTATCTTCTGCATAATAACATCCTACTCACAGTTTTCTCTCTTTTCCCCAGAGAAACACTTTATTAAAAATGTATATCTATACCTCTATCCCCTAGGAATTCTTCACCAACCAACGTAACTAGTCCTTCAGTCACCATTTTCAAGTCCTATTCAGTGCTCCTCTCAACACAACTAAGGAGTTGTCTCCAATTAATTGAAATTCCCAGGAAGATAGACATTTCCTTCTTATTATACTCTGCGTATTGTCCAAAAGATTCTGGAATTAAGGTCCAGATAATCAACAGAGTTTCAGCTATTTCTCTGTTTTACCACATCCTCATGTGATATAAAATCCAGCACTCAGAGGTTCTTTTTTGTTTATTGCTATATCCCTAGTGTTTTGCTTAAACCAGCTACAGAAACTAAATATGTGAAGAGGATATTCAAATGAATGAATAAATAAATCAACAAATGAATCAATATTTACCCTCTTTGGAGTTCCCGTCGTGGCCCAGTGGAAACGAATCAGACTAGGAACCATGAGGTTGCAGATTCGATCCCTGGCCTCGCTCAGTGGGCTAAGGATCCAGCATTGCCATGAGCTGGGGTAGGTCACAGATATGGCTCGGATCTGGCGTTGCTGTGGCTCCGATTGGACCTCAGCCTGGGAACTTCCATATGCCATGGGTGCAGCCTTAGAAAGACAAAAACAAACAAACAAACAAAAATTTTATCCTCTTTGAAACCTTGGTTCTTCAATGCTCTACTTTTTAAGTTGACATTGTTGAAGTCACCAGTTGGCCGTAAGTAATTACCCAGTATTCCTTCATCTCAGAGAGACACCTAGAAAAATATATTGGATATTTTGTTTTTCTTTTTGGGGCCACACCTTAGCATATGGAAGTTCCTAGTGGTTGAATCGGAGCTGTAGCCGCCAGCCTATGCCAAAGCTACAGCAACGTGGGAACCAAGCTGCATCTGTGACCTGCACCATACCTCATGGCAATGCCAGATCCTTAACCCACTGAGCCACAAAGGAATTCCTATCAGACACTTTTCTTTTCACTGAATTAACTCTGAGCCCCTCGATGCCAGGAAAGAAAAGGTAAATAGGCTTCAAGATTTATTCGAAGTGCACATACTTCCTTTTAAGTATCTTTGAATATCTGATTTCTAGACACTAAGTGGGAACACTGAGATGAATTCTGTGACGGTAGTTTACTTCCTGAGATGTAAATGACCCTCTGGATCCTGCTGTGACTCGGTTTTGAGACTTAGGCAATAGGTGTAAATAAACACAACACACTACACTTAATTAGAGGCTTCCGCTGCATTCATGAGATTGCACATAGTTTAAATACAGAGATTAAAGAGCAAGTGAAATGCTTATAGGAGTACAGAAACAACTTTGCAACTAGGGAGAATTTTCCTAAATGTGCAATTGCATTTTCAACACAGTTAGGTGCTTAATTGTGTACTCTACTCCTTAATATATTTTAACACATAAAACATTAGATTGAGGGGGAGCTACCTTTGTCTACTGCCTTTTGGAAATATGAAAAATATATGGAACTTTCTTCTTACCCTCTATCCAATATGTTACTCAAGTTTTCAATGGTTCGAAATTAACACAAGTATAATCTGCTTAATATTTGTAAACAATGGTTAAAGATTTTTAAAGAATTTCTATGGAGAAAGTTCCCATTGTGCGGCAGTGGAAACGAATCCAACTAGTATCAATGAGGATGCGGGTTCAATCCCTGGCCTTGCTCAGTGGGTAGGGATCCTGTATTGCTGTGGCTGCAGTGTAGGCCAGCAGCTGTAGCTCCAATTTGACTCCTAGCCTGGGAACTTCCATATGCCGTGGATTCGGCCCTAAAAAGCAAGAATTTGTACAGAATAAAATAGATAAACAACAAGGACCTACTTTTGGCATGCGGAACTACAGTCAATATCTCGTAATAAATAGCCTATAAGGGGAAAAAATCTGAAAAGGATTTACTGTCCACCAGAAACTAATACAACATTGTAAATCAACTATACTTCAATAGAAAACTGTTTTGGTAAATAAATTAAAAAATAAACTTTGCATAACATTCAAACGAAAAAGAATGTATAAGTAGCTGTGTGAAAGAAGTATACATCACATTCCCAGACACCAGCCACAAATTTAACTTTGTTGCATAATTATGACTTTGAAGTTGTTTCCCATAATTAAATATGAAGATTTGAGATAACACTATGTTAAAATGTACATTCTTAATATTCATTTATCTACTTTCACAAATTGTGGTTGAAATGTGGCACACACACACACAAAAAAAAACTTCAAATAATTCGTTATAGCTATATCCCTGATGTCCAGGTTTTATGAAGACTAACAGGCTTTTGGAGAGGGATGGGGAAACACTCAGCAGCCAGAGTTCCTGCTGTGACTCAGCAGAAACAAACCTAACTAGTATCCATGAGGACGTGGGTTCGATCCCTGGCCTTGCTCACTGGGTTAAGGATCTGGTGTTGCCATGAGCTGTGGTGTAGGTCACAGATGCAGCTTGGTTCCCCCCCCCCCACACACACACACACAAAGGCACTTAACACCCAAGCAATAAAAGACTTCAGTTGAAAAGCAGAATATAATTTCAAAAGACAAAAAAAAAAATTAATAACCTTCATATATGCAATTACCAAGTAGGAGATACAATAGTTGAGAAAACTAATTTACCATATCAACAACAAAAAAAGAAAAAAAAACATGTTTTGTGGGAATAAATAATACAAACTGTGCAAACCTTAGAGGGAAACCAAAATTTTCTTCAAAGATAAAGTAGATTTGAACAAAAGGAACACATTCTCTGTTTCACACAAGATTACTCAACATTATAAAGATGTCAGTTCTCCCTCAGTTAATTTATAAATAACCTATCCCAATAAAAAATACCAAGCCATTGTTTATAGAGCTAGACAAGTAGAAATAAAATTTTTATGGAAAAATAAACATTCATGAACAATCAGGAAATGTCTTAAAAGAAGAGGTACAACATGGGACTAGCCAGGCTAGACATGAACACAGACTATAAAGCCTTTATGACTAAAGCAATGCAGCACTGAGACAGGAGCAAATAGACCAGTGGAACAGCCTAAGAA
Organism: Phacochoerus africanus; assembly: GCF_016906955.1. Classification (NCBI taxonomy): domain Eukaryota; kingdom Metazoa; phylum Chordata; class Mammalia; order Artiodactyla; family Suidae; genus Phacochoerus; species Phacochoerus africanus. The sequence goes on from NC_062546.1 coordinate 191,196,889, forward strand.
CAGACCCGAGTCTCTTTGGAACTTTATGACAAAGCTGGTATGTCAGATCCCAGAGGCAAAGATGGGCTTTTTAATAAGTGGTGCTGAGGCACTGATTTACCATTTGGAAAAACATAAAGTTAGGTGCATATGTCATATCACATATGAGAGTAAATTCCACATGAATCAGGAATAAGAAAGAGAGAGGGAGAGAAAGGAAGAGAAAGAGAGAGAGACAGAGAGAGAGAGAAGGCAGGCAGGCAGGCAGGCGGGCGGGCGGGCGGGCGAGCGAGCGAGCGAGCGAGCGAGCGAGCGAGCGAGCGAGCGAGAGAGAGAGAAAGAAAGAAAGAAAGAAAGAAAGAAAAGGAAAGAAAAGGAAAGAAAAAGAAGGAAGAAAGAGGAAAGGAGAGTCAGAGAGAGAGAGAAGAAGGAAAGAGAGAGGAGCTCATACAGGGACTAAAGGAAATTGTTTTTCAAACAAGAGCCAAAATCAATTAAAACAAACAAACAAAAGGCTGAATAAACCTGACTACAAAGGAAAAAAAAATTTAATTTCATGATAGGAAAAAAAACTACCATAAGTCAAAAGGCAAAGGATACATGAAAAACTGGAGAAAAAACTTTGATACATAGCCACAGATTAAGGGCTAGTTTTATTTAGAAAGTATTCCTCAGAATTGAGAATGAGGAGTTCCCGTCGTGGCGCAGTGGTTAACGAATCCAACTAGGAACCATGAGGTTGAGGGTTCGATCCCGGCCCTTGCTCAGTGGGTTAAGGATCCGGTGTGGCCGTGAGCTGTGGTGTAGGTCACAGATGAGGCTCAGATCCCGCATTGCTGTGGCTGTGGCATAGGCCAGCAGCTACAGCTCCAATTAGACCCCTAGCCTGAGAACCTCCATATGCCTCAGGAAGCGGCCCTAGAAAAGGCAAAAAGAAGACACACAAAGAAAAGAGTTGAGAATAAAAGGGTCAAAACACTCCACTATCCTTGCTTTGTATTGAGGTACAACTGCCATCGCAGGATGTTTTAAATGGCCCTTGAACATATGAAAAAAGGTTCAATTAGAGAAATGCAAATTAAAACTAGAGATTTCTCACACTTTTTGGGGGAAGGGGAGGCACCCAGGGCATGTGGAAATTCCCCCAGCCAGGGATTGAAGCCATACCACAGCTGTAATCAAAGCCACGGCAGTGACAATACCAGATCCTTAACCCATTGCTCCACAAGGAAACTCCTCACCTATCTGATTATCAAAAAGTAAACAGAATGACAGCATACTCTGCTGGTGGGCCGTGGGAAACAGGCTCTCTCATACATGGCAGCGGGAATGCAAACTGGTTCAACCTTTATGCAGGGTAATTTGGCAACATCTAACAAAACTATGTACATGTTTACCTTCTGACACAGCAGTTCCATTTCTAAGGACTCACATTCCAACAATACTAAAACCTGGTCTTGCTTCTGCACACCATGAAAGGAAACACATTTTGAAGAAAGGGAAGATTCAGGGGCCGACACAGGGAAAACAAGAAAAGCCTGTTATGTCTTGTGCCTGAAAGAAAGCAAATAATGATAGTGACATGTCAAGAAGACACAAGAGCCAGCTTGAAAGCGCTCCCACAGGAGAAATCTAAACTAAGTCAAGCAACAAAATAATAACAGTAAAGGATTATAACCTATTGAATAAAATAAGAAGTCATGAGTCTATGTGGATTGATTGATTTATAACGAACAAACAAACAGGTGGAGGGAGAGGCAAAGCTTCTCTTACTAGAAAGCAACTAATAAATGAGGAATTAATTAATGCTGGAATTAGACAATCATCGAGCAGTCTTGGGGACTACCAGGAAAATCATCAAGCAAGAATCACCAGTGGATGCTAAAACTAATGGGTGAGGAGTTCCCGTTGTGGCTTAGCAGGTTAAGAAGCTGACTAATATCCATGAGGATGCAGGTTCGATCCCTGGCCCCACTCAGTGGGTTGAGTATCTGGCATTGCCTTGAGCTGTGGTGTGGGTCACAGACATGGCTCAGATCTGGCGTGGCTGTGGCTGTGGTGTAGGCTGGTGAACTGCAGCTCTGATTCAACCCCTAGCCTGGGAACGTCCATGTGCCACCTGAGAACAGTTCTCAAATCTGCTTCCCTAAAGGCAAGGATCTTGGGATATTTATGGGTGAAGAGTATAGGAGGTGCCGGGGAAGGTGATTAAGGCAGGAAAGGGTGAGGTGATTGCTGCTCTACAGACGTAGCTGGCTCACATGCTTTTCGTGATATGCATGTTCAGAAAATGGCAGTAGCACGATCAGAGGGTGGATTTTTTGACCTTCTGACATCAAAAGGTCATGTATTAGACAGTTGCACAGACCCAGTTTGAGGGTTGGGTCCAAACCAATGTTAGCCAGCTTGAACTGGACAAGAGCTGAAACCAAGTTCCTGAAAAACTGCCTAAGATACTGTTACTATAGCAACCCATGTATCAGAGGTCTTATCTATAGGGGGTGGCTCGAGAGCCTTGTGAGACATTAGCAAGACTATATGAAGCTTGGCGGGTATACAACTTGCAAAAATAATTAAAGCAAGCTTAGTTAGTAAAGGCAAGTTACAGGATATATTTATTTTATTTTATTTCTTTGTCTTTTCGTCTCTTTAGGGCCGCACCTTCGGCATATGGAGTTTCCCACGCTAGGGGTTGAATCAGAGCTACAGCTGCCGGCCTACACCACAGCTTACGGCAACACCAGATCCTTAACCCAGTGAGCAAGGCCAGGGATTGAACCCGAGTCCTCATGGATGCTAGTCAGATTCATTAACCGCTGAGCCATGACGGGAACTCCCAGGATATTATTTATTAAGCAAGTTACAGTTTAAAGGATCTAACTGATGACTACCCTTGGCTTCACATGTGGTAAAATATTAACATTTGGAGAATTTGGGAGGGTACATGGGAATTCTTTGTACTATTCTTATAACTTTTTGTAAGTCTGAAATTGTGTCAACATAAAAAGTTAAAGTCAAAAGTCTTATGCATGTCCCAGATGATTAGAATTTTTTAATGTTTAAATATTGACACATACACCAAAACCATTTGTCTTTAAAAAAACATTTTATTGAAATATAGTTGATTGCAGTGTTGTGTTAGTTTCAGGTGAACAGCAAAATGATTTAGTTATATATACATAATTCTTTTTTGGATTATTTTCCGTAATAGGTTATTACATGATAATGAGTATAGTTCCCCATGCTATATAGTACATCCTTGTTGGCTTTTTTTTTTTTTTTTTGGCTTCGCCATACAGAGGTTCCTGAGCCAGGGACCAAACCCACACCACAACTGTAACCAGAGCCACAGCAATGATAACACCGGATCCTCAACCTGCTGAGCTATGAGGGAACTCCAACCATTTGTTTTAGAGAACTTATTTCTGTAATAGATTTTCTATTTTTTTAAAAAAAATTTAAGTCACTTTTTCCCCTTTTTTTGGCTACACCCATGACATATGGAAGTTCATGGAAGTTCTTGGGCCAGAGATCGGATCTAAGCTGGAGCTGTGAACTTAGCTACAGCTACAGCAGTGCTGGATCCTTAACCCACTGTGCCAGGCCAGGGCTTAAACCAGTGCCTCTACAGAGACAAACTGGATGATCAATCCACTGTACCACAGCAAGAACTCCTAGATTTTTTATTTTTAAAAAAGACAATTATTTTAAAGACCTTGGGCCATTGAAATCATTTTTACCTGAGGTGAAAGTCACTGTTTCAGTAACAATAGTAGTTGTTCTTTTAAGAATCAATTAGCAATACTGTGTCAAACTAAAGAAGGCTGTATTTTCAATTATTATTATTATTATTATTATTTTGTCTTTTCTAGGGCCGCACCCATGGCATGTGGAGGTTCCCAGGCTAGGGGTCTAATTGGAGTTGTAGCCGCTGGCCTACACCACAGCTCACAGTAACGCCACATCCTTAACCCACTGAGCAAGGCCAGGGATCGAACCCACAACCTCATGATTCCTAGTCGGATTTGTTAACCACTGAGCCATGACAGGAACTCCGAGAAGGCTGGTTTTTGAGGAGGGGTGGCTGGAGGGAAGAAAGGAAGGAAGCTTTCATATCCTGGGAGAGGCAGTGGCTATTCTTTAGTTTTTAATTCATCTGAAATTAAAATGGAAGCTTTAAATATTTTAGTTTAAAATTATAGGAGTTCCCACTGTGGCTCAGTGGGTTAAGAACCCGACTAGTATTCATGAGGATGCCGGCTCAATTCCTGGCCTCACTCAGTGGGTTAGGCTGAGTTGCTGTGCTGTGGTGTAGGTCACAGACATGGCTCGGATCTGATGTTGCTGTAGCTGTGGCATAGACCAGCAAGCAGCTGTGTCTCCGATTCGACCCCTAGCCTGGAAACTTCCCTATGCCGCAGGTGCGGCCCTAAAAATTAATTAATTAATTAAATTACACTATGAGTAAAATGAAGTCATAATAGTTTTAAGTCTTGGAATCAGAACCCTAATTAAAATAAACATATATATCACTCATAATTATGATTATTAAACCATGTGAATTAAATTATAAAACCAAAATATGAGTTAAATGGAAAAACGCATCAAATATACCCTGTAGAAGTAATAATTCAAAATCTTCTTTTCAAAACAGTTCTAATGAGCTTAGACCCTATTTTAACTTAACTAGGTCTCTTACAGAGTAAGAAACCATCACCTTGACTAATTTGGGGGAAGATAACAAAGAAGGAATTTGAGGGTGAAAATGTTCATATTTTATGAGAACTTATAAGAGTGATGGTATTGATCTAAGTTTTGACTTCCTGAGTAGCATAAAGCCTGTGCATTTCTAGACAGAAGAGGCATTTAATTTGCTAAGGCTTAATAAGCTGAATTTTGAATCTGCGTAACATATCCTACCTGAGCACATATCCTGTGTGTCAGGCACCATTCTAAGCAGATTTATATGGATTAATTTATTTGGACATAACCTCGCAATCATGTAGGCACCATCACAATTTTCTCTCTCCCTCTCTTTTTTTTTAAGCAGTGCCAAAAAGGTCCTGGGCTAAGGGAGATGGAACCTGAGCCACAGCAGTTACACCACCAGATCCCTAACCCACTGAACCACCTGAGAATTCCCACAACCTTCTCTTTAAAGATGAGGGAAGTGGGAATTCCTTTGTGGCTCAGCCGTTAATGAACCTGACTAGGGTTTGATCCCTGGCCTCACTCAGTGGGTTGAGGATCCTGAGTTGCCATGAACTGTGGTGTAGGTTGCAGACGCGGCTCAGATCCCGAGTTGCTGTGGCTGTGGTGTAGGCCAGCGGCTGTAGCTCAGATTCGCCCCCTGGCCTGGGAACTTCCATATGCCACAGGTCCAGCCCAGGCATGAAATTATCAGGGAGTGTACTCCTAACCATTACACCACCCTGCCTCGCCTTCCCAAAGTTAGATGCTCATAAAAGAAAGGGCTATCACCTGTAACAACAAACACTAATTTCTTTTTAATTTATCCACTGTATTTTTCATCAGTCCCAAAGAGGTTACTTGGTACGTTCTTTGAAATAAACTATGTGAAGTGTCTACTCTTGGGACTTGAAATATGAAACATTGTGATCCTCTTACCGTTAGAGCATGCTGCTCTAGAAGTCACTGATTCACCTGTTTCCTGACCTATATACATAAAGCGTTTAAATTAAAACTTGAGGAACTTGAATTAACAAAAAGACACCAGGCAACTTTTAAGATAAATAAAAGGCCAGGGAAGAGAAAACAATAGCCATTTATTTTCGCCAAAAGCCAAAAAAAAATAAATAAAAAATCCAAAATGCTTCCATCTCAGCAAGAATGCTGGGCTGGCTTCTTAAGAATGGCCTCACATTCTTTGTGAGTCACATACACAGTTGGTTTTGTAAAGCCCATTCAGGAATACGGTTGGCTCAGAGACTTTGGGGGCATTTCTTTCAATCTAGATTAAAAACTTGAAATTAGAAGCAATAATTCTTAGAAATGGAAGACAGCCAGGGACTATTTGCCCAACATCTCCTGACTCGACTCCAGATTTGTTTTGGTTGAATGTTCCTTTTGCTGGCTCCTTCTTGTGACGGCGATTTTATGAGCACCTGCCACGTGTCAGGCAGGCCCAGGTGCTGTGACCAGGGCTGCGTTATCACCTCTGTGGGCTCCAGGCCACCCTTGCCATCATGGTCGGTCCCCTTTCCCCATACAAATATCTGAAACATTAGATGTTATGGCTATTTTGGTAATAAAGACAAATATGATCCAGGCTAGATTCATTATTATATATTCACTGTTGTTCATTTTTTCTTCTGATTTTAGAAAGAATTAAAATAAAGATTTTTTTTTTTTTTTTTGTAGCCCATAGGCACCATGCTTTCCTAAACCTACTGGACAAGCAGGCTCTACTGTATTTTCATTGAGCTTATGGTCTAAGGCAAGAGAGAAATATTAGTCACATTATTCGTGTTGGTAAATGTAAATGAATGAAGAGGACAGCTTCAGATTATAATTCTTAAGAAGACGAAGGTAATGCGACTCAGAGTTAGGATTGGGGTGCAGCCCAGGAGGCTCCTGGGGCAGAAAATTAAGAGTCAAAGCCACACAAGTTATTAATCCTGAGCTTGCAGGTCCCTGAAGGTGAGAGTAATTATGCACCATTTAAGGGAACCTGAAAGTGAGTAAAGGTGAACAAGATTCTGTTTAATTTCAGTTATTACTGCAAGTCTTTAACCAAGATTTAAAAGCCCCAAAGGATGGAAGTTCCTGTTGTGGCTCAGCAGTAACGAGACTGACTAGCATCCATGAGGATGCAGGTTCAATCCCCAGCCTCACTGAGTGCATTAAGGATCTGGCGTTGCCATGGGGTATATAGGTCGAAGACATGGCTCAGATCCCATGTGGCTGTGGCTGTGGTGTAGGCCAGCTGTAGTAGCTCCAGTTCAACCCCTCAACAGGGAACTTCCATATGCTGCAGGTGTGGCTCTAAAAAGCAAAAATGAATAACTAAACAATTAAAATAATAAAGTCCCAAGGGAATGTGGAGCAGTTGCAGTTTTGCATGTACCCTGCACACCAGATTGAATGCATGCTACTGTTTACTGATAAAGGTGTTAGCAGAGCCTTCACCTTTTAAAATGGTATGTATAAAATAATTAGTTATAGTTAATGGAAACCTCTGTATGGCACGGGGAAGTCTGCTCAGCATTCTGTGATTGAGAGAAGAATCTGGAAAAATAAGATGGATATGTTTATGAGTACAGCTGAGTCACTGCTGTACAGCAGAAATTGTCACATTGTAAGTCATCTATAATTCAATAAAATTTATAAAATATAATATAAAATGAAATAATAAACTCTAATGGAAAAGAAAAAAACGGTAAAATTGGGATGACTATTCCTCCCTAGAATAATAAAATGTCCGCAGACTTCTCAAATTGACAACCTGGGCATGACAAAATAAGGTATTCCAGAATAACAAAGTATTCTGGAATAGTTCCCTACTCCCCAGTGCCCCCCACCCCACCTTCTCTGCTACAACCGCCTCTCATTCCACTGCTGTCACTCTGGAGTCCTCGCTCTTCCCCGACATAACAAGCTCATTCCTGTCTTGGAGCCTCAGATCCAGCTATTTTCTGTCTGGGACCTTCTTCCTTGAGGTGCACTTAGCTATCTTCCTCAGCTCCTTCGAATCCTCTAAACATGTATCCCCCTATTTGGCAACCAGCCTCCACCCACCCACTTACCTGCACTCTCCATTCTGCTCTAGCATACTGTGTAGTTTACCTAATAAATAAAATATAAGTAAAATAAATATTGTTTACTGTCTACCTCCCTCTGCAGGAATGTAAACTCCACAAGAGCAGGGTCTTTGCTTACTTCACTTTTTTTTCTTTAAGGACCTAGAATACAATACAGACACACACACACACACAGTAGGGACTATTTTTTTCAATGAATGAATTGCGTTAATAAAAACACTACCTGGAGTTCCCATCGTGTCACAGTAGAAACGAAGCTGACTAGGAACCATGAGGTTGTGGGTTCAATTCCTGGCCTCACTCAGTGGGTTAGGGATCTGGCGTTGCCGTGAGCTGTGGTGTAGGCCGAAGACACGGCTCGGATCCTGCACTGCTGCGGCTGTGGCATAGGCTGGCAGCTACAGCTCTGATTAGATCCCTAGCCTGGAAACCTCCATATGCTACAGGTGCGGCCCTAAAAAGACAAAAGACAAAAGATAAAATAAAATAAAAACACAACATATATAATACACATGATATATACTAATGTTTCAGTACTTGGAAATTTCATAATTCAGAACTCTTTATGCCCTAATCATGGTACATAACTTACTTACACAATGGGTGATAAAAATTGAGAGAATTGGGCACCCTTCAATTTGGCCAATATAAGTCTAAATATGCTTAATTCAAAACCAAATTCACTGTAGCCAAAAGGGAAATCTCAGGAAAAGAGTGGACTGGAAGTACAAGGATGGGCTTAGGGGTAGGAATTTGGACACAATCTGAAGAAAGATAACGAGGATCATGATCCATTAGCTAAAGACCCCTGAGTAATCTTACAAAAAAGAACTCAAGTTGTTTCTGAAGAAGCTCCTCATTTGCACTCTACTGCTCTGGGTCCACTTCTCTGGTTTGGGGTGTGGGGGTCGGGGAGGCAGGGGTGGGGAGGTGCTCTACCCTCTGGCTCCCAGATAAGGAATTAAGAGTCCGATGGCTCATTGTTCAGGTTACCATTGCTGTGTCACAAATCACAACTTAGCAGCTTCAAACAAGCATTTTATTTTGTTCACAATTTTGGGGGTCAGGAATTCAGGAAGGGCTCACCTCAGCAGCCCTTACTCCGCGCCTCTCCTGCTCTGGCAGCTGGCAGCTGGATATGCAGACGTCTGGAAGCTCAAAGAGGCTGGACATCCAAGATGGTGCACCCACATGGCTGGCAGTTGGTGCTGGCTAGCTGGAGCTCAGCTTAGCTGCTGACCAGAACACCTGGTGGTCTCAGGCAGCTGGTTTCCCGCAGAGAACTAAGTGGAAGCTGCATGGCATTTTCTGATCTGGCCTCAGACACTGCAGTCACTTCTGCCACATTCTATTGGTGAGTCCCTAAGTTCGGCCCAGCTTCAAAGGGGAGGGCATATAAATCCCACCACTCAATAGGAAAAGGTCTAAGCACAGGGAGTTCCTGTTGGGATCCAGCAGTAATGAACCTGACTAGTATCCACAAAGATGCGGGTTCGATCCCTGGCCTCGTTCAGTGGGTTAAGGATCCAGCATTGCCCTGAGCTGTGGTGTAGGTCGCAGACGTGGCTCGGATCTGGCATTGCTATGGCTGTGGTGTAGGCCGGCAGCAGCAGCCCCTAGATTCAACCCCTAGACTGTAAACTTCCATATGCCATGGTGTGGCCCTAAAAAGACCAAAAGAAAAAGAAAAAAAAAAACAAAAAACCACTCATCAAACATGTTGGCTTCTCATTTGGTCTTATGCTGATGAGACACCCAGAACTAGTGTTTGACATCTTAAGACACATCTCATGTCCCTTGTGTACTTATCCTCTATAAACTCTCTACACTGTTCTCTACCTGCTCCTTTCAGCCTCTGGAAACTGTCAGAATAGCGTGGAAGGTGGAAAGAGTAGGAGGTATGATGGTGGAGGAGCAAGAACTTAACACGACAGACTCCAAGGAAATGCACCGCAGTTCCCTGCCATTGAGGCACCCAAACTGTATACATACAAGCATCACTACTTACTAAGTACCTACTCTGTGCCTGACACTCCATGCTGTGTATGCACAAATTCTCTGTCCCCAGAGAAGTTAGAGGGAAGGAAACAAGAACTGTGTCACTAGACAGGAGCAAGCCAGGACACAGAAGACAGGGAGATAATGAGGGGAGAGGTTTTTATTTTTTTTGGCCGAGCCCAAAGCATGCTGAAGTTCCCAGGCCAAGGGATCGAACCCGAGCCACAGTTGTAACCAGAGCCAGAGCAGTGACAACACTGGATATTTAACCCACTGTGCCACCAGGGAGTTCCATGATGGGACAGTTTAGAACTCACCAAGAGTATGGTGGGGGTTGTGAAGGCTTCATGGACAGGAATGGTGTGATCAGAATCATTTTAATGGGCGTGTTGAGAACAAGCTGACAGGGGCAGGAGCAGGGAAACTGGTTAGGGGGCCACTGGAACAATCCAGATGAAAGTGAACTGGACCATGGGAATAGAGCTGAATAGTGAAAAGTGGCCGTATGGGGATATACCTTGAGGGTACAGCCAACAGGCTTATCCTGGGCCTTGTGTCTTCAGGTTTGTCTATGTTTTCAGCACAGATTTGCAATATACTTGACAGATTCTAATTGATGTGACTCCTGCAGCAGAAGACATCTGATCTCATGTATGTCCAAACAAAATACAAGCATTCCCACTGTGGCTCAGCGGTAACGAATCCAACTAGTATTCATGAGGATGTGGGTTAGATCCCTGGCCTTGCTCAGTGGGTTGAGGATCCAGCACTGCCATGAGCTACAGTGTAGGTCGCAGACGTGGCTCGGATCCCAGGTTGCTGTGGCTGCGGCATAGGCCAGCAGCTGTAGCTCCAACTTAGACCCTGGCCTGGAAACCTCCATCTGCTGCAGGTGCGGCTCTAAAAAGACAAAAGACAAAATAAAATAAAATATAAAAATAAATAAAAATAAAAATGTATAATCTCACTTCAGCATGGATGGTGAAATGAACGATGCTTTAGCCACATAATGGAACAATGCCAATACTGTTGCATAGGCCAGATTTTGCTGCAATTAAAACACACACACATTGGAGTTCCCGTCGTGGCGTAGTGGTTGACAAATCCGACTAGGAACCATGAGGTTGCGGGTTCAGTCCCTGCCCTTGCTCAGCGGGTTAATGATCCGGCGTTGCCGTGAGCTGTGGTGTAGGTTGCAGACGTGGCTCAGATCCTGCGTTGCTGTGGCTCTGGCGTAGGCTGGTGGCTACAGCTCCAATTCAACCCCTAGCCTGGGAACCTCCATATGCCGCGGGAGCGGCCCAAGAAATAGCAACAACAACAACAACAAAAAGACAAAAAAAATAAAAAATAAAAATAAAACACACACACACAAAAACACACACCCTACCTCAGTGGATTAAAACAACAAAGATTTATTTTTCCCTCATGCAAAATCCACTGCAGCTCCAGGGCAAGTTTGGCTCCAAGGGACAGCTGGGCATCCTCATCCTCTACCAGCACGTACCTCCCTGACTGTTAGGGAAGAAACTGGTGGTTGAGCCTCCTGCCTGCGATTAAATGCTTCCGCCTGTACTTCACTGGCTAAAGCAAGTCACGTGCCCAGCCTCTCAGAGTTGGAGACTGGCAGTGCCAGTACACGTTTGGACAGCATAGAGCTAGTGTCCACTGCAACTTTGCAGCAAATGAAAATGCTAACAGGGTACACAATTTTCTGACATGGGCAAACTATCCATACTCTATCAGGTGGCGGGGGGGGAAGCAGGGCCCCATTAAAAACGTTATTACTAAGTGTGTGTTACATATGTACACGTACATTCAAAAAACCCTGGAAATAAATACAGCGTAAGTTTAATAGTGTTTTCTCTGGGCGGGTGGACTCAGGTTTTTAAAGATCCTTTTAAGATACTTTTGGTATTATCTTTTTATTTTCCTTTTTTTAACTCAAAGAGTTTTATTATATTTATAGTTGTACAGCCACCATCACAATGCAATTTTACATTTCCATCCCAAACCCTTCCTTTTCTTTTTATTATAATAAGCATATTATTTTGAAGATGAAAGAAAATAAAGCTTAGCTTAAAAAAAAATCCTCAAAAACCTGCCATCCTGATCTCTAAATCAACCTCTCATCAGTCAAGCCAAGGAATCGGTTCTCCTGGGTCAGAACCACCCTGTGTTTCTTTGTAAAACTGAGCTGTTGAGGTGGGGACCTAGGACAGGGATGATGCTGCCTCCATGTAGTTCAGTGCCCTCAGGAGCCTGGAGGTCCTGAGCAATCTCACTCCACGGCTTCACACACTTCAAAACAGATGACACCTACTTCCTATATATAAAACACTCAATGCACACCAGCACATTGAGGCAGGCAGTATGAAGGCATGGGCTTTCAAGTCAGACAGACAGACAGACAGGATCTAGGACCTACTTGGTTTTCTCACTTGTAAAAGGAAAAAATGATGCCTTGCAGAAGTGTTGCCAGGTCTGAATCATACAATGCAGGCAGAGCATTAATCACTGTGGTAGCTACTATTGCTGTTCAATGTCCAGGGGAAACATAACAAAAGCTAAATTAGGCAACAGAGTAACAAGCAAGGAACATTTTATTGTACGCATGTTCTCAAAAAAACACAAAAATGGAACCCACAAATGAGAGCAAAGAACAGTTTTCTAGCTCTCTGGGATACGCAGGGCATCCTATCTTACAGAAACATGGCTAGTACAAGACAAAATGTACTAATCAACACTGCCCTTTGCTTCTCTGGTCAAAAAAGTCTATAGAGGAAAAGCACTTTAAATTGTATTCTAATATAAATTTGTTGCACAATTAAACTTCAACTTACTCAAAGAGTTACTGTACAGTAAACTGCAGAAAATAGAGTAGGCATTCAATAATCCGCTCACAATTAACAATTAAGCAATAGACACTTGAATAAAATATAGCATGTATTACTTATTTGTTAAACCTCACATTTATAATGAGCAGATGATTTGTCATTAGTAGTGTCTGGTTTCTTACGTTTTAGGAGACACCAGATCCAGGAACAGAAGTTGGAAGTAAATTAATGAAAGTTGATTCTAGAAAACATCTCCTTGGGTCTGAGCCAATATGGTATTTCTTCCATACTTGGGCCAGTTTCAACAGTCTAAAAACGTAGGTATTAACAAACTGTATTCTTCAGGGGGAGAACAAAGAGACACCACTTTCTAGAGCAGTATGTTCTGTTTACATCTCTAGGTAGTACGACAGAACTAGGACACAGCAAAACAGAGATTTACAATATAATGAATGATCTGTTTTAATCTAATACTATAAGGGTAGTCCTAGCCCTTGCACTAATAAAGAGCAATTTTGAAACATGTTTAAAATGAGGAATTGGCAAGTCCTGATCACATACACACTAGATCTAAACAGAAGGATCTTCTCTGACATTCTGTGCTTCATGATCCCCAACCGCAACCTAGCGTTGAGTATTCAGGAATGGAAAAACTGGTAAACCTTTCCTTGAAAAACTGTTTTAAGTGAGCTGTAACACAGGGAAAATAAGGCAATAACTGGAAGTCTGGCTGTACTTTACATGCCTAGTTGGTAAAATTGTGAAAATAATTTTTGCCCCCCCTCTATAAAAAATATTACCCCATTTGCTACCCGGTGTGTGCTAGAGACAGATGAGCCTGCCACGTGTGTTTAAAAAAAAAAAAAAAAAAAGGTAACAGGCCCTGGGGGAGAGAAAATATATTGAAACATTCTCCTGTCCTTTTCTGGACACCCCAATCTAAATCTTCTTTAAATATACACCTTTCTTCCTTGACTTATAGTAGCTTAACCCCTCAGGAGGCACTGTGTCAGTCTTACGTTCTCTATGAAACATTGGGTTTTTCATTAAGAATTTTTTTAAACAAAAAAGATGGAAAGCTACAGCATAGTCTCCACAGCTGCCACACTTTGCTCAGTCTACCACAGACACCATAAAATCACATTTTACAGAAGTTAGAGGAGAGCAAAACCACAGTTCAGCAGTCTTCAACCTGGCAAGGAATAGATCATATCCTATTTTCCTTTCAGGACTTCATACAATCCCCAGGATAGCACCTTTGTATGAGCTGATCCATTAACTAAACCAAAGCTAACATTCAACACTGCCGTTCAAGTTACCATCACTCAGTTTTTCCTCTGGACTGTGTCAGTAACACGCATCCTGCAAAGGGTACAGGAAGAGTTTGAAAGAAGACATCATCTTCAGGTTACAGAACACAGACTATAAGGGGCAACAAAACCCCTCAGACTCACTTCCGGAGGCAAGTCAACTGCTGCTGCAGGTGATTCTCGAGCATGATGTGCCTGACTTCCTTTCCTTATTTGTGCCACTCGGCCATTAAGACATCTTAGTTTAACGGCCTGTCTTAAACTGCTATTCAAAACATTGTAATTAACAGCTATTATTACAAACCATTTAGTCTCTTTAGTTATATCACACAGAATGATGCTGGCTTGATATGACTCCCCCTCAAAGTGAAGCAGTGTTTTTCAATAACCACTAGTAAGACTAACAAAAATACGGTTGATATCTATTTTCAAATCTGTCCTTAAAAAAAGTAGAACTCTCTCCACTCACTTCCACAGCCCCCAAGAAACAGATACATGTACTGGTGTTAAAAACGAACAAGCAAACATCGGAATATTAAAAGACAGGCTCCCCATTGCCTACCTGCTCCGCATTCTAGTACTAAGTGGCCAAGAACTTTTAAAATGCCATTTTGATGCAACAGATTTTGCTAATTGTCATGAAAGACATTTACAAGTTAGGAATTACTGTGCAGGACCCAGCAAACAATGACTGCTCTGGGTTACCGATTTCCTTCTATGAAATAGTAGTAAGTTACAACTAAAAGTCAGACTAGTTTAAAACGCTTTGGAGTAAAGAACTGAGCTGTCTATTAAATTGCCACAATGTCACGGGGGCTCATCTTGGAACTGCAAATAGACCGTGTGTCTTTCAGGAGGGCTGGGCTGTTCCATGGAACAGCCTCATCATTTCCCATCACAATCGTGCTGGTGGCTGGGTTTTCCATTAGTCATCACCAACTGCAATGAGAGAAAGTCAGGCGGCTGGCTGAGCCCTGTGATAACAGCACCATAGAGCACATGTGGGGTAAAAGGAAGCGTGTGGACTGCCTTGGTCATTAGCGCAGAAACTGCACAGTTCACTTAGTAACAACCGTGAAGGTTCGCTCCCTGGCACGCTGGCTGGGAGGACAAACGACGGAAGTGAGCCACAGGCTAAGTGTGGCAGATGACGGCACTACCTGGAGCGAGCAGACCCTGAAGAGGAGCTTGTCGATGACTATGGGCACAGAATATTCACAGACTGCCAGCAGGCGGGCAGGATCTCTGGTCCTGGGTCCCAGTGCACCCCCGAGAGAGAGAACTGGTCTGCCCCCCACCGCTGCTCTGACAGCAAAGAAGCACGGAGCGGGGGGGCTGTGGGCCCAGCAAGTCTGTGGGAAAGTGTGTTTGTACTTGGAACTGCTTGAAGAAAGGCCTAGGCATTAACTCTTTTGTTCAGTATCTTTCCTCCGAAAGTCTCATGTGCTAAATTACCGTCTCGGTAACGCGTCAGCTCACCAATCGTGAGGATGTCTCGTTGGACTCATTCCACTCCTTGGGGACCCACGACGTCAGTCCCCACGGGTAGCTCCACAAACGCCCAGAAACACACCTTGACGTTTTTTTCTTTATAAAAATGTTGCTTTGTTTTTTTTTAGTGGCTACTGTCCATTCACATGACAGCGACTGTGGAGCTACGGGGAAGCATCGCATGTGGTGAAGGCGGCTGCTGGGAAGGCGCAGACCCCGTCAGGCTCCCAGATCAATGTGGAGAGAAGCCGGTCGCCAGGCTGCAGCCCACCACGGGCGTCATGTCCCAAATCTGCAAGAGAGGGAGGAGGCCTGGAGCGGCAGCACTGGTCACGGGGTCCGACAGGAGGCAGGGGCACGGAGACAGACTTTGTGAGCTGTGACACTTGCAAAGGGGTCAAAATAACTCATTCTCCTTTTACTACAAAACCTTCTCAAAGTAGAGAGTGCCTAAGCAACACAGTTGGCTAAAACATGAAAAAAGCTTATAAGCAGCACTTCTCTTGACCCTTGCAAATTAAATCATCATAAATGTTTTACTATAAATTTAATTTTGTTTTTAATAAAGAGCCCACCAGGAAAAAAACTCATTTTTTTTTTTTATCGTGAAATAAACTGCCTTAGTTTCACAACTCAGAGTGGTACGAAGTATAAAACACCCACTTTTAGTTTCTGTGTTAGTGACTCAGGGATTTAATGGAAAAACGCTTAGTTATTTCTTTCAAGTGGGAAGCCTTCTGCCCAGGATGAAAGAAGCATTAGCAAGGGATGGAGTGACCAGAGAAAGGGGTCAGCTGAGGCCGGGCAGAGGGAGGGAGAACCCTGGGGCTGGCACAGCGTGGAGAGTGATGGGAGGGGTGCCAGGCCCTCACCAATGCCACAGAGGGAGACGCCATGGGAATGAGCTGCCGCTGAGGGTGCAGAAACTCACAACCACGCAGGGCTTCCAGCTGGCTATTGGCTAGCTGCTTATGAAAAGGGAAGGTGAGCCTGCCACCTGGAAAGCAAGCCTGGACCAGCAATGCCTCCCACACATTCACAGCACGACAGTGGAGCATCCTACATCAAGGAGCTAACTGGGACAACGAGCGGGTTACCTTCACCACGCGGTCGGTCCCGCAGGTCACCATCAGGCCCCTAGCGACGTCCATGGACATGTGGGAGATGTTATGTTTTCCTTCATGAAAGGTTGCTAGAGAAGTCCGACTAACAGAGAGAAAAAAGACCATTTAAAGTCACATGACCGTTTCCAGAGCCAAGGGATGAGGGGTTTTTTTGAGGAATATAAAGGAAATACTTATGGTAATAGTGTCAAAATTTGCTCCTAAAAAAGTGACTGCAGTTTTGAAATCTAAGTATAATTAATTAAAGGACGACAGAGAGTATAAGTTGCTATACATACTACTATACATAAAAGAGATAACCAATAAGGACTTACTATATAGCTCAGGGAACTATACTCGATATTTTATAATAAGGGAAAGGATTCTGAAAAAAGAATATACATATTATATATTTATAACTGGTGATAAATCACTATGCCATAAACCTGAAACTTGATATTGTAAATCAACTACTTCAATTTAAAACAATTTTTTTAAAAAGAAAGTGTAAGTTGCAAGACTGTTTTATAAAAGACTTTATAAAACTCTAGCAACTGATTTTTTTTTTTTTTTTTTTAGTGGAAAGGCTGATATATTTCTAGACACAAGAACATGACCCTTTAACAGAGAAGAGGAACTACACTGCATGAGATCATAGGCTACAGGCTCCCCCAGGAACCCCAGGTGTCAGAAGCCACATCCCCCGGGTGGCGCTGGTGCTGCTCCTGCTCTGAAGCCTGCATCCCAGGCCCCAGCACCAGCTCGCAGACCAACAGTGGTGCTGCACTCGCTTTCCCACTTGGGCCTCGGCAGGGTGTGCCAGTCTACTGCTTTCGAAGATGATTCAAAAAGAAACGAAAGAAAACGCCGGTTCTGCCCTAATGGACCTGCCTGAGTCAGGGAGAAAGGGGGAGAGACAGATTTGTCTTACAGGCGGTCATTTAAGAACAGATTTCAGGCATTTGTGGAAGAGAGAACACAGGTCTCTAGAATTTCCCCACAAATAATTTCCATGCATGTGTGGGTAAAGGTCGCAGCCAGGATGCTTTTGGGGAGGCCAGCCCAGGTGTGGCATCCTTGTGCACGCGGCCTTGACCCTCACAGCATCCTGAGCGGCGCGGGCTCGGAACGTCGCTCAACTGCCGGCCTGGTCTTAGCGGCATCAGTCCTCACAGTGTTTGGGAGAGACTCGAGTCTTAAACCTAGGGCAGAATTCTCTCTTTAGAGACTGTTCACAAAACTGAGAAGAGTGGGGAGAGATACTGCTGACCCTCTAACTACATGGGCCCTCTTACTCCAGATTTTTTTCTGACAGTAAATACCAAGATTCTACATGATCCGCAGTTGGTTGAATTCTCGGATGTGGAAAAACCGCGAATGGGAAGGGCCAACTCTCTAAATTAAACCCAGATTTTCAACTGAGAAGAGGGTGGTGCCCCAAGCCCCTAATTGTTCAAAGGCCGGCTGTGTACCCTATGCCACTTCTTGGGTTCTCCCGCTGCGGAAGACAAAGGTAAGCAAAGACTCACTCCTCGTCCTTGATGGAGTCGTAGCAAGAATCACACACTCGGACCTGGAACTCGAAGCCCATGACAGGGTAGCTGGAGCGCTTGCTGCTGCACTTCCCACAGACAGCCTGCCCGCACTTCCTGCAGTGATGCTGGGGGAGCGGCGAGGGAAAGGGAGGGCTTACCTTCTGCTTCAATCCACGTGGTCTCGCTTCAGAGTAGGGGAGTGGGGTTGGGACACGTGCCTTGAATTACAATCACCCCCAAGTTAATGTGTCAATTAACACACATAAGGCAGACGATTTCAACACCTGTCAGGGATTTCCAAATGTCCCTGCCTTGTTGGTGGCCAAATACTGCTTTTGATTTATTCATATAATCTATCCAGATGACAACAGACAATACTTAAAACCAGGCTCGAACTAATTTAGGAGTCTCCAATGGCTAGAGACTTCAGGAAGGAAAAATTTATTCCTGTAAGAGAGAAAAGGTTTTGGGGGTTTTTGTTTGTTTGTTTGTTTTGTTTTTTTTGTCTTGTCTTTTTATAGGGCCACACCCATGGCATGTGGAGGTTCCCAGGCTAGGGGTCCAATCGGACCTATAGTCACTGGTCTACACCAGAGCCAGAGCAACGCAGGATCCAAGCCAAGTCTGCAACGTACACCACAGCTCAAGGCAACGCCAGATCCTTAACCCACTGAGCGAGGCCAGGGATTGAACCCACAAACTCATGGTTCCTAGTCGGGTTCATTAACCACTAAGCCACGACGGGAACTCCAAGAAAAGTTCTGAAATAAGGTTTTACATGTAATCTGCCCTCATTAAGAAATAAATATCCATAATCATGTTTTGCTATTTCTTTTATTCTTTCAAATCGTGATTCTGCAAATAAGCTTCAAAAACATTCCAAAATAGTCCAGTTTTTATTACTACCTGTGACATACACTTCTGTTAACCACTGTAAGCTTTGTGACCTCCTTACTTCTATTAGTTGTTAACCCCTAAGATTAAAATTCATTGTTCACGTTTCCTTCAGAAGTAGGGATGGCTTCACCCATCAGTTACCAACACACATGCATTCAGAGAACTAGGCTAAGGATAGAATTTAGGTGCTATTTCCAAGCATTAGAAAGTTATGAATGCTAAAATAATTCCTTCATGGCCTGCCAGTCTCATATCTGACCTGCTGTAGAACAGCTTTGTAAATAAAATCAAAGAAAGTTTATTGACACACACAAACTTTTGGCCAATCCCTCAGGGAAGTACAAGGAATAAAATCAGCATTATTTTCTACTTACCTGCACAAATTCATATTCAATCTGAGTGAGTGGCTACCTCCATGGCTGTTGCAGAAATATGGTTTTTTTGCAGAACTTTAGTATTATATGAATACCTAGTGATCAGTGCGTCTTTCAAAGCTATGACTATTTGGGGCATGCATCTTTAATTAATTAAAAAAAAATAAAAAACAGTTCATACTTGAAACATGCTTAATAGAAATGCTCCAGGTATACTTACATAGAATAATTTAGGAACAATCTAAATTTCTTCTGTGTCAGAGTATTGCAGGAAGGGCTAACCTGTTACTTTTTATCTGTTTGGGAAAGCATAAGGCTTAGACACTCCCCCCCCCCCCAGTTCATTCTAATTTTGTGCTGGGCTAGGATAAACACTGACTTTGAACAAGTGACAGCTCTGGACTCAAAGCTCTGTCATCTATTTACAAACAGGCTCTCAGGGGATTCTGTGCATCTCTGCTTTTCCAGTGCAGGTCAAGCGATGGCACAGCTTGGTGACAGCCTCACTATGACCACAGGAAAAGGTCTAACTCATTATCAGTCACACAGTGATGGCGATACCACAGATGTAGGAATTAACAGTATTTACAGAGAAAAGTGTGATTCCAAACAAAATAACAGATTTATCACACAAATAACAAGATACATGATTAAGAAAGGATGATGCAAAATTGGCCACTCACCTGTCTCAACCCCAGTGTCTTCGTGTCCCACATCTGCTTTATATTCCAGAAAAAGGGCTGCTCACACTTCTGACAAGAATCACTTTCTAACCACTGAGGAGCCTGGAGGGAAAAATTCAAACCCAACATCAGAGCATCTGCCTGTTTACAGTGAGTTTTCAGGTATTAATACAACAATTCTAGACCTTGTTGGGGTTATCCTTTTTTTTTTAAATTCGTCAATATATTAGAGCTGTTGTCATATCCAATATTATGTTTGTGTTTTGAGTAATCTTTACCATTTAAGCAATGTTTACAGGATTGCTCAGGAGGGAGTAATCTGATTTGCATTATGAACTCTCTTTTTTTTTTCTTTTCTTTAGGGTTCTACCTGCAGCATACGGAAGTTTCCGGGCTAGGGGTTCAATCGGAGCTGCAGCTCCTGGCATACGCCACAGCCACAGCAACACCAGATCCAAGCCACATGTGCAACTTGCACCACAGCTGGTGGCAATGCTGGATCCTTAACTTACTGAGCGAGGCCAGGGATTGAACTCAAATCCTCATGGATACGAGTCAGGTTCTTAACCCACTGAGCGACAACAGGAACTCTGCATTATGAACGCTTATGAGTTGTCTTCACTTCTTTCTCTCTCTCTTTTTTTTCGCCTGGCACCATTTTTTTTTATTAGCTTCTCAACCACCATCTGGCAAGAAAACATTCTAGAATAACGTCATTAAAAATGGCTCTGATAAAGCACAGTCACTGCTACATATCATAAAGCAGGTACAAGATATGTCACATTCTCAGAGGTATGAAACAGTACTGTCCTATGTCTATAATACTAGAGGATATACTTAAAAAGGGATTATTCGAGACTTGATTCTACTTTTCCAGCAGAGGGCCCGAAGGATGCTTATGACACAGCTCTGTACGGAAATGCATCTTCTTAGATAGAATTTCCTTTCTTTAGTGGCACAGCTCTAGGTACTCACTGCTCTTCATGAACATCAGCTAAAAACCGTTTTAAAAATAAACAAAAACCCACCATTGGATGCATACAAAGATGACTCTGTAGAGGCAAGCAAGGCTCAGGTAACCTAACTAGTATTTGACCAGCTCTGTTGTTTCTGAATCTTTCTTTTTTTAATGCCAAACTTGTTTGATACGTACATCGGTTGAGTAAAAAACCCTTTCTTGCAGAACCTGGTGAACAATGAGCACTTGGAAAGGCTTGTAGGGTCAGGAGGTGACCAACAGGAGTTGTTCTGGGTGGGCATCCTGTCAGATAGACTTGCCACCCACCGCGTTTCCAGCTATTGGGAGTGGGTCCCTCCCTCCCTCCCTGCGCTCACAGAGCAGCCTGGAGCACCCTATGCTAGCAGTGTTCTTTCCACACATTAATTCTTTTTATTTATTTATTTATTTTGTCTTTTGTCCTTTTAGGGCCACACCCGTGGCATATGGAGGTACCCAGGCTAGGGGTCTAATCAGAGCTACAGCTGCTGGCCTACACCACAGCCACAGCAACACCAGATCCAAGGTGCATCTTCGACCTACACCACAGCTCATGGCAATGCCGGACCCTTAACCCACTGAGAGAGGCCAGGGCTCGAACCCACAACCTTGTGGTTCCTAGTCGGATTCGTTTCCAATGCACCATGACAGGAAGTCCCTCTGCATGTTACTTCTTGATACACATCACTTCCTCCCAACCCCCTTCAACTACCCTATGAGTTATTCACTGACCTTTTCATCTTTAAACATGTTCAGCCTGTCACAGGGTAGGTTCTCAATGAATTTTTGTTGAAACAGGGCAATTAGGACTCAAAATTATTTTATTGAGAACTTGAAAAACATTTCTTTTTTTTTGTTTGTTTGCTTTTTGTCTTTTTGCTATTTCTTGGGCCGCTCCCGCAGCATATGGAGGTTCCCAGGCTAGGGGTCGAATCGGAGCTGTAGCCACCGGCCTACGCCAGAGCCACAGCAACTCGGGATCCGAGCCGCGTCTGCAACCTGCACCACAGCTCACGGCAACGCCGGATCGTTAACCCACTGAGCAAGGGCAGGGACCGAACCCACAACCTCATGGCTCCTAGTCGGATTCGTTAACCACTGCGCCACAATGGGAACTCCTTGAAAAACATTTCTCTAAGAAAAACATTACAAATTGTACTGCATTACAAGATGAATCTGTTAAAAGCCTATTTAACCTCAATTACTTTTCATCATATGCACGCAATAAAAATAGAAAATACTTATTTCCATAAAATTAAACCAAAGATTATAAAGTTAGAAATAATCTTGTTTTGATCTTGAAAGCTAACATCTGAGAAAAATTTATCTGATAAGAGGAAACAGTGATGGGAGAAGCATGGAAACCCAATGACACTGACCCTTATAAAATATGCAGTGAAGGCGGACAGCTTTACAGAGATTCCAAAGGGGACTTCTGGTGGTTTAAAGAATGAGTGTCCCTTTTTTTTTTTTTTTGGTTCCTATTGCATCAAAACCTCTGGCTTTCCTTCCTATTTCTTCTTATATATATGGTATTAGAAATATGTCCATATAGAGAGCCCCCATAATGGCCTTTCTTTTGAGGGTGGGTTAAGGTGCTCGCCAAGAGGATGGAGTGGCCTGAGACAGAGGAGCGCTTTCTTTAAGTAACTGGGGCCATACTGGAAATGGGAAGGGACGACAGAAAGGCTAGAGAGACGTGTGCCCACGTGAGGAAGATTACTCCTTGATGCAGAGTTACTCCTTTGCTTCTGTGAGTGAGGGAGAGAGAAGGTGGTTTGAGAACCCTGCCTGTGAACAAGGTCCCCGAAGGAGAAATGATGACCCAGTGACACGGCTGCCCACAGTGCGGGGACGTTTACTCGCGGGGTAAGGAGAGCAGGCACCACTGCTTAGTCTTATGCTTGTGACACACGCCAGTCTAACTCCCCCAACACCACACACATGGGGGACAGGCAGGTGGAACAAAAGAGCGCAGAAACCTTTTCAAAACGGTATACACCGAACAAGACTGTGAGGGTGGAGTTCCTGCTATGGTGCAGTGGGTTAGGAATACGACTGCAGCGGCCTGGGTGGCCGCAGAGGTGTGGGTTTTATCCCCAGCCCAGCACAATGGGTTACAGGATCTGGTGGTGCTGCAGCTGTGGCTCAGATTCAGTCCCTGGCCCGGGAACTTCCAAATGCTATGGGTGTGGCCATTTAGAAAAAAAAAAAAGATGTGAGAACTAAATAATATTTGCAAAGTACTTTGCATAGTGCCTGGAATACAGCAAGTGCCAAATAAGTCCAGCAGCGTGCCAAGGCCTTATTTTGCTTAATTTTTTAATACCACCCTAGGAGACACAGAGCAACATTCTCTGAATTTTACAGGCAAAGAAACTGGCTCAGATCCTGAAGCCACTGTCCATGGTGGGTCAGCAGGTGGACCTCCCAGGAGACACAAGAGTCCAGCTCACATCCCTGCACTTGTCCACTGCGCTCCATAAAGCCTCTGGCCATGGTCCTATTCATTTCAACATGGGAGGGTCTCCCGACGGGCCTGGAGTATGACAACCAATGAGACTGAGCTCCGGTCTAAGGGTTAGGAAAAACTCCTTGTGCTGAGCTGGACAGAGTGGGGCACAAGGGAAAAAAAATATGCTGAAAATAATCTGAGATAACAAACTAAAGCACAAACTCAGAAATAAACAGACTTTCCTGGAACATATTTTAACATAAGGAAGAGCCTCACCTTTGTTTCTTTTAATAGGATTAAGTGTTATGCTCCATAAGCTATTAAGAACCATCCTTTTAAATGCTTATTCTCCAAGGAGAAAAAGTTTTCTTTTGTGCTGGGAACAAAAGAGCAAAAGAGAACACTGGTCGAGTACTCCAGTTCACTCTCTCTTCTCCATCTTGTTCCATCTGCACAACCTGGACAATGACGGTGTAACAAGAATAATCCCAAATGTGCTGCTGCTGCTAATGGTACACTAACGTATAAAACAGTATCCACTCTGTGATCCAGTAGCTTCGAATAAAGTTCTCACTTCCAAAGGATTCATCCTAATCATTGTTACTGGCTCGTTTATTTTTTATGCCTACTTCCAAAAGGAGTCCCTCTGATTACAATCTGTCAGGAAGGCAGATCTGCAAGATCCAAACTTGCCAGTGTGGTGGCCAACAGCCACTGTGGGCTGGAAATGCTCTAGTCAGTGTTTCCAGGTGACTGAGAAAGAAATTCCAGGCAAGCACTGTGGGGCGGGAAAATCTAGGATCAACCCTCTACATGTGTCCCTAGGGAAGAGCTACAACTTCACAAGAGTCAGAATCTATAGACAGATCAGAGGCTTCCTACTTTTGCACGAATATTTACTCAGCTGGTTTTAAAAACCTAAAAACGAAGCATCTTTTTGACATTAATTTTTTTCCCCACCAATACTGCCAACCACTGAGACAGATAAGCTAGTAGGGGCAAAACGTGTTACCCAGCCGGTGTGCAGAGGATTTGGGGTAATCGTCCCTAAGTCACCAAAAGGATAAGGGTGGCCCCCACAGGAAGCACCCTGAACGACGAGACTGTCCTTTCTTTCCCTAGAGATACAAATAAAGTCCACTCTCACATCACCTCGAAGGTGAGGACTTTTTACTTCTTCTAAAAGAACTTACAAAGTATGAGAACACTGGATTGAAATCCAAGTGGTGAAGCCTCTGCAAGAGCCACTAGTAGCTTTGGGCCCAGCGGTGTCCTTCCTCACAATCCAGGGAACACAAACTCTCTCCAAGCTTCCTGACCTTTCAGAAGAAGACTGAGAGCAACAGGCCAAAAGTCCAGGAAAGAGGACGGTACACTAGCTGCTGCTGTTGCATATAACTAGCAGTTGATAACTATAAAATGCAGTGCAAATAAATCTCTGCAAAGAAAGTAACATATTCTGTAATACTGAACCAATGTTACATATGTTTCATAACAAATTTCTCTAAGCCTTATCAAAAGATTTTTAGAAAATTCAAAAAGAGAAATTAACCAGTAGACATGCAATCAAGATTTGCTCTATGTGACCTATCTTACAAAGTCACTAAAAAACTAGCATCAGTACTTCTTCAGATTATGGACTGAACTTTCTATTTATAGGGTAATCTAATTCCTTCATTAGATCACAAGCTTCTTGCAGGCAAGAACCTTTGGTAATCCATAAAGTCTGAAAGTGAGTTATTGTCACTTTTTTTTTTTTTTAATAGACTGAACCCTTTGATTAGATCCCCTAGGGTATGCTAAAGATGCAATTTTATTCAATGAGAATCAGACCCACAAGTAATCTGATGCAACACAGAGCAGGGGTTGCAGGGGATGTAGGAGTTGTAGCGATTGGTGGGAATGCTGCATTCACACCTGGCATCCCACGCAGTGGTGAGCAGCACGCTGGCCCAAGCATTATATAAAAGACAGCACCTGGAACACATCACGCGATGTCACACAACACAGTATATACTGCAATGTAGTATCATTTGAAAGGCACATCTGAGAGTTCCCATCGTGGCTCAGTGGTTAACGAATCTGACTAGGAACCATGAGATTGTGGGTTTGATCCCTGGACTAAGTGGGTTAAGGATCCAGCGTTGCCGTGAGCTGTGGCGTAGGTCAAAGACATGGCTCAGATCTGGTGTTGCTGTGGCTGTGGTATAGGCCAGCAGCTGCAGCTCTGATTTGACCCCTAGCCTGGGAACTTCCATATGCCACGGGTGCGGCCCTAAAAAGCAAAAAAAATTAAACAATTTTAAGTTTCCAGATTCTATCGCCACCCTTCAGGTGCTCGTTAAATGTTTCTGAAGTTAAACTATATGTCTTTAACACCCCCACATACTCTAAAACCTTCTCTGGAATCAACTCCCCTGTATATATCACAGGTTGGAGACGCTACTTGGAAAAGACAGATAACAACACCTGCACTGGCAGAGATGAGAATGGAAATTATCTGACGACATCTCTAAAAAGCCTTGAGAATGTATACACCCTTGATCCACAGGGTCTATTTCCAAAAATTTGTCTGAACTAACTAAACAACCACAAAATGACAAGGTCAGAAATGTCTGCTGCAGCACTATTTAAAATAGAAAAAAGGAGAGACTGTTTAGACAGTGTCTGAAGAGCTGGAAGAGACTTCAGAAGTCATCTCATTCAACTATTTCACTTTATGGAAGAAGGAGGAGGAGTTCCCATCATGGCACAGTGGAAACAAATCCGACTAGGAACCATGAGGTTGCAGGTTCAATCCCTGGCCTCGCTCAGTGGGTTAAGGATCTGGCATTGCTGTGAGATGTGGTGTAGGTCGCATAAGTGGCTCAGACCCCAACTTGCTGTGGCTGTGGGGTAGGCTGGCAGCTGTAGCTCTGACTGGACTCCTACCTAGCCTGGGAACCTCCAAATGCCGCAAAAAAAAAAAAAAAAAAAGAAGAGACTCAGGGAAATTCAGAACTCAGGTCTCCTGAAAAGAAGACTATGTGACATGGATGCAGTGGAAAATAAAAGAGAAAAGAAGTATATTGTCTCAGCTACCTCCCTGGTGCATCTCAGGGATCCCAGGATAGGTGTGCCTGGGGCCACCCTCAGAGCGCCTCCACGCAGGGCACTCCTTGGACGCACTGGAGACCGTCTCCAGCGTCATCGCCACGTACTTCTCTGTGAAAATCAGCCTACACACTACGCAGTCTGTGTGTGCTGCCTGTCACTGTGGAAATTCCCCAGAGAGTAGAGAATGCAGTGCAACGTGACACACAGGACACCCTCAGACCGTAACCAGTAAGCACAGCAGTGAGGACCCGGGACTGCCTGCCCCGCCGCTGGCATCTCCAGGGAACAGGTGGAAAACGGAGAGGCACGTCTGGGGATCTCTCCCGGTCCGTGTGCCTTGCTCTCTCTCTCTCTCACCTCCTCTCTGCTAACGTCCATGTTCCACACCGCGATTCCGCCGTCCGAGGAACAGGAGACCAGCTGCCTCGTGAGCTGAAGGTAACACAGCGACTGCACCCTGTCACTGCAAAGAGCACAAACACCAGTCACGTGTCTCAATGAGGGCAACACAGAAACTGTCTTCGTGCTGATTCCCTGCAATCAGTAACTGGCATGTCATCGCTGATTATTCGGTACAGTAACGGGGACCCCAGTATAAACTTCAATTGGCATTCTATAACTCACTATACGGAAAAAGAGTTTCTAAGAAGTAAATACCACTACTTTCAAATCAGTCATTAAGAACTGCGGGTCAGAGATGACATGATGACTATGCTTTTCCAGACCAATCACCTTTCCCTCCCAGGTGCACAGGACTGTTTCTGAACCATGAGGTAAATCCTACAGGAGGGCTAACCCCCTGACTGGAACAAAATCCGTAAGAACAAGTAATCAAGCACTGTGGAGATGACTGGTGCACGTGCGCAGGCGCACACACGCACACAGACACACGCTCGCACACACACACACACACGGATGGGGAGAAGCCCTGCGTGTCAGCGACGCCCCTGGACACCCTAGGAGACACTCTCCTGACCTGCAGACCTGTGTGGAGACGCTTTCCTTGGCTACTTTTCCACCCGATTCAGCTGACAGCTGACAGCACAGCCTAGTCGCCACCAAGGAGGAAAGGGTTCCTTGTCCTTCCAAAGCCTGAGTACCAAAACATCATAGCTTCTTCTGTGGTTCAAGTCCTCACCTGTGCTCTCTAACCCAAGTCTGCCTGAAGTAGATGTTTCAGGGGCATGATTCCCTGGGAGGAAAAGGTGGGAAGTGGAGTTCCCACATGGCTCATTGGTTAACAAATCCGACTAGGAGCCATGAGGTTGCAGGTTTGATCCCTGGCCTCGCTCAGTCGGTTGAGGATCTGGCGTTGCCGGGAGCTGTGGTGTAGGTCGCAGACGTGGCTCGGATCCTGCGTTGCTATGGCTGTGGTGTAGGCCGGCAGCTACAGCTCCGATTAGACCCCTAGCCTGGGAACCTCCCCATGCCGAGGGAGCGGCCCTAGAAAAGGCAAAGAGACAAAAAAAAAAAAAGGTGGGAAGTGCTCTCTGGTCTGAGCAGAAAGAAAACCCTGGTCTCCATTTTTGCTAGAGCGCACCTGACACTCACGCAGGACTAACAGAGAAGCGGTGAGAGGGAGACTGCGCGAGCCCCCACACACGGCCAGCTTAAAAGGTGGGGCTTGGAGGAAGGAGCCTCACGATACTAAAGGCTTCCCCGCCACCTCGCCCTGCCTCGGATTCCTTCCCCACCCACACCAACAGCCACGCACTGATGTCCCTGGAGCAAGAGCGTGCGGCCTTTCCTTCCTCCAATGTCCCACATGATGATGCTGTTGTCAGAGGCTCCTGAGAAGAGCAACCGCTGGATGGGCTCCCACCAGAGGCAGGCGATGCCACCTAGGAGGGAGAGAAGGCGCTTGACGTCACTCTCCAGCAGGGTACACACACACCTTTGAGAAGAGAAGAGGCAACCAGGACCAGGTGAGGCTTTAAGTTGAAACCTGTCTTCGTTGTGCAAAGAGGGGATCCACCCTTTACCACGAGTCACAGAGAAGACACAGCTCATCCACGACCCCCAGCTCCCAGACTAGGATTTTCAGTGGTACATCAAACTACTCTGAGCATAAACATGCTTAAAAATGATCTTCTTCATCTGCACCTAAATGTTTTTAAATAGCTATATATGAGGTCAGAAAAAGCTTTTGAAGAAAAAAAAATAGCTACTACTATTTAATGAGAAAAGACAGTGAAATTTTCTGTGGTTATCGCATGCAAGATAAAAATCTAGATTATTCCAGGGCTCTGGGACCTTGTAAGTGTTTTATCCCAGGATGCCTATGTTTAAGAAAATTAAGTCTCAGGGGAAAAAAAAAAAAAAAAAAAAGACCTGTAGGTGTACCACACACAATTATGCCAAGAATTTAGGTTAAAAATGCAAACCCTATTTTTTACACTCTATTTTGGCTAAACGAGCAAATTTGATACCCTTGGGAAAATCTTTCTACAGATTTCTCTTTCAACAGATCTATTCATTGTTCCACTGATTGCTACTTGCCTAAAAAAAAAAGAAAGAAAGAAAGAAAAAAGAAAATTGAACCAGTCACACAAGCTAATAATATTTTTGGTGGATATACAGAAAATAAAGCCATAGTCAAAAGCAAACAACAGAGATTAGTTTCTCACAGAAGCTTAACAAAAGTGAAAAAAGAAGTATTGTGCAAAACTGGCTTCAGGGATCAGTTCTGCAGAAACCCTGACCCCGTCTGATCATATGCCTCACGCACTTCAGCCAGAGGCCTAACAGCAGACAAGCAAGATCTTTCTACAGGAGTCCTGCTAAGTAGTTATCAGTGCCCATTCTGTCCTTAGCAACTCGGGGACTACCTAAGAGCCTGGGGATCATGAGACCATTAGTCATAAACAGGAGGTGGTTTCTGCAGGGCCTGTGCTTTCCTGCCCAAATCTATTCTAACATATTGTCCTTCTGTCTCCCTTTACCGCTACAAGGTCCCTGATCTGAAAGACTCAGTTTCACCTAAATGGATCAGTTAGAGAGGACATTTAATTGGTTAGACTTAAAAACACTATTGTGAGGAGGAGTCCTGTTTGTGGCTCGGTGGTTAACGAACCCAACTAGGATCCATGAGGATGCAGATTCGATCTCTGGCCTCACTCAGTGGGTCAGCGATCTGGTATTGCCATGAGCTGTGGTGTAGGTCACAGACTCGGCTTGGATCCCGTGTTGCTGTGGCTGTGGTGCAGACTGGCAGCTGCAGCTCTGATTCGACCCCTAACCTGGGAATTTCCTCAGGCCATAGGTGTGGCCCTAAAAAGCAAAACAAACAAAAAAACCCACTATTTTCATAAATAAGACCTTTTTTGTGTGTGTGTTTTTAGGGTTGCACCTGTGGCATATGGAGGTTCCCAGGGTAGGGGGTGAATTGGAGCTACAGCTGTGGGCCCACATCACAACCACAGCAATGCAGGATCCAATCCAAATCTACGATCTACACCACAGCTCACGGCAATGCCAGATCCTGAACCCACTGAGCAAAGCCAGGGATCAAACCCACAACCTCATGGTTCCTAGTCGGATTCGTTTCTGCTGTGCTATGATGGGAACTCCAACAAGACCATTATTAATTCCTTCAACAAACCTCCAATTCCTCAACCTGAACCAGATGGCCTCAGAGCTTTTCATTTGTTACTCAATATAGCCAACTGAGTTTTAAAACCTTTCTACGAAGCCCTGCCAATTCACCAACACTACAGAAATAATAAAATTCTACCCAGTTGTTCCTTTCCCTCGGCCCCTCCCAGGGGAAGTTTCCCATGTAAGATACCAGCCCAAACATTTCTCCTACTTGTACTGACTTACCAAGTCTTGTTCGGTGTCCTAGAAAGTGACAAATTTAAAACAGTAATAATAACATTATTCCAAAGGTCTTAACATTTATAAGAAATTTTAACAGGTCTTCTGAAAATAATTTAAGAAGGTAAATAAAACAGAAAGTATTACCCACAATCCAGAAGGGATTCTGACAATAATGAAACTCAGCCCAACAGTTTGCCTTCACTTAGTTTCCACGCTTTGAGATCTTTTGAGACTTAAATCCCTTATCTGGCCATTCAAACTGAAATCTGACGGATTATAGACAGATCATTTGTGAAACCACAGAGCTGGGAATTAAATCTGGATGGCCAAATTAGGTGAAAAACAGCAGTGATTACACAGCATACCTTCATGTCCTTTAAGGGTTGTAATAACGGAACAGGTGTTCTGTTCGAGCTTCAGCAAGGTGATCTGTCCAGAATAGTCACCAACAAAAGCATACTGAGTATCAAAATCGTATCTGTGAAGAAGCAGTCAAGGATATTCAACACAATCCATCTCAAAGGGATGAAACAGAAAATGTACATTCTAAAGAGAATAGGCACGAACCTAAAATATGAGAAAAGCAATACCCAACTGAAAATCATACATGTAAATATTGAAGAAAAACATGTTTTAAGCTAGAGTTACCAGGAAAATTAATATTCATTCATTCAATAAGAATTGACCAAGTCCCTGTTACTATTCCAACCAATATCCTAGGAACTGGCAATAAAAAAAGAGTTAATAAAGACAGACATGAAAACAAGTAATTAAAATGAAATTATAATAAAATACTCAAGGAGTTCCCGTCATAGCACAGCAGAAATGAATCCCACTAGGAACCATGAGGTTGTGGATTCAATCCCTGTCCCTGCTCAGTGGGTTAAGGATCTGGCGTTGCTGTGAGCTGTGGTGTAGGTCGCAAACTCAGCTCAGATCTGGTGTTGCTGTGGCTCTGGAGGAGGCCAGCAGCAACAACTCTGATTAGACCCCTTAGCCGGGGAACCTTCTTACGCCGTGGGTGTGGCCCTAAAAAGGCAAAAAAAGGAGTTCCTATCGTGGCGCAGTGGTTAATGAATCCGACTAGGAACCATGAGGTTGCGGGTTCGATCCCTGCCCTTGCTCAGTGGGTTAAGGATCGGGTGCTGCCGTGAGCTGTGGTATGGGTCACAGACTCTCGGCTCGGATCCGGCATTTGCTGTGGCTCTGGTGTAGGCTGGCAGCTACAGCTCTGATTAGACCCCTGGCCTGGGAACCTCCGTATGCCGCGTGAGTGGCCCAAGAAATGGCAAAAAGACAATAAATAAATAAATAAATAAATAAATAATAAAAATAATAATAAAAAGGCAAAAAAATAATAACACTGAAAGCAGTAAGAAAGAATGGGAAGAAAATTGCTCCTTGTGAAATTTCTCTGGAAATAATGTGAAACTAACAGCAAATACGGACGTGAACCCATCTTTCTTTGCAGCCTCAATGATTTCACTTTAAGTGAAGAGGGTGGTTTACTTCAAACTTCTGTGGAGAGTTTAATCATCCAAAAGCAGTTACTTGGGGTAGCAGTAAATTTAAGATTTAAAGATATATTAACTATCAGAAAGCATTCATCACTTTCTTGGTCATTTTACGGCTGGAGAAATTCTTGGCAAATCAACTTGCATACAAGGGTTAACTATTATTTCAATTCCAAGACAAGGACCGTAGGAGGGCCCTGATTATGTGATTCTATGCCCTTTTCTATCAACCCATATGAAAGCTTAATATATAACAGAAAAGCCTATTCAGCACACAACACATCTGAGTATTGTTCCCTTATTTGATCCTAAAGTGTATGACCTATTTCAAATATCTCATGATGTGCATTCGTTCACAGCAAACATTTTCAATAATGGCTTTCAGTGGAAAAAAAGAATTGTACTACACCAAAGGTCAGCCCTGAAACAAGCCACGATGGGCATTTGCCTGCAGCTGACAGCTGTGATCCTGCCATCAACAGATACACAGCTATACACCCAGCCCCGAGCAAGAGAGTGCTACGTGAGACAAATACCACGTAGCAGCAGAAAAATCTCCAAATGGCAATTTCGTAACATTTTGGGGATCCCGAGGCATCCCTGGGAGTATTATAAGGATTATTAACTTTTTCTAAACACACAAAAGACTACAAAACTCCTTGTAGCCCACTTCTGAACTCCAGAGCCACCCACCCTTATTATATTCTCTTACAGGGTCTACAAATAACTAATTACTAGAAGATTTATTCCTTTTTTATTTATACAACAAAAAGTCTTTTCTTTCACTTTGGAGAGGAAAGGAGTGAGGAGAGGGGTTTGCATTAACGAGGTTTAGGTTTTCTGAGATTTTGTATTAAAACACATATGTATTAGCACTTCCCAGCAGAGAACGGCAAGTCATTTAATTATTTTGTCTTGTTTTGTTTTTTAGGGCCACACCTGTGGCACATGGAAGTTCTCAGGCTAGGGGTCAAATCAGAGCTGCAGCTGCCAACCGTGCCACAGCCACAGCCACATCAGATCGGAGCCGCATCTGTGACCTACACCACAGCTCACGGCAACGCCGGATCCCCAACCCACTGACAGAGGCCAGGGATCGAACCTGCATCGTCATGGATACTAGTCAGTTTCATAACCTGCTGAGCCACAACAGGAATTCTCTAATTATTTATTATATTTAATAAACCAATTTTATACCAAAGAAAAGTAGAGACAGAAAGTCTTGGATTTTATGTGAAACATTTAGGCATCACCCAGTCTTGGGATTCCAATTGGCAACCCATGATCAAGACAAGGAGGTAGGGGCAGGAGCTGGTCAGCCCCAGGAAGGATACTGTAAACACGAAGCCCAGGAAGTGAAGAAGTGCTTCCCGAGCATGTTTCCACTGCGGGTGCACATCCAGCTGACACACTTGTCGTGGCCAGTGCTGATCACCCACTCCGCAGCCAGGCTGAAGATAATCGCAGACACCCGGTTCTGATGAGCTGTGGGAACAGAAAGGGAACATCTGCGCCTTTTGGGAAGAAATGTCACCTCTGGCCTTCAGTGTCTAACGGGTGAGAAGTGAGCCTACCCTGCCCTCCTCAACCTGGTCCGCCCGCAGACTCATAGGCTAAGCAGTCCTATCCTGGAAACAGCTGCACTCTGAACAAGTCTTCAGAGAACCTGCTTTCCCCCAACCCATAATCGCCCCACCCTGTGCCTCTCTACAGAGAGGACAACCAAAAGCTAGAAATCATTGAAGAGAAACTCTCAAGAGAGATTCAAATAACATATAAGAGAACCGATTAAACACACACACACGCACACACACCACACTTGACTATCAGTGAGTTCCATATGGAAAGCAGCAATCTTTTCTTTCTTTTTTTTTTTTTTTTTTGTGGCCACACCTGCAGTATGCAGAAGTTCCCAGGCCAGGGACTGAACCTACACCACAGCAGGGACCCAAGTCACGGCAGTGGCAATGCTGGATTCTTAACTCACTAAGCCACCAGGGAACTCCACAGCAATCTTTTCTTAACAGAAGTTTTCCTACTGTCTATAGCTTTAGTGTTTTGATCTTTTAGAAAACACTGGCACTATAAAAAGAGAAACTAAAATGTTCTGGAATTTAAAAATAATGTAAGCATTTTGTTTCTGGAATAATCTGTTTGTCTGTAACTTTTAATTATTTGTAAAATGAAGCATTTTGATTATTGGTAAAACAAAGTTCCGTATTCCAAAGTAATAGCTGAGAATGAGGAAGGTGGTTCCATGACCTAACTTCTGGAACATTTGTATTTTCAGGTCAATTTCAAGTCACACCAGGGCAGTAACCTATCTATTCCGCCATATAGGACCATGCGTGCAACAAGTGTTTAATAAATGTCCACTCTGGTGAATGAGGGCAAAGGCTAAACAGAGATCTCTCTCACCTTGTTCTCAACTGTTTAGGCAGGTTTAAAAAAAATGGAGGGACACTTTCTTGTAAATTTATTAGGAAACACTACAACTCCCTGGGAATACATGCAAATTTACCAACAGGTATTCATAAAATGCAACAAATGGCCAACATGAAATAAAGCTTAAATAACTGTAAAACTGAGAACTATTTTGACTATCAAACTGGCAATAAATAAGCGTTCCCATCATAGCTCAGTGGTAATGAATCCAACTAGTATCCATGAGGACTCAGGTTTGACCCCTGGCCTCAATCAGTGGGTTAGGGATCTGGTGTTGCCAGTGAGCAGTGATGTAGGTCACAGATGCAGCTTGGATCTGGCGTGGCTGTGGCTGTGGCATAGGCTGACAGCTACAGCTCCGATTCAACCCCTAGCCTGGGACCCGCCTGCCATATGCCACAGGTGCAGCCCTAAAAAGATGAAAAAAAAAATGATAATAAACACATAAAAAGAGCAATGAAGACTTAATCAACAGGCACTCTCAACCATCACTCATTAAAAAATTTACACTATTGCTGGAAAGAACTGTGCAAAATAAATCTAGAGTATTAAAAAAAAGTTTTAAAGTTTGGCCCAGGAGTTCCTGTCGTGGCTCAGTGGTTAATGAATCCGACCAGGAACCATGAGGTTGAGGGTTCAATTCCTGGCCTTGATCAGTGGGTTAAGGATCCGGCACTGCCGTGAGCCATGGTATAGGTCACAGGTGCAGCTCGGATCTGGTGTTGCTGTGGCTGTGGTGTAGAACAGCGGCTACAGCTCCGATTAGCCCCCTAGCCTGGGAACCTCCATATGCCGCAGGAGCAGCCCTAGAAAAGGCAAAAAGACAAAAAAATAAATAAAAATAAATAAATAAAGTTGGGCCCAGTTATTCCACTTGTAGGAATGTCTCTTAAACAGAAGTGATCAAAGTTACAGGATCAGAGTCAGAGTAAACATCAAGGACACACACACACACACACACACGTATGTATAAACACATATAGAGAAATACACACACTCACTGATATACACACACACCATCATATATGTTAATATGTTATCAAAAAAATGGAAGCAGTACAAGTTTTCAAAAATAGAAGAATGGTTAAATTAAATCTGATACATGCACCCAACGGAATAGTATCCAAAAGTTTAAATGTTAATAAGCAGGAAAAGGATCATAAATAAACTCTAAAGAGCTAACAGCCTCTCACATAACTGGGGGTAACAAAACTTCCAAAAAGTTAAAGTGGAAACCTAATTTTGAACAGAAGCCATGGTGTTCTAGTTTTGTGTGTGCACATCTATGTGTGTATGTATACGAATAAATATCACAATTACCTGGGTAGGTCTTGATAAAGTTCATTTTATTAAAATCTTCAGAAATATGAAATTCCTAAAAGCAAACACATGCAATAAGAAAAGCGTTATGGTTCTGGAGTTCCTGTCGTGGCGCAGTGGTTAACACATCTGACTAGGAACCATGAGGTTGCTGGTTTGATCCCTGGCCTTGCTCAGTGGGTTAAGGATCCAGCGTTGCCGTGAGCTGCGGTGTAGGTTGCTGATGTGGCTTGGATCCCCAGTTGCCGTGGCTCTGGTGTAGGCTGGCGGGCTACAGCTCCAATTAGACCCCAGCCTGGGAACCTCCATATGCTGCGGGTGCGGCCCTAGAAAAGGCAAAAATACAAAAAAAAAGAAAGAAAGAAAGAAAGAAAGAAAACAGTTACGGTTTTAAGAACAACAGAAACTGAACTTTCAAAAGGAAGTAAAATCCAAAATTGGCCAACACCAGCCTTGAGACTAGTTACATCAGAACAATATGAATTGCTTCTTTCATCAGCCCTGTCTGCAGGACACCATTTCTTTTGGGACCAGACAAATAAAGGAAGTGCTGCTGAGCAGCACAGCATTTTTGTCCAATTCTTACTTTACAAATGAGTGCTCTGCATTTCCTCTTCCTCTAACTGCAAAGGAGCCACTCTGTTAACTGTGCTCCCTTGTCTTCACTAAAATTCCCTCAAGATGATACATATAAAGCAAAACTACAAAGATTCATTAACAGCAGAGTTCTCAGCCCCAGTGAAAATAAGGCATTGGGTATCTGAAGCAATGCAAGGGGCAACATGTACACACACACACAAAGGTAAATTTAGAGATTGTGGATGGTTTTCTTTTTTTTATATACACTTGTATTTTCCAAAATTTTTAGAGACTATGTAATACTTTATAACTATGGAAAAAATTAAGGCGTTCCCACTGTGGTGCAACAGGATCGGTGGTGTCCATGGAGCACTGGGATGCAGATTCAATCCCAGGCCTGGCACAGTGGGTTAAGGACCCCTCACTGCTGCAGCTGCCTGCTCTGGAAACTCCCTATGCCCTGGGGTGGCCACAAAAAAATTAGAAGTATATACTTCTTAATGAAAAAGTTAGCCTTAGTATGACAGAAGTTCCCACTGTGGCTCACTACTAGTGGTTATGAACTCGTCTAGTATCCATGAGCATGAGGGTTTGATCCCTGGCCTCGCTCAGTGGTTAAGGATCCAGTATCGCCGTGACCTGTGGTGTAGGTCACAGACGCGGCTCAGATCTGGTATTGCTGTGGCTGTGGTGTAGGCCGGCAGCTGCAGTTCGGGTTCAACCCCTAGCCTGGGAACCTCCATATGCCACAAGCGCAGCCCTAAAAAGAAAGAAGAAAAAAAAAAAAAGCCTTAGCATGAAATTGAGAAGATAAAACTCTGAAGAAAAAGCATTAATTAAAATTTCTACTGATCAATGTTAAATTGATAAGTTCTTAAGGGTCTAGATAATGTGGACATCATGAATTATTGATTGGTCAGAATTAAAAGAGAAAACCTGCAAAGGAATTGCCAACTCCTTGTTCTCCATCTTGGTTTTACAAAGTACAAAAACGTATCAGCATTTTACATACATTAATCTCTGTTGGGGCAAAAAAATCAATAGATCAATACTAACTAATGACAAATTGAATTTACACTGCCCCTTTCCACTGAAGAGCTGTAAGAGTTTTAATACGCCCTCCTACAACCGCAGAGCGTACCCCTGTACCAGGAGCTACAAGAAGGGTCCCTGTGGAAACAGCTGTGTGACCACTGCCACCACTAGAGAGGCTATTTGAGGCTTGCACTCTTTGCTTCTTGTTATATTTGAGTATGCACATCACCATACTATTCCTAGAGAACCTTCCGAAGGAGAAAAACAAGACCACTGGCATTTATTACTACAGAATGTATTTACAGCAGCTCCAAGCTGGTGGGCACTGACTCCCCAACCCCAGAGCCCCCCAGCCCTCGACACCTGGCTACTGTTGAGTGAATTGCTTAAGCAGACAGCCTGTCCTTTCTCCTGGCTCTTTCCTTCTTGGCCCTTAAATACAGTCAGGGCTCCTTCTCCTTTAATTTAAAAAGCAAAAGCAACAAAACCCTCTCGGCAATACTACAACCTTCCTGGTCCCCTCCTCAGCCAAAATCTTCTCTACAGATCATCCCGCTCTCGAAACATTCATGCTCTCTAGCTCCTCACCCCGTCACTCATCAATCCTCCACACCCCAGGGCCCCATCCCCACAGCATGGAAAGGGCTCTCCCTGCAACACCAGCTGCTAACCGCCATCCCCAAGGTCATGTTCCAGCCCTGATCTCATCCTCTCTCTGCCCTCCCTGAAACTTACTGCCTCTCCGGCCTCTACGACCATACTGTCCTGGCTGGCCTTCCTCCAACTCTGCCTATTATTCTGTCTCCCCTGTGGGTTCCCAACCCCTGGACTGACATTCTCCAGTGACTGTGACCTTGGCCCCCCACTCTTCTCAACCTACCTGCTATCCCTAACTGACGCCAGCGACCAGCGTAGCCTCCACTGAGACTTAAATCAGAGGACTCCCAACCCCGGCCCACACCAAGCCCTTGAGATTCAGGCCCATGAACCCAAGTGTTAAAACTGAGCCCATCACGTTTTCCCTCAAGATCAGTATCTTTTCTGTCTCTGGAAGCAGCTAATCATTTGCCACCATCCAGGCTAGAAATCCGGAATCTGTCCTACACGTACTGCTCTCGATTAAACACCTCCGCCTAATCAAACATTGATTGTCTGTTACCCAGACAGTTCTTACAGCCATCATTTCATCTCCATCACCACCCCCGTGTTCACAGTCTCATACTGGGGTCCTCTTCCACTTCCCAAATGGCACCCCACTTTCAGCCTGGACTTCCCAAACCCACTTTCCACATATCAGGACTCTAAGCTAACAAGACAGACACCTGGCCCTTCCACAGCCCTGCCTGGTGCTCTTCACTGGCTCCCATCGTGCAGTGACTCCCTAATGCACTCGATCCGAAGCGTCACCAAGAGGACTTGCTAGAATACAGGTTCCCAGGCCCCTCCCCACTGGTTCTGAAGCTGGGGGTCTGGCATGGAGCCAGGGAATGCGTATTTTAATAAGTTCCCTAAATGATGCATAGGACTGACTATGCGAGTTTGGGAAGCTCAGCTTACAGGATGCAGTCTACACTCCTTAAACGCACTCAGGATCATTTCCCCTTCCTCCCTGGCAGGCTTCCCCATCAACCCCACTCCTAAGTCAGAGTCATTCAGGACTCAGGCCCGCGTCCTGTCTGCTCTCTCCTGGTGATAGCAGCTCTTCTTATGGCTTGAAAGATACCTTATGTGCAAATGACTCCCCAGCCCAGGCTCCCCCTGGGTTCCAGGCCTGCAAATCCAATGCCAACTCCACATGGCCACTGGGCATCTCGCTGTACATCGAAACTGTACAGGTGGCCCCCCGTGGTCCTCTTTCCCTCCACGGCCCTTCTCCCCACACACCCCCACGCCTTTCTCTTCTCAATAAATGATACCGCTGTCCATCAGTTACTCAAGCCAGAAAGCTCTCTGTCACCTGACTTGTTCTCTTCCTCCCTCCCCGCAGCCCATCCCTGACAGATGTATCTCGAGCCACCTGCTTCTATCCATCCTCACTGCCACCACCCTCTCCTGCCTGTACTGCCACGACACCTGATGTTCCTGCCTCCACTCTAATTGCCCCCCGTCCGCTGGGCAGCCAGAGGGATCTTTCACAAATACAAATTACATCACACCATCCCTCTGCTGAAAACTCTGTGAGAGTTCCCAGCAGTGTTTACAAAACTTAAAACTCCACCCAGACCTGCGAGGGCCTGCATGACCTGGCCTCAGCCCACATGCCCCATCGCACCTTGGGCCTGCCCCGTCACTCAGCACCATGCAGCCAAGAAGAACCACTCTCTGGTCCTCAGGCCCAGAGATCTGCCTGCCTCGAGCCTTCATGCATATCCTCACTTCTGGAAAACTTACTCTGGCCCTGCCTGGCTGTCTCTTGCCCAGCCTTCAGGCATTAGCTGAGTGTCACAGCCCTAGAGCAGCCCTCCTTCCAGAGGATCCTAACCAAGAGGGGGTGGGAGGTGGGGTGCACACCCCTGTGCGGGCCTGATCTCACTGCACCTGTTCATTTCTTCATAGCATCTACCACCACTTGTGATTTGATGTTTACCTGCGTATTACCTGTCCCTCCCACTAGGCCACAGAGCCCTGAGAACAGGGCCCTTGTCTACTCTGTTCCTAAATGATCACTCTGCACCACACCTAGAGCGGAACAGGACCTGAACGCAAGGCTCTCTAGGACCTGCTCCAGCCGCCTCTTCAGTCTCCAGTGTTTAATGCTGCAAAGCTGCTTCATTCTCCTTCCCTGCATACACTCTGACTTTAAAACTTGTTGGAGTTCCCGTCTTGGCGCAGCAGAAACGAATCTGACTAGGAACCATGAGGTTGCGGGTTTGATTCCTGGCCTCGTTTCAGTGGGTTAAGGATCCGGTGTTGCCCTGAGCTATGGTGTAGGTCACAGATGCGGCTTGGCTCTGGCGTTGCTGTGGCTCTGGCATAGGCCGGCAGCAACAGCTCCAGTTCCATCTCTAGCCTGGGAACCTCCATATGCCGCAGGTGCGGCCCTAAAAAGACAAAAAAAAAACAAACTTCTCTGTCTCTGCTCACACTGTCCTGTCTGAGGTCCTCTGCCTCCCCCTGAGACTCAGCACAGCAGCAGGCCAGCCGAGAGCTCCCGCCAGGTGCAGGCACCACGGCAAGTTCTCACGGCTCCCGTGTGCACTCACTATGGCTCTACTTACTATACCACTTTACACGTAATAGAACGTCACTAGCTAAATCTTGTTTATTGTTCCCACTGCCAGTTCCATAAAGCAGTACAACTCAAAGTGCGGTCTTCAGACCACCGGTCCTGGTGAAAGGAGGAGAGAAACAGAGAATGAGTGTTCAGAAACCTGTTTTTCACTTTCAACACAGTATGCCATCAACTACTTAGATATTCAATACTTGCTATTACAAAATAGCCTTTGTGTTAAGTGATTTTGCCCAACTGTAGGCTAATGTGAGTGTTCTGAACACGTTAAGATAGGCCAGGCTAAGCTATGACATTCAGAAGATTAGGTGATTCAAAATATATTTTAAACTTATGATAGGTTTATCAGGATATAACCCCATCATAATCCAAGATCTTAAATCTGGGAAGATCTACAGTTTACAATTAAGCACTAACTAAAAGCAATCCACTTTTAGGTCTAACTACCTTTTTTTTTTTTTTTTAGGGCTGCATTGCAGCATATGGAGGTCCCAGGGGTGGAATTGGAGCTGTTGCCACTGGCCTACTCCACAGCCACAAGCAACTCGAGATTCAAGCCAAGTCTGCAACCTACACCACAGCTCACGGTAACACCAGATCCTTAACCCACTGAGCAAGGCCAGGGATCAAACCCTCAACCTCATGGTTCCTAGTTGGATTCGCTTCTGCTGAGCCACGACGGGAACTCCTGGTCTAACCATCTTGATGAAACATTTTCTAATGCCAAACAATCAGGCATTTATTGTTAACTTTATTTAAACTGTCAACACGAAGGAACATGGGGAAGTCAGCACAATAAATGAATACATTCTGGAAGCTACCTACCATCACGGCTCCGTTATCCTGGCCCACAAATATCCGTCTGCTATCATGATGGTAAGCCATAGCAGAGCAAGGAGCTGCCAGAGAGACAAAGACCACATTACCAGCAAAGCTAAGCATGTTAATTCACTGTTCAAGGTACATTATTAAAAAGAGCTACACAACTTAGGTTAAAAAAAAGTGGGCAATTCTCTCTCACCTGAGACCCTCCACATTCTGCCTATGGAATGGGTATCTCTCTAAATAAACTTGCTTTCACTTTAAAAAAAAGAGAGAAAGGGCAAAAATGTTGTATAAAAAATGTCCTTAAAGTTCTTTCTGTTGCTTTAGTTTAAAATTTTAATCTCAATCATCTTCCAAGTTACTTTAACTTTGGGTGAAGTGAGCCAGCATGAAGTTTCAGCTGACTGAAACTTGTACCTGTTTCTGGAAAGGTCTGGGGACCCATGCTTCCAGTGGGTGATTTGCGACTCAAAGGTGGCAGGGCATCCTGCCCCTCCCCCACTTCCCCAGCACAGGTTAAACAGCAGCTGGCATCTGTGGCAAGAGGGGGTCCCGGCACCACAATTTCCACTCTATGGCATGTGAGCAAGCTGGGGAAACCACTTTGGGATTACTTGTCTCTTTT
Source organism: Phacochoerus africanus (assembly GCF_016906955.1). Lineage (NCBI taxonomy): Eukaryota > Metazoa > Chordata > Mammalia > Artiodactyla > Suidae > Phacochoerus > Phacochoerus africanus. The sequence goes on from NC_062546.1 coordinate 191,238,816, forward strand.
CCAACAGCCAAAAAAAATTCCGTTTTGCAGTGACACACACAACCCCAGTTTGTGGTAACTGGCGTTGCGAGAGTAGATGTGCTTCTCCATCCACAGCAGTACTGTGGACTGGAACAGCCCTGGACTCGTCTCAGATACATACCTCTTCCAGGTTCTCCCTATTCTTCCAGAAAGCATGGGTCAGAGAATGAGTTTCAGAAAGGGGAAACTCTAAATCATCTCCTTCTGCTAAGAATCAGAATTAAAGTGATTTATAAAGTGGAACATTTGGAAAAAGAAATGTTTGGGTTCACTTCAGCCTTAGGAATCTTAATTGACCATGGAAAGAAACGCACGCCAGGAAAAAAGCAAACGAACTTGAGTTTACTTTTCACATAAAGCTTCTCATAAAAAGGTAAAAGGAAAAAAAAAATCTTATAAATGAAGTTACCATTTGAAAATAGCTTAAAGTTCTCTGTCCACAATGGCTGATATTCTGTACCAAAGCAAGAAACTAAACTACAATACTGGATTGTACTCAAAGGCAGAAACATGATCCGAAGATTAAAGACTACTTCAGTTGCATTCAAAGGACTATCAACTTGAAATGCAGATTCCAAAATTGTCTATACAAGAAACAACTAGAATTGAATACAAGTTTGTATACTTTTATCTGCCATATTGATGTTTGAAACTACAAAAAAAAGATCATGTTTAAGAATTATAACCACAGGAGTTTCCTAGTGGCCTAGTGGTTAAGGATCCAGTGTTGTCACTGCTGTGGGGTGGGTTCACTCCCTGGCCTGGGAATTTCCACATGGGTGTGACCGGAAAAAAACAAAACAAAACAAAACAAAAAAACTATAACCATAAATATATATGTATCTTCATACAAAGTGCTCTTTAATAATCATGCATAAAATTATCTAACAAATCAAATCTCTAATGATTTTAAAGTTTCGCTGTCATCATTTTTAATTGCTTTTCTGTTGGTACTAAATCTTTATGCTTTAGCTTTAAGGTTCTTTCATTTCTTTTTATGCCCAACCCTACAACTAACTGTACATAAACATGTAACAGCTCTCTTCTGTGTAAAAATTACAACGTGCTGAGTAATTTTATAAGGCTAGAGAATTCTCACATTTAAAAAAGAAAAAAGGAGTTCCTGCTGTGGCACAGTGTGTTAAGAATCCTACTACATAGTGGTTGTACCAGCTTACATTCCCACCAACAGTGAAGGAAGGTTCCCTTTTCTCCACACGCCCCTCCAGCATTTGTTATTTGTGGACTTACTAATGATGGCCATTCTGACTGGAGTGAGGTCAATTATGATGGAACACGTAATGTGAGAAAAAGGAATGTGTACATGTATGTGTAACTGGGTCACCATGCTATACAGTAGAAAAAAATATATATATATATAAATAAATGATATTTAAAAAAAAAAAAAAAAGAATCCTACTGCAGCAGCTCAGGTCACTTCAGAGGCACAGATCTGATCCCCAGTCTGGCAGAGTGGGTTAATGTATCCAGTGTTGCCACAGCTGTGGCACAGGTCGCAGCGGCAGCTCAGATTCAATCCCTGGCCTGGAAACTTCATATGCCATGAATGTGACCTTAAACCGCAAACCCACCGCCCCCCAAAAAAAGAAGAAAGGAAAAAAAAAAGCTTCTGTAATTTATTTGGTTTGTATCTAAAAATGTTCTGGCTTTTTTCCTAGAAGGGAAGCTTCTAGTGAGATAAATAATATACTTTTTCTTTTAAACACAGGGTTTTATGGAACCTCTTTCATTTATGTATGCTTTATGGATGCTTTCACACTGCAATGGCAGAGGTGAGTCGTTGCCACAGAGACTATTCGGCCAACAAAGTCTAGTATCTTTGCAGAAAGAAGTTGGTAGGCCCCCCACCCCACCCGGCCCCGCAGCACTGTGGTGAGCGGGAGTCTGATGGGTATGAATTAGAATTTCAATCTCTGGCCTGTCTCCTTGTCTACTAAATGGTGAAAATATCACCTACCTTGTATAGCTCTTGTGCTGATTTCATGAAACAGTGCCCCCCCAAAACGCATGAGGCATATAGTAGATACAGAAACTGAGAGTTACTTTTCTTCAGCTAAAGCAGATTTGGAAAGTTATTTCTGTTATGTGAGGTAATGTTATAAATCATAGTTGGTCCATGCAGAGCAATATGCTAAGGTCTCTCTTATTGATCACCTCTGTTAGGCCATAGGAAATAGTTTAAATTGGTGGATGACCACTAAAATGTCTTCAGCCGGGCAAACTGCAGATAGTTTTTAAAACATGGCACTTTTCTTCTCATATTTCGAATTTACTTTTCAAATAAAAGTCGTCTTAAAACAGACACAGTTATTTCTCAAAATTAATTCATTCTGTTTTCTTCCGGCACTGTCCTTGTGGTTTTATCAGCAGACCGTGCTCCAGATGGAGGCAATAAAGAAGCATCTGGAATCAACAAGCTGCATTCGTGTAGCTACACGAGGGTGTCAGTCACCCACAGCAGAGATGCTGTGCCTGCTCTTTCCTGGTTTTACTGGTCTTTGCAACTGAAGCATTCTGGGAGCTACTTCCAGAGGGTCCTGTTAGGCCAAGATAGGAATGGCTGGCAAGAGAGAAAGCAAAGCCACGTGCCCAAGCCCTAAAAGCCATGGAAGCATGTGCACTGTTCCTGCTGGGTTCTGGTGCCCTGGGAGAGAAAACAATTACAAAGTGAACTAAACATTTGGGGGAATTGCAAGCCAAGGAGTCACTGAACTAAATACTGGACAAAAACCTATCTCCATTTCTCTCTATTCTGAAGAGCATGAACTCCAGGGTTGAGGACTCAAGGAGATTAAGCTGTGGCCAAAATATAAGTGTGGGGGATGGGAGAGGAGGGAGAAATAACCGCAGTAGCATTAATAGATCTGTCCATCCACAAAGACAGCAAAACATTCCCCAGCACTGGCAGCGGGTCCCCAGGCTGTTGCTATTCTGAGCTATCAGATCTATCAATGGCTCTTGGATGTAAGGAGCTACCTGCGTCAGAGAAGCCTGTTTCTGCCCCCCACTGGGTAAGGGGTAAGCTCCGAAGCCCAGGGCATCTCACCTACCTCTGCCCTGCTCTCCAAAAATCCCAAAGTAAATTTATCAAATGGGCTCTATAAGTGCATTTACTAAAATGCAGGTCACTTCACATTTTGCACAGAGTAACCAAGGTTACCCGTCCACAAATACCCGCAGACCCAGGATAGGAGATACGACTGCTTGGCACAATAAACCACGATTAGGGTTTCAGGTAGTCTTAACATACTACACATTATAAAGTTTTATGGTTCTTTTTGTAATAGTTATCTTTACACCAATATTCCAAAAGGTCTACTTCATTTTCACTGAATGGTTATCAAGACAGAAAAGGTGACCAGCCAGCCCAGGCTGTCTGTGGAAGGTAGATTAAATGAAAATCCTAATCATTCTTCGTGAGAGTCTTTACAGGAACTAAATCGTGCGTGTACTCTGGATTATATGGGCAAAGGAGAAAGTGCCAGCCAAGAAAGCAGGTGCTTAGAAGATGACCCAAGCTGATTATAGGGAATTTACTGAATAAGGCTGCTCTGTGTTTGTAACAAACCCCCCAGGCCCTGGAATGACTCTTCAGGAGGCTGTGAGCAGTGTCAGCAAGTGTCTAGAACTGGCAAGCACTCTTCTTTGGAGAACTTCATAACAGCCTTTAGTGACAAACCATCAAGCCTGCCCCAAAGCCTTCTGTCTTTTCCTAGGGGGTCCTCTGATTAATTGAAAACTTAACTAAGGAAAACCCCTCATTAAGGACCAAAACCACAAGGATGTCAGCAGCTATGGATGCCTTCCCTGTGGCTACTGGGGAGCAGACAGGACTCAAGCCCAGCTTGGCTCTGGCTGGTATCTGGGCACTTTTTTTCCAGCAAAGATGAAGACCAGTGGAAACAAAGGATGCAAGGCTGCTTAGGTTTGCAGGACACGCGGAGTGTAAATGCAACGTGATGTCACTACCTCTCGGGGCTGTTCTAAAATCTCCATGCAAAAGCTTTATCTTCTGAATTCATTTTTAAAACATATTTGACTACTGAGAAAATTCTCCATTTAGAGAATTTGTGCTGTGCCTTGGGCCAAATCTCTCAACAGTACTATGAAAAATGAGGCAAAAGGCTTGTTATAAAGGAGAAGAGTTTTCAGAGCCCTGTTTTAGTGTCAGTATCAGCTATTACTATGTACAGAGTTACTACTAATGTAAATTGGCAAAATTAAGACAAAGAAAAATGAGGAGAGGGTGCCTTTTTCTTTTTTTTTTTCCAAGTTTTGCTCAAGTTGGCTTCAGTTAAGCCAAGAGACCCAGCTTCCTTTGAGAGAGAAAGGGAATTTTCCTGAGGTTTAACACAGCCCGTCGGATGTATGAGGCAACTAAGAAGCTCATTTTGAAATCCAGTAGCACTTTCGAACCGGCATTTCGAAACTGAATTTTTCAAAGACATCAGAGACATCTTCCTCGGGGGCAACAGTTCAGCAACTGGAATTTCCATTGTGGCTCAGCGGTAACAAACCCAACTAGTATCCATGAGGATGGGGGTTTGATCCCTGGCCTGGCTCAGTGGATCGGGGATCCAGCATTGCCTTGGCTTTGGTGTAGACCAGCAGCTATGGCTCCAATTCGACCCCTAGTCTGGGAACTTCCATACACCACCAAAGTTAAAGATAAAACAACAACAACAAGTTAAAAAGATACAACGACAACAAAAAGCAGTTCAGCTACTCACAAGCCATCGTGTGGTAAATGCTGGGCCAGTACTGACCGCTGTCTCTTTTCAGCCATACTCGGATAGTTCTGCGGAGAAAAAGAAAAAAAAAAAAGAGTAGTCTTTCGTAATTTTGTCTTCTTTTCTGCTTCAGGCAAACCTTTTTATTTTCAATAGTATTTTCCAATTGATTTTATAATGTTAATTGAATGGACAAATTAGACATATACACATGCAGTACGTGGCATATTATATTAGTATACGTGTATACATAGATACAAACACATATTATATATGGTTACCTACAATGTGACCACATATGGTAAGCTATGCAATAACTAGGAGTCAGGATTCCAAGTAATTTTAATAACATGGAAAATGCTCATTATATAACGACATACAAAGCAAACTGAGAACCATTAACTGCTTGTCCTGATGAAAACAAACTGCAAACTTGGTCACTTGGCTGTCTCGGCCAAATGAGGAGCGTCGTGGACACAAACGGCAAGAAAATGCTTCTGGGCAACTGGGCGAGGTGTGCCCACAGGGCAGGGCCCACACCACTGCTCGTCCACCGACGGTTCCCGCTCATCCCAGCCAAGAGGAAAGCCTCCCCCACCAGCCTCCGGGCCTCACCTTTCATCAGGACACACACAGGAACATGAGGAAATCCTGTACATACGCAGGAAAATGACACAGGACCAAAATAGCCAAGGTTTAAAACTGTGGCTTATCACCTCAGAAGACCAGTAAGGAATATCTCTCTTCCAGTCACAGAAGCTCGTGGAAGCTCTGGGCTGGCTCTTCAGAGCAGGACACCGCTGCCTTTCCCGGCACAGCCGGGCTCTGCCTTCCCAATGACTCCTAACTCTCTCACTGTCCCTTACTGTCAGCTCTGTCACAATCACTCTTGTATTTCCAACAGCTACATAGATTCTGACACACGGCCAGCACTGAATTAATGTTTATAACTTTGAACTAAAGTACACTAAGACTTGGGATTTCCTGTGGGATGCAGTGGGTTAAGAATCTGACTGTAGGAGTTTCCCTTGTGGCTCAGCAGTAACAAACCTGACTAGTATCCATGAAGACACAGGTTCGATCCCTGGCCCCGCTCAGGGGGTTAAGGATCTGACATTGCTGTGAGCTGTGGTATAGGTCACAAATGTGGCTTGGATCTGGCATTGCTGTGGCTGTGGTGTAGGTGGCAGCTGCAGCTCCAATTTGACCCTTAGCCTGCAAACTTCCATATGCTGCAGGTGCTGCCCTAAAAAGCAAAAAAAAAAAAAAAAAAAGAAAAGAACCTGACTTTAGGGGTTCGGGTATCTGGGAAGGTACGGGTTCAATCTCCAGCCCAGCACAGTAGCTTAAAGGATCCGTGTTGCCACAGCTGTGGTTAGGCCTATAGCTGCAGCTCAGATTCAAGCCCTGGCCTGGGAACTTCCATATGTTGCAGGGTGTACCCATTTAAAAAAAAGAAAAATTACATTAAGGCTAAATGTTGACACTCTGTGTTTCCGTTTTGTTTGAAGTTCAAAACAAGTAAGACTGGTCTGTGAGGATAAAAATCAGAAGAGCGGTTGCTTCTGGGGGTGAGAGCAGAATGCAAAGGGATATGAGGGAGTTTTCTAGGGTCATGGCAAGGCTCTGGGGAGTTGATGCTGTGGGTGTATGCATTTTTCAGAACTTGCCCAGCTGGACTTAAGATCGTACAGATTACTATAAATGATTAAACTGTAATTTAAAAAAATAAAGACTAGAAGTTCCCGTTGTGGTGCAGTGGAAAGGAATCCGAATAGTAACCGTGAGGCTGTGGGTTCAATCCCTGGCCTCTCTCAGCAGGTTAAGGATCCGGCATTGCCATGAATTGCAACGTAGGCTGGCCGCTGTAGCTCTAATTCGACCCCTAGCCTGGGAACCTCCATATGCTGTAGGTGCGGCCCTAAAAAGCAAAAAAATAAAAAAAAAAAAAAATAAAGACCAAATATTGTTCATCCAAGTAAGATAACACAGCAGCACAGCAGGCATAATGCCATTTTACATGTGAACTGGATACAAGCCTTAGTGTGGCAACAGCCATTTGTACAACATGCCCTGTCATCCGGCCACTGCTTACTGGTCACAACGGAACCTTTTCCAAGTTGAATCACTCAGAATTTTTCCCTTCATCCCACCCTGGCTCACAGCTGGCCAGACCAGAAATGGGGTCAGTCAGTTCCTTCCCTGGGAAATGGAAACTGAGAGACAGAAACAGATCAGGGTGCCTCCAGGAGTTGAAACGACTCTTTCTGGTCTCGTGTTTCACAGTTTGGATGAGAGAATTCCATACGTCAAAAAAAGGGGGAAGAACGAAGCTGACGCGTGGAGCAAAGCAGGAAGGAGCTGGAGAGCGTCCCTCCTGGTCCACCCCGGGCATGGTGACCACCAGCCACATCTCCCAAGGAGCCATGCATTTCACTACTCCTGTGCTTAGAGCCCACCAGTGTCTCAAATCAGGGACTTCCAATTCCCAGACCCAGACCCTCCATCCCAGCAAGCTGTCATGCCGAGCTCGGGTCAGGTCCTAAGTCTTCCTCCCTCACCAGGAGTTTCTCTCCCCAGACAGGAGTTCACCTGGGCAGCCGACCACAGGATGGGTACCATTTCAGCATGACCTCCCTCACCTAAAATGATCAACAAAAGCTTATAACGATGACCCTTAGGCTTGAGCTACTAACACACGATTACATTTTGTTGATTATATTTGCTGTGACTCAATACATAGTATTTAAGGATACATGTTCATTACTTATGTTCAACATAGGTGACCAAACAGAATGAGTTACACTAAGTTACCAGCCAACTCTCCTCAAAGCGTTCAATCTGCTCAAGGATTTTATTCCACCTGCAAAGACAGGACAGCAAAGGCCAAGGCCCTCGATGAGGGCATCAGGCACTGCCATCATTTACACAAAGGTCTCAAAAGGATTAAACCTGCTAGTAACCTACCTGTCCAGTTTTTTTTTTAAGGGTCTAAAGACCAGAATGTTGACATATTCTAAAACCCTCCAGACAGTATTAACTCCTAACACTCTAGCGCTCTCAAGAAAATATGTATTAAATAGTCATTATGATTTCTACTAAGTGACACAGAAATTTGTTTTGTGTTGAATTCAGAAAATGTCTCACTGTTCTAAAAAATAATTGTAAAAACTGGCTTAAGTTGGGCTGTTTAAAAAAATAAATAAATAAACAAATTCTGGAGTTCCCACTGTGGCGCAATGGAATCGGTGGCATCTGGGCAACACTGGGACTCAGGTTCAATCCCCCCCTCTGCACAGCAGATTGGGGATCCTCATTGGCGTTACTGAGACTGATACTTAGGTCACAACTGTGGCTCAGACCTGATCCCTGGCCCAGGAATTCCATATGCCACAGGAAAGAAAAGGAAAAAAAAAAAAAGGAAAAAAGAAATAAAAAAATCAATAAATTCCACAGACTAAAAGAATTCACGATTCAGTAAACGGGAAGCAAAAATCTACTACTCCCAATAATACATAATAGTAACAGGAGCAAACTATTACAAACTCTAGGTTGATATTAATAAGCCACGTAATCACCAAAATGTCAAGATCAGATGGTTTTTACAAAAACCACAATAATGTCTAAACCACTCTCTGCACTGAGATAAAATAGCTTAACTATTCCTTCACTGTTTTGACAACTTGACACCCACTCACCTAAACTCATTTTATGTTCTGCTTGCTGCTTATTCTGCTCGTTTTTCTAGCAGAAGGATTTTCTTTGATATTCCAAAACCATGTCAATCTAAAAAAAAAGTCTTTCCTTAAAACCAAAACCTTAGAAACACGTGCATCTTTGCCAAGCTCTATTTTTAAGTCATTTTTAAAACAGAAGTCTGCTATTTTTCCAAAAGGTACTTGGAAAGGAAATGTGTCATTTCTTTCAGAGCCTACGTAAGTGTCTCTCAAACTTCCCCATGCTACTGCTGTCCCTGTGGAGGGCTCCACGACCCACCGGTCTCCTTTGCCCTCCTACTTGGAGAGGCACCGACTCACATACGGCTGTGGTGTTCTCCTCAGGCAGACGGGAGGCAGGATCTCTCCGTAAGACTGTCAAGTGATACACATGCCACCCCACTGTGTGCACACCGCTACCATCACCTCATACTCATCTCGCTGTTCAGCACAGTGGAGAGTCCACTATATTCAACATAAATGGATTGTATTTTTTTTTACTTTAAATATTTTGGTCTGAAATGTGTTTAAAATGTATTGCCAGGCTGGACAAAGCCAAGGAAAAACTGAAAACAATAATAATGTGCCATTTCTAGGGTTCTCATGATGTTGTGGCAGCACTATACATTTGAACTAATTCTTTGGCAAGAATTTTGTTCCATATAGTGAGAAACACATTTCCTGCCCAATAATAATAATTACAACCACCAGCACTACCATAAATTGACTTAGGAATTCCAGGCTTGGCAACTGATTTTGAAGAAATATTTTAATAGAAGGAAATCAAAGAACTCTATGTTTTTAAAAGTTCATGTCAGCATTATTCAAAGGAGTAATATGAAATAATAAAAAGGGTTAACAACATATTGGAGTTCCTGGTGGCTCAGTGGGTGAAGGATCAGTGACGTCATCACTACGGCTTGGGTTCAGTCCCTGGCCTGGGAACTTCCACATGCCTTGGGCACAGCCAAAAAAAAAAAAAAAAGGTTAAAGACATATTAATTAAATAGTTTATACTGCCATTAAAGTTAGTTATGAAGACTATGGAGCCATGAAAAAACTGTTTATGATATGCTGGTTTTTTCAAAGGATAATGTACAATGATAGAACTAAATTCCACAACTACGTTGAGCTGGGCTGGGCTGGGCAGGCGGGAAAGCTGATTAGGGGCAGGAAGGAGAGATGGCTACAACGTGCAAGGCCAACAGGCTCCTGGCGGGGGTCTCCAGAGAAAAGATGTGAAGTGGCCGAGAAGCAAGAGACCAGCAGGGCCAACAACCATTAAACACCTCGCAGCACACAGCAATAGCTAACCGTTCCTAGCTATCTGTTCCAAAGAGTGTAACTTTAAGAATATTCAGGGAGTTCCCGTCGTGGCGCAGTGGTTAACGAATCCGACTAGGAACCATGAGGTTGCGGGTTCGGTCCCTGGCCTAGCTCAGTGGGTTGAGGATCCGGCATTGCCGTGAGCTGTGGTGTAGGTTGCAGACGCGGCTCGGATCCCGCCTTGCTGTGGCTCTGGCGTAGGCCGGTGGCTACAGCTCCGATTAGACCCCTAGCCTGGGAACCTCCATATGCCGCGGGAGCGGCCCAAGAAATAGCAACAACAACAACAACAAAAGACAAAAAAGACAAAAAAAAAAAAAAGAATATTCAGGAACCTGGCCCTTACCGAGTGCCAAGAATTTCAAAGTACTTCATAAACAAATAAGTCTACTTTAACTACATTCTGGGATCCTCACTTTGCTCGGATTCTAATTCGATTCCCAAGAAACTAAAGAAGTTATTATTGTAAAAGCATAAACAAAGTCATTACTCTTTACTGAACACTGATCAATATTCTCCATCCTGTCTCTCAAGAATGGTAATTCGGTATGTTCCTTTACCTTACTACAGTAGATCCATAAAAAGCAGACTAAAAACCATGGGTCTGATGAAGTAAGAAGTATTTATTCCAGGGAGATTAATCTGTGATCTGTTCAAAGACAGGCCGAATGATCAGAATAAAGAGGCTCCTTTTAGTTCTTCTGGTCCTTTTTGTTTTATCCCCTCAAAGAACTGACTAAAAGCAACTTAATAATGCACTTTAGGAAATCGCCAAGTCTACAAAGGCTCGCCCACAGTACAGTAGAGCAGAGCATGATCCTTTTTTTCTGAAAAGCACTGGCTCTTAAACCAGGAGGCAGCTCGCGTAAGTCATGATTAACACCGTTTTCAAACCTATCAACCCTCGAGAACATACGTTTGGATTCAATACATATATTTTTTTCTTTTTTTAGGGTTGTACCTTCGGCATGTGTACGTTCCCAGGCTAAGAGTCAAACCAGGGCTGGAGCTGCCGGCCTACACCACAGTCACAGCAATGCCAGATCCTTAACCCACTGAGCAAGGCCAGGGATCAAACCTGCATCCTCAAGGATACTAGTCAGGTTTGTAGCCTCATGTGCCACAACGGGAAGTCTGGGTTTCAATACATGTCATTTTCCAGTATGATTACCTTGAAAATCATGTCCACACTTTGATAAATAGATTCAAATAGTACACAAGTGTTTCTATAAAATCGCAAGGCCAAGTTCTACCTCACCTGACATACCAGCATTTCTGAAACCAGATCATTTAAAAAAATTTCTCAAAAAAACCCCTCATCATCCCAAATAGCTACATTAAGCAACTTAACCATTTTTAAATTGTAAACTGATATACAGGGATTATTAGTCGATTTCAAAGACTATAGATAGAGTATATCACATGGTACAAATTATACCCCAGGCATGATTTCTTTTAAACTCTAGGCAAATAGTAAGGCTGAGGAAATCTGATTTTCCAGTCACTCTTAGGATTCCTGATGCTATTTCATATCGTGGTAAGTCACCAAACGTTTCTGTTAACCTACCACAAAGGATATTTTTTCCTAGTCTGACAGTACCTCCTTGGTTACAGACAAAAAATGTATAATTCTGGTAGCTGGGGTAGTTTCGATAACATTAAGATATTAGCCTAAAAGGAACAGGAAAGGATATGGCACAATCTGCTTTTATCAAATAAATAACAGTTTCCTTCCAGGCATGGCTCCTGAACTCTGCCCTTTTCATTACTGCTGCAGAAAGCAGCCCTTCTCCTTTGATAACAAAGGGAGGAAACACTAGGTTTATATTGAATTGATTATCTAAACTGAAAGGCAGCGAAACCAGCCTCTTGCTATGAGGAGAGTTAGACTGGTCTAGAAAAACAAAAATATCCATCTCCTTCTACAGTCTAGGGAAGGAGACCTGGACACCATTCATGATGAGGGTGACTCTCAGACTTCTAACTTCGTCACAGGCAGGTTTTTATCCTGCATGGAAGGCCACTTGTGTGGTACCTGCACCAGCCCTAACTGAATAATGCTGCGCCAGAAGCCAGATGGCTGGTCTTCTACCTGCAGGTATTTTCTATTTCTTTTATGGCCACACCCACAGCATATGGAAGTTCCTGGGCCAGGGACTGAACCCAAGCTGCAGCTGTGACCTACACCTCAGCTGCGGCAATACCGGATCCTTTAACTCAGTGCACCGGGCCAGGGTTGAACCCGCACCTCTGTAGTGACCAGAGCCGTTGCAGTTGGATTCTTAACCCACTACACCACAATGGGACTCCCAGGTATGTTTTTTTCCCTTGAGGAAACATTCCTGCTATTATCTTTTCACTAGCAGCATCAAAATTATTTTTTGTGACCTCTGTGCCACCAAGGAGGGTAAAAGCCATCACAACCTCTGAGGAGCAGGAGCAATCTAGCCAAGATGGAGTCCATCAATGTATGGCCCATGCAACACTGATTCTTGAACTAAAAAAAAAAAAAGTTTCAAACTCCGTTTATAGTTTAGAAGTCTTAAAACCCAAGGTTAAACAAACCCCAAAGAAGCACAGCTGGAGGCAGTGAGGAAAGTAGCCTGTTTTTCAATTCCGGTCCATGCTTCTTTATTCTTACTAAGTTTGTTTATTGATTCGCTCTAACAACTGAGGGACCAGTGACACCTGCTTTCCTCCTGGGAGTCTGGGATTTTGGAGCCCTAGAGGCAGAGGCTGCCTTCATGAGGGCCCCCAGTGAAAGCCTTGGGCACGGAGTCGAACCAGCCTGCTGGCAGACAGTACTTGACACACGTGGTGTAACTCACTGTAGGAGGAAGAAGCACCTCCTGAGCGACTCCACGGGGCCAGGACTCTAGGAAGCTCACACTGGGTTTCCTCCAGACCTCACCTGTCGGTTTCATTCTGTGTCCTCTCACTGGAATACATCACAGCCGTGAGGGTGACCCTAGAGTGGCAGCCCTCCTAGTGAACCAAGGAACCTGGCCGTGGTCTAACAGAGCAAGGATTTTTAATAAGGGGAAACTTATCACTGACTTGATTTGTAAGTGCTCAAATATGGCAATGATGAAAAGGCATGACCTGAAGATAGTTACAAGAACTTCCGTTTTTAAGTGACCCCTACAATGGTACTGTCCTATTGCGGCAGGAAAAATTTCATTCCATTTAGACGCACACACACATAAACACACACACAGAGAAACAGAGACAGCTTTAGCTTTTGATGAGATTAAAGCAATTAAATGGAAAATAGATGGGAATGAAAATAATTATAGCCAAGACCATACGGAACGTTTTTCCTGAGCCGGGCAGTCTTCAAAGCACTTTGCATCTGAATTTGTCTCATTCTCACAAAACCTTATGAGGTAGGTGCTGTTATTGTTTTCATTTTACAGATGAGAAAACTAGGATACAGAAGAGAATAAGAAATCTGCCCTGACATCACAGGGCTGCATTCAAACTCAGGCATCAGGGATCCAGAATCTATTCTTAACCAAGCTATAAAAAATGAAATTCTCTTGTGGTACAGAGGGTTAAGGATCCTGCATTGCCTCTGCAAGGGCTTGGGTCGCGGCTGCAGTGCAGGTTTGATCCCTGGCCCCCAGAGAACTTGCACATGTTGGCATCACACAGCCAAAAAACCCAAACTAAAACAAAAAACTATGCTATAAAAAAAAAATGATCCTAAGAGTGAAAAACTACTCTTTAAGGAGAGAGGAATAAATGCCTTCCCACCCTGGCTTCCTGCCTTCTCACTTCTTCACTTTATTTTATAACACACTGTAACAAAGAGTCTATTTTTAGGCACTGCATGACAACAAAGGCAAAGCAGTCAACATTCTGGTTTTCTATATATACAAGAAACTTCCAGCTAGGCCAGGTCTCCACCTAAGCATAACACTTAAAAATCAAGTTGTTTATGTAAGATTGTTTCCATGTGAACAGTTAACAAACACACTTTTCCTTCATACCATCTTAATATGCTTAGAAATGTCTAAAAGGAAACAAATATGTTAAAGTAAGTAGTTTGTATGACCCCCCCCCAAAAAAAGCAAAGCTACCAAAAATATTTTACAAGTCAGTTGTCTATAATCTTTCTTGTTTACCAGCTTAATTGCAACATCCTGCATATCTTAAAAACACAGGAGATGTCTTTACTAACTTAGGCCAGAAATCAATGATTTTCTGCAGAAATCAATCTTGGTTTACAGGTCCCTGAAACAACAGCATTAGCACATGTCTCTTCAAACACTATTTTGCAGAAATGAAGACAGTAGATTCACAGCCTTAACTTACTTACAAGGCTTTTTAATAAAGATTTTACTTAAAAAAAAAAAAATGGATCCTTTTCAACCAACTGACTGTCTAAATGTTTGGTGTAGTCCACAGCAGAGAAGTTCAAACAGCAAATGCATCTAGGTAATCAATTCCTGCTGTCTCACCACATTTCAGTTCTGCTCTGAAAGCAGACTCATTTTGTTTCCCCCTACCAGAAAAAAATGACCGTTGTCATTCAAATTCTGAAACGTAATACTGAAGCGATCACTTTCATTTGTACAGTTTCCTGACTAGAAAGACAGTCATACTCCACTGATTCAGGAATATTCTTAACTCTACAAACGTATTGTTCGTATAATTTGCATGCTCACATATTCTAGTTCCAGAGTGCAGCCAAGAAAACTAAAATTTAAAAATACTAATTAAGGCGTTGCAAAGGTTTAAGTCTAAACAGAAGAGCTTAGGGCCTTTATTACTTCAGCGAAATATAAATGAATGCACAGAGTAGAGCTGTCCTCTGTTAACTCTTTAAAGGCAGAGTAATGGCTGAAAGTTTCTGATTAAATCTCTAAGCCCCAAACCATTACCAGTGACTCCAGGTATGATAGAAGCTGAATATCCACATTGATTTATTACTCATTGGTGTAATTACCTGTATTTAGTGCCATTATATATAGTTTGGTTGTACCGGGAAATAGGTAAGTACACATAAATGACTCCAGGCAAATATGGCCCAGAAGCAGGAAAAAAAAAAAAAAGAGGACAAAGTGTAAATAGACTTCTCGCCCAGCAGATCTCCACAGGTAAGCACCATGCGCAATTAACACTCCTTTCGTGACTGCAGCGGTTTTCAAAGTGTAGTTCTTGGACCCAGAGCATCAGCATGGGCACCACTGGGAACTTGGCAGAAATGCAAACTCTCAGGTCCCACCCCAGACTTATTGATGTCTGGGGTGGCCCCAGCTATCTGTGTTTTAACAAGACCTACCTCCACAGGACTCTGATGCACGCTCACGTTTGAGGACGACTGTCCAGAGAGACCAGAAAAACAAGCACGTTAAGCCTGGACCAGGGTTTCTCCACCCCCACACTGCTGACATTTGGGGCTGGATAATCCTTCTCAAGAAGGATGGAGTTCCCGTTGTGGCGCAGTGGTTAAGGAATCCGACCAGGAACCATGAGGTTGTGGGTTCGATCCCTGCCCTTGCTCAGTGGGTTAACGATTCGGCGTTGCCCTGAGCTGTGGTGTAGGTTGAAGACGCGGCTCGGATCCCGAGTTGCTGTGGCTCTGGCGTAGGCCGGTGGCTACAGCTCCGATTCGACCCCTGGCCTGGGAACCTCCATATGCCGTGGGTGCGGCCCAAGAAATAGCAACAAAAACAACGACAAAAAAAAAAAAAAAAGAAGGACCGTATTATGCACTACAGGATGCTCAGCATCCTGTACCCTCTATATGCCAGGTGTACCCTCCTCCAGTTATGGCAACCAAAGTGCCAAATATCCCATGGGGGGGCGGGGGGGGATGGTGGAATTCTAGCATTTTACACTTGCAGTCGGAGTAGTCAATCATTGATACTGCCCAGGCTCAGGTTCTCCAAACGTTTAGAAAAACTAGGTGCTGGCAGAAAGAACGAGGGCCTCGGAGCCAGACTTGGGTTCAAATCTTAGGCCTATCATTTACTGGCTGTGTGACCTTGGGTAGTTGCTTCAATGTGTTTTGAGCCCCAGTTTTCTAAATGGTCAAATCCAAACAAGATGTCTGCACCATATGTTCCATAAAACTCCCAGCAGGCCTGGGACACCACCTGCAATTAAATGCACTGCTATTTCTGCAGTAAAACAAATGAATATTCATACCACATGGGATAAATTAAGATTACAAATAGTCTCATCTATGCAGACCAAGTTTTAGCACCAAAGAGTTTTCAGGCCTAACTCCCCAAAATGAACAAACAAAAAACACATCTGATTTTTAAAATACCTTGAATTTTGGAACTGCTAAGAAGAAAAGGTGACTTGTATCCACCTCACCAGAGCATGTGAGGACTGGATACAGTCACATACATTGTTCCAATTCTGTACTGAGAGAGGGAAGGGACTTTATTCTTTTTTTTTTTTTGCTTTTTAGGGCCCCACCTGCAGCATCTGCAAGTTCCCAGGCTAGGGGTCAAATCAGAGCTGCAGCTGCTCGACTACACCATGGCTCACGGCAGTGCTGGATCCTTAACTCACTGAGCCAGGTCAGGGATCAAACCTGCATCCTCATGGATACTACTCAGGTTCATAAGCCACTGAGCCACAATGGGAACTCCTGGGAAGGGACTTTTAAAAGGTTAACTGTTGTTATTTCCAAAGTACAATTTCTTTCTTTTTTTTGCATTTTAGGGCCACATCCACGGCATATGGAAGTTCCCAGGCTAGGGGTCGAATCAGAACTGCAACTGCTGGCCTACACCATAGCCACAGCAACATGAGATCCGAGCTGCATCTGCAACCTATACCACAGCTCACAGAAACACCAGATCCCTAACCCACTGAGCAGCGAGGCCAGTGATCGAATCTGCACCATCATGGATACTAGTCGGATTCGTGTCTTCTGAGCCACAACAGGAAATCCTAAAGTACAATTTCTGATCACGTTGTTTTCCTGCTTTGAACTCTCTGATGGCACCCCCCCCCCCCGCCCCCACCCTGCTGCTTGCAAAGTAAAGTCCAAATCCAAACTCTTAACATTGGCTCACAGAGAAAGCCCTTCTGACATGACACTGTGCCTTCCAGCTCCTAGCACACCTTCTGCTCTTGGGTGCCTAGAAATAACCGTGGTTCTGTACCCCTCGCTAATCCTTCTGTCCTTTCCCTCTGCCTGGACCAGCATCATACAGACCACCCCTCTCTCCACCAACATCTCCTCCAGGAGGCTTTCCTTGAAACTCAGCCCTCGCCCAAGGATCCACCTTCCACTGTGTCTCCCCAGCACCTGAAAAGCTGAAAGCACAGAGCCATCTCTTCTTCACTACACCATCCAGCCCTTTGGAAACAGCAATTGCAGCATCAGTTTTTTCTACCCACAGGTCAGGAATGGGCCCGGCACATAATAAATGTCTAACAAACGTTTGTTTGATGAATAAGAGTGGTCAGTGTTCTGTTTCCTCAACAGGTTGGTTCCACAAGATCAGGAGCCATTAAAATTAATGAATCAGAAGGTATATAAAGGCAGGTGCTGTGACTTTTGATCCCTGTTGTATCTCTAGGGCCTGACACTCAATATGCACAGTCTCTCTAAATACATAAACAAGTGAGTAAATAAATGAAGACTATGATGCATGTTTATGACAATGTAAAACCACCACATCAAACATCAGCCAAAAAAATCCTTAACCACATGCTTTCATACATCTCATAAAGGGCAGCACCAGCTGAAAAGTGTGTCCTACCTTCCAGGAAGTTCTATGGGCCTGAAACACAAATTAGAAACCCAAAGCCCCAACCTTCATGGATCCAGTCATCTGCCGGGCCCTGCTGTGCCCCAGGGGGAAAAAAATGAGCTGATCTAAGGCTCCCCCAGAACATTTCAGTCCCAGAGCAGCCAAGTAATCACTTTCCATAAAACATTTCTCAGCACTGCTCCTGGCCAGTAATTTTTTTTTTTTTTTTGTCTTTTTGCTATCTCTTTGGGCCGCTCCCACAGCATATGGAGGTTCCCCGGCTAGGGGTCTAATCGGAGCTGTAGCCACCGGCCTACACCAGAGCCACAGCAACGCGGGATCCGAGCCGCGTCTGCGACCTACACCACAGCTCACGGCAATGCCGGATCGTTAACCCACTGAGCAAGGCCAGGGACTGAACCCGCAACCTCATGGTTCCTAGTCGGATTCGTTAACCACTGCGCCACAACGGGAACTCCCTGGCCAGTAATCTTAAATATTCAGCAATTTACCCAACATGCATGAGTCATGAATAAAATACTTTACTGAATAAAGACAGCTAAGATGTATAAAGTGTTGTCTGCATCTACGTGCAAACTATATCATGCAAATATAATTATTCTGTCCTTGGCCTGTTTTTACATTCCCCTCTCTCCCCCTCCCTTCCTGGAGACACACCCACACCTAGGTCATACCAATTACCCCCCCACCTGGTCTGAGGTCAGCTACCTGTAAATTGCCCGCTCACAATAAACTCCCTCAAAATCCAAATACAAAGGTCAAGGAGGCATTGGGAGCTTCAGGATTCTCTTCCCATTCAGGAAAGGCTCTCAAAGCCACAGGACTTCAAAAGACAGGTTACAGAAAGGCTAGATTATGCCTCAGCCTTAAGAGAACATCAGTACCTTCCTTCTTCCAGAAAGCCCTCCCGCTTTTGCAGTATCACCGCTCAAGATCACTCACTGTAGCAAAGAAAGTTTCACCCAACGACATTAGTCATTTCCTCTAAATTCCTACAGTAAAGTCATTAACCTTTTAAATTTTTCGGATTTAAAAAATGCTACAGTTTTAAAACAATCTCTCGCAGAGTCTTGGGAAGACCAGAGAGAGCTGGACTGGGGAGTCCTGGGGTGCATTTCTGGCTCCCCAGTATCTCTGTGCCTCTCCATGGGCTCCAGTTCCCTCTTGAGTAGAATGGCAAAATCGAATGAGATCAGTTTCCCTAAGTGTGGTAGGCACGACATCTTGTTATAAGATAGAGCTGACTTTTGAGTGCAGACAGACGTTTTAGCTATTAGTTTAACTTTTTATGGCAAGCGGTAACTGCTTTTCCATTAATGGTGGAAACCGCAAACATCCTTAAAAAATAAAACTCTTTTACCATTTTTCCCGTGAGTCACTTTAAAAAAAAAAATTGTAAAGAAGAATTCAGGTGGTTCGAGCAGCTGGGGAAAAATAACTGATCTTGGGACCTGGCGTTGCTCGAAAGGGAGGTGTAAGCCTCAGCGTGGAGCAAACAGAAGTGTGTGAAAGCTCTGGGAGATTTACTGCAAGAAAGGCATCCCCAGCACTCGGTCCCGCGGTAACCCGCCAGCAGTCCCGGCTCCCAGAGCAAGCGGCTAGGAACTGACCGCGGAGGGGATGCTTCCAGTTCTAGGCGAAATCCCACAAAGGAGAGTCGGGGGCGGGGGCCCAGGGATAGAAAGGTACCGAGGGGGTCCAGAACTGGAGCGACACAGCGGAGACCAGGGTAGCGGGAAGGCGGAGCGCAGTGGACGGGGTGGGACAGGTGTCCCGGGCTGGAGGTGCGAAGCAGGGACCAGAGTACCAGGCTGCAGGAGCGAGACCGGGGTCGAGACTGGAGGACCGACGAGCGGGAACCCGGGGCGGGGGGGAAGGGGTCCCAGTGGCCAGAAGAGCCGAAAGGGGTGACAGGCCGCGGGACAAGGGGGCCGTGGACGCCCCCACGCGGAGAGGGACGAAGCGGCCGCCTCCACGGTCGGTAGCCAGCGGCAGTCCCAGCCACCCCCCGTAGCGCCTCGGCCCCGCGCACGACCCGCCGGCCCTACCTGTCCTCGCTGGCAGTGATCACGCCGTCCTCCTTGGGGATAAGCTGCGCGGCCGTGACAGCGTCCTGGTGCCCCTCGATCTTGCTCAGCAGCACCGGGCGGCTGCTCTGTGGCCTGGAGTGGATCTCGGCCGCCATGTTCGCGCGGCAGCGGCGGCTGCGGCCTCCGCGGCGAGCGGCCCATCAGCTGACGGCCGGGCGGGCGGGGACGCGCGGGTTCCGCTTCGGCTCCCGGGGCCGCGTAGGGGCCGCGCCGCCGTAAGCTCCCGAATGCTGCCGCCGCTCCCGTATTGGCTGAGGTAGCCGCGAAGCTAAAATTACGTGGCTGGGAGAGAGGCCTGTTAGAGGCTCTCGCGAGAAGTGGAGAAAGTTACACAGCTTGGAAAGTGAGGTCATTCACTCAGGAATGGCTTGAACGGTTAGTGACAAAGAGTAATTGTCACCCAAACGGAGCCTTTCGAAAAGAATGATACTACATTATATCCATTCTAAGAAGCCTTTGGACCACACCTCCGTTTCAAACGAATGGAAGTGTGAAAAAATAAAGTGTAATTTGTAATCTTTGAAAGACACTCTTTGGTGACTATACACCGAGAGCTAGTCTAATTTCACATGGGTTATCTCAATACTGATAACAATCTTAAGAGGTGGAGAGATAAGTGCTCCCTTAGTCTCATTTTGGAGATGAGAAAACTGAACCACAGACAAGTGGAATCACTTGCATACGGTCACAAGGCTAGGAGGAGAAAAGTAGACCTTGACCTTGACCTTGACCTTGACCTTGACCTGGCCTGACACTGAGCTGGCTAAGTGCCCACAGCTTTTTCCTGTGGAGCGCAGGTGTTGCTGAACTGAATTTGGGTCCGTTAGCCTGGAGCACAACAAAACCAATCCACTGACACCAGGTTGTGGTGAAGGAAAGTACAGCATTTACTGGCTGAACACCAAGCCAGAAGATCAGGCAGCTCATGTTCAAAAGACCCAAACTCCCCAATGGCTTTCAGGGAAGGGTTTTTAAAAACAACATTTGATGTGAGGGTTGCAGTTTGTGGACTTTCTTCAGATTGGTTGGTGGTGAGGTAACGGGTTATGTTTCAGCATCATCAATCTTCTGGTTCCAGCTGGCCTGCCGCTTTTGGTCAGCCTGTAGTCACCATCCTCCACATGGGTGAGGAGGTCTTTGTTTCTGCAGAACAACTCCAAGATATGCCTCAGATAGCTCTGTCTACCCTTGAGGATAGCAGTCTGTCACTAGGCTATTATTTCACCTATCATTACTTTTCTTGCTTGACTGCTTTGCCTTTCCTTCTGCATTCCCTCACTTCCCTAATTAGTAACCAAGTCTACTCTTTGGAACTCAGGAAAGGTTTAGGAGATTAAAGCCTTTTTCTACAAATAAGAAATGGGGGACATGGAGGGGCCCCACTTTTCCTTGCTACTCCTCAATCCTGAAGGGAATGGGGGCAAGGAAGGGAATAAAGTTTTAGATACAGAGGTTACTCATAAACTTTGCAAGGGAACTAGATTTAGGGGGGGGATTTGGTTCCATAAACATCAGATAAGGCCACTTCATATGCATATCTAAACCCAGCCAAAATATAAACATTGTTTAAAACACAAAAGTGACCAAACCTCCCCCATCCTGGCTGATATGAATGAATCCTGTTTCTTCACCAATTAGACCTTTAGCCTCTTCTTGCACCCAGACAAGATTTATAAAGACATCCAGGAGTTCCCACCGTGGTGCAGCAGGTTAAGGATCCAGCCTTGTCTCTGCAGCAGCCTGGGTCACTGCTGAGACGAGGCTCAATCTCTGGCCCTGCACAGTGGGTTAAGGATCCGAGGTTGCTGCAGTTGCAGTGTAGGTTGCAGCTGTGGCTCAGATTCATTCCTGGCCTGGGAACTTCCATATGCTCCAGGAGCAGCCAAAACAAACAAACAAAAGACATCCAATCATAGAATTACCCTGACAGCATTCAATTTAAAGTGAAGCCCTTCCTCTTTAAACCCTCCCCCTCCATCATCTAACACAAACCTAAATCCTATAATAAGTCCTTCCTAGTACAAACTCCCCACAGTTCCCTGGATGTGCTTTCTTCCTCCAACAATGCACCCAACTTGTTCCACTACATGTATGTTCCTGGTGGCTTTTGGCTGGAGAACATCAACAGCAGGTAAGTTGAAGGATCATGACTGGAACCCAGAAAGTCATTGACTCCAGAGAGCTCCCCTCTCCGACCCACAGCCTCCCATACACTATCTCATTCTGCCTGTTGATTGCAGAATTGTACTACAGTTGCACTGTGCACATGGCTATCCAGCACATGAAACGTGACCAATCGGAATTGAGATGTGATATGAGTACACACCAGATTTTAAAGAGTTAGTACAGGGAGTTCCCATTGTGGCTCAGCAGGTTAAGAATCCAACTATATCCCATGAGGGTGCAGGTTCAATCCCTGGCCTCCCTCAGTGGGTTAAGATCTGGTGTTGCCACAAGCTGCGGCATAGATTACCGTTGCAGCTTGGATCTGGCATTGCTGTGGCTGTGGCATAAGCTGGCGACTGCAGCTCCAACTCGCCCCCTAGCTTGGGAACTTTCATATGCCACAGATGTGACCCTAAAAATAATATAAAACAATAAAAATATAAAAATAAATAGTTCAGGGAGTTCCCGTTGTGGCACAGGGGGTTAAGAATCCCACTAGGATCCATGAGGTTGCGGGTTTCATCCCTGGTCTCCCTCAGTGGGTTAAGGATCTGGCGTTGCCACAAGCTGTGGCGTAGGTTGTAGGATCAGCTCAGATCTGGCATTTATGCGACTGTAGGGTAAGCAAGCAGCTGCCAGCTCCAATTAGACCCCTAGCCTGGGAACTTCCATATGCCTTGGTTGTGGTCCTAAAATAAAAAAATAAAAAAAAAAAGAGACAGAGCAAAAAAGTAGGTAAGCTCTTTTATTAATAGTTTTTATACTGATTACATGTTGAAATGATAAAACTGAGATCTGAGTTAAATAAGATATTAAAATTAATTTTGCCTGTTTCTTATTTTTTAATATGACTAATCAATATTACATTGCATATGTGGTTCACATGGTACTTCCATTAGAAGTACTTTCTTATGATGACGTTAATAATATCTGTTCATGGATATATTTATTTATCTATTCAACAAACACCTAATGTATATCTACTATGGGCGACATGCTGACAAGATGAATAAGACAGTCTTCCTGCAAGACTTGCACAATCTAATTATTAGACAAACAACTGAATGACTTTCTTCAAACAACAAATATTTATCACATGCCAACTATGAGCCCAGGACAGTCTTCCTTCAAGACTTGCACAATCTAATTATTAGACAAACAACTGAATGACTTTCTTTGAACAACAAATATTTATCACATGCCTACTATGAGCTCAGCACAGTCTTAAAAGCAGCCATGCTCAAAAATCACCCCTTCTGCTACCATTAGAACGTGTATTCCAGGGAAAGAACCAGAAATAAATAAAATAAATGAGTAAACTACACAGTATATTAAAAGATATTAAATGCTGTGGAGGAAATAAAGCTGGGGAGGGTGATGGGGATGATGGGAGGGTCAAAATTGAGTCAATTTTAGACAGGATAGTGCAATAGAGCCAGAGATGTACTACTCAGCCCTACCTTCATGGAAGGAGGGCTGTCAGCAGACTAGGTTGAAGATTTCGTCTCCTTCAGAGCCCACCTGAGCTGCAAAAGTCACAGTGGCTGGGCCATGCCCTTCATGAGGGGACAGCCTGAATTCAATAACTGAATGAAGAGTTCCTGTCTTGGCTCAGCTGTAACAAACCCAACTAAGATCCATGAGGATGCGTGTTCAATCCCTGGCCTCCCTCAGTAGGTTAAGGATCCAGTGGGTTAAGGATCCGGCATTGCTGTGACCTGTGGTGTAGGTCACAGGCAGTTGCTGTGGCTATGGCATGGGCTGGCAGCTGCAGCTCCAATTGGACCCCTAGCCTGGGAACTTCATATGCCATGGGTGCAGCCCTTAAAAACAAACAGACAAACAAACAAACAAACAAAAACCTGAATGAGACAGGGATATAAAGGCCAGGCCATTTCACCCTGACACAGGGCACTTGCTGGGCACTACTTGCTCCAGAGCTCTCTCCTGCTGGGTCAAGGCTTTGTCAGGCAGTGGAATTCTCCAGCCTAATCCTGTTATACACTCCTCCTTTCACAGCTGTTAATTCCTAATGAGTATAGTGCATGCCAACTTCTGTCTCCTAAGAACACAACTTGAGACAGGTGGTCAGAAATGGCCTCACCAAGAAGGTGACATTTGAACCACGAAGAAGAAAGCAGTGTGGAAACACGGGAGAAGTGCCTCCAGGAAAAGGGAACAGCAGGTGCTAAAGCCCTGAGGTGAGGGCATGCCTAGGGTTGGCTAGGAATGGAGGGCAGCCAGGGCAGCTGGAGGAGCGTGAGTGAGGAGGACAGACAGAGGTGAGGACAGTGGGGTCACCAGGCAGCCTGAGCCCTGAGGCCACTGTAAGGACTTTGGTTTTTACCTTATGTGAGAAGGGAGCCACTGGAGGGGTTTGAGCAGAAGACTGGCTTAATCTTTTTTTTTTAAGGCAGCACCTGTGGCATATGGAATTTCCCAGGCCAGGGGTCGAATTGTGGCTGCATCTGCACCTATGCCACAGCCACAGCAACGTGGGATCCTTAATGCATTGAGCAAGGCCAGGCATCAAACCCACGTCCTCATGGATACTTGTTGGGTTGGTAACTTGTTGAGCCACAACGCAAACTCCCAGAAGACTGGCTTAATCTGTCTTCAATTTTAAAAGGATATCAGTCAAGAAGCTAATGAAATAAGGCCTTTGGCAGTGTATCCTGAGTTGCCCAAGAAGCAGAGAAGATGAATCATCACCCAGCATAGCTCAGTGTATATAACAAGGTCCAGATAACTCTCACCTTCAAGACTGTGGTAGACACAACATTGTAAATCAAAGAAACTTTAATTTAAAAAGTTAAAAGTAAATACAAAATAAATACGCAAACCAAAAAAAAAGAGACTGCGGTAGACCAAAAGAGATGAGAAATTGGCCCCTTTATTGAAAAAGCTGATGCTTCTGTGTGATTTCTTCCAAAGATGCTTGTAAAATTATATACACAGCTGTAACATACCTTGCAGGCAACGTACATGAGAAAATTAAAAGTTGAGTTCACTTTCATGTCACATTTTGTAAAATCAGTGTTTAGATACAAAATGACTCTTTAAAAAAGATCAAAAGCAAGAGTTCCTGTTGTGGCACAGGGGAAACAAATCTGACTAGTATCCATGAGGGTGTGGATTTGATCCCTGGCCTTGCTTGGTGGGTCAGGGATCCAGCATTGCCATGAGATGTAGTGTAGGTTGCAGGCTTGGCTTAGATCCCTCATTGCTGTGGCTGTGGTGTAGGC
Source organism: Phacochoerus africanus (assembly GCF_016906955.1). NCBI lineage: Eukaryota > Metazoa > Chordata > Mammalia > Artiodactyla > Suidae > Phacochoerus > Phacochoerus africanus. The sequence goes on from NC_062546.1 coordinate 191,263,876, forward strand.
TGACAGCGGCTACAGTTCTGATTTGACCCCCGGCCTAGGAACTTCCATATGCCTCGGGTGTGGTCCTGAAAAGCAAACAAACAAACAAACAAAAACAGATCGAAAGCATTTAGACAGCAATTAAATACTGTAAATAAATGACAGTATTTAATGATGAGGGACAAAGACTGAGTCCTTGGAAACATCAACATTGAGAGGCATGCAAGAGAGGGAGGAGCCAGAAAGGAGACTGAGAAGGAGCTATTGGGAAAAGGCAGACCACTCCAGATTGGTAGATGGCAGTTTTAATAAGCAAGGGATCTTACACATCCGCCTTGTCTTGGATGACCCTAGGAAGAGCAGATCTCTTCACCTGCCCCCTATACTGTCTAGATGCTCTCAACAAGGCATTTCTCAATGCGGAGTCGCTGAAACAGCTCTTAGTGTGGCAGCAGTGGGTAGCACATACATTCCAAGGATAGCGAAGGGGGCCAGTAGCTTCGGGTTACCTGGGTCCACAGTAGTCCTGCCCTCTTGATACCCTCTTCCAACCCGAGCCACTATAAGCCAGGAAGAAATGGAATCAGTGTGTGCTGTCACGAGGCCAAAGGAGAAAGGTGTTTTCTAAGGCCGAAGGAGGGGGGTCCTTTAGATTAGTCAATCAAATAACTGGAAGTTTCCATAGAACTGCAGGGGCAAATCCTGATGGGAGTGGGTTCAAGTGGTAATAATAAAAGATCTCTTGTGGAGCAAGGGGTTAAGGATCCAGTGTTTTCACTTCAGTGGCTTGACTCGCTGCTCTGATAGGGGTTCGATCCCTGCCAGGGAACTTCCCCACACCGAAGGCATGGCCAAAAAAAAAAAAAAATCATTAACACTGTTCCTCAGAACTGATGGACTCTAGGTCCACAGAGAATTGATTTCTGAGCTGCCCTGCCCAGTCAGAAGGCAGAGTCTATTAATACTAATACTGTTCTGCTGTTGACAGCTACAAGCCACATAACCCTAACAATGAACGAATGTGGCCTTTAGAGTCAGAGAACTTCATTGTTTACCAGCAGACAGATCTTTGACAAGCTAGTTAGCGTTTTTACCAATTTTGCATCTCCAAAGTCCGAAACATAATTCCTTTTATTGGTGATGTATAGAAAGCAGAGATTATATATGTAGCTATTATTGCTAACTCAGTTTCTTATTTCTTTTTTGTCTTTTTGTCTTTTGAGGGCCGCACCCTCGGTACATGAAGGTTCCCAGGTTAGGGGTGTACAGCCTACAGGGCCAGAGCCACAGCAACACCAGATCCGAGCCGCATCTGCAACCTATGCCACAGCTCATGGCAACACCAGATCCTTAACCCACTGGGCGAGGCCAGGGATCGAATCTGCAACCTCATGGTTCCTAGTCAGATTCATTTCCGCTACGCCTTGACGGTAACTCCTTTAACTAAGGTTCTTTACCTTGGACCTGGTCATCTTTTTTTTTTTTTTTTTTTTTCTTTTTAGGGCTGTACCCGAGGCATATGGAGGTTCCCAGGCTAGGGGTCGAATTGGAGCTACAGTTGCCGGCATACAACCACAGTCACAGCAAACGCCAGATTGCCAGATCCAAGACAAGTCTTTGACCTACACCACAACTCACTGCAACACTGGATCTTTAACTCACTGAACTAGGCCAGGGATCAAACCCGCAGCTGCATTGTTCCTAGTCGGATTCGTTTCCACTCTGCCACAATGGGAACTCTGACCTGGTCATCCTTAAATGTCTGTCCTGCCATCACCTTCTATTACTATCAGTACCTATATCTTATGCTAAACTTCCTTGACAGGATACTTTATGATTTTATTACAATAGTAATAAATAAATATGTATTTCTTTTAACAAAAAGTTTTTACCTTTTCATCAACTAAAGTATGTGTGCTGGAGTTCCCATCATGCCTCAGTGGAAACGAATCTGACCTGTATCCATGAGGACACAGCTTCAATCCCTGGCTCGCTCAGTGGGTTAAGGATCTGGCATTGCTGTGAGCTGCAGTGTAGGTCGCAGACTCGCAGACTCGGCTTGGGAGCCCCCACAGCTATAGCTCCGATTTAACTCCTAGTCTGGGAACTTCCACATGCCAAGGGTGCGGCCCTAAAAAGACAAAAAAAAAAAAAAAGGAACAGTAAACCATTAAGCAAATACACTTTATTTATTTATTTTTGTCTTTTTAGGGTTGCACCCAAGGCATGTGGTGGTTCCCAGGCTAGGAGTCAAATCAGACCTGTATCTGCCAACCTACGCACAGTCATAGCAATGCCAGATCCAAGCAGCATCTTCAACGTACACCACAGCTCACTGCAATGCTGGATCCTTAACCCTCTGAACAAAAACAGGGATCAAACTAGCATCCTTATGGATCCTAGTTGGGTTCATTACCACTGAGCCACTGTGGGAACTCCATGGACTAGTGTTCTAATTTGTCCTTGACTTTTCCGCTCTTCACGCTCTTGATACTTTAAGTGTAATAACCATGCTAGTCCTTTGCCTGTTTGCTCTTAGATCCACTAGCCCTCTGCCCTGCCACACTCACTCTTTATTGCAGGAAGCTGACTTCTGCAAACTACATTTCCCAGACTCCTTTGCCAACTTGCTACCCCAAAAGCTTGCATGTACTCCTGAGCCAATGGTGGGAGATTAACAAGCAGGAAGAAAGCAGAAAACAGGCTATGTATTTCTCCCTCGATCTCTCTGCTTAGGAGTTGAGTCTCTTCTGTGGTTTCCGTTCCCAGGGATGTAACTTCTCTCTTCTGTCTCAGCTGTCTGCAGGGCAGTCTCTGCGGGGGTTCCAGCCCCATGCTGTGCTCTGGTACCACCTCTTCCTTGTGTCCTGAGGTTGTTAACTCTCCTTTACCCCATGGTCCCTCTTTGGCCTTTTGTTTTTTCTGACACCTTTGTAACTAGTTCTTTGTATTACATTCCCTCCGCTGAACCATCAGGTGTGAGTTCTGTTTTCTTGATTGGACCCTGACTAATACAATTGCTGCAATGCTGATGCTTAATGAACAGCATCATGAGGAGCAGATAGCAGAACTCAACAGAAATATAACATTTTATAAGCAAATTATAAGGAAATATTTAGCTAATTAAGTATTACAAATAAATATCAACAATATGACCAATGTAAGTGATATCACACAAAGAATAACTTATTCATGTGAAGTATCCAGATTCTTTAATATGCAATTTTAATGACCATAATCTAGTTAACTCTAATCAAAAGGAAATACTTTAAGAAATTATCAGCATCTTTCAACAGATGTTATAGGTAACTAATCAGCATTTATCTGTTCAAAACATACCAAATCTGAGGAGTAGACTAAAAAATAGAGTCTACAGTGATTTCTTGTTTTGGGACAAGTTCTATCTCCTTGGGCTTTGCCAAAAAACACTGGAGACATGGTTACATCCCAGAGAGATTTGATGATCCTGTCTAGCAGTTTTTCTCGGGATTCTTTTAAACAGTTCTCTGAGTTTTACCCAAGCTGACAGTGTGGTAAGCTTAATAACCTGATTACAAAAAGTTCAAGCCACTTCTACAATACTTGATTTATTTTTTTTAAAGGGGGGTTTTGAAGTTTAAGGAGTCTAACTATAAAGGTTGTATATCTTTCTCTTTCTTTCTTTCTTTCTTTCCTTCTTTCTTCTTCTTCTTCTTCTTCTTTTTTTTTTTTTTTTAGGGCCACACCTGCGGCATATGGAGATTCCCAGACTAGGGGTCCAATTTGAGCTACAGCTGCTAGCCTACCCACAGCTATAGCCATGCCATATCCAAGCTGCATCTGTGACCTACACCACTGCTCATGGCAATGCTGGATCCTTGACTCACTGAGTGAGACTGGGGATCGAACGTGCATCCTCCTGGATCCTAGTTGGGTTCGTTAATTGCTGAGCCACCATGGGAACTCCCAGAGGTCATATATCTTTAAAGGGTTATTTTTTAATATCATTATTCAAAATATTCCCCTTCTTATTATAGGTCTCCTCTCCCACTCAAAGTTCTTTCCCCTCCTTAAAGTTTTCTGGGGCTGAGTCTTAGAGCCAAGTAATCCTTTTAGTATGTGTTTATTGAATAAATGAACAAATGCATGCATGAATAAAAATACTGGTTAATTCCTGAGCTCAGTGAGTTAAAACATTAGTAGAAGAAATTTCTTGAGACTCTGCATTTTTGGTCTAAAGATGATATTCCCATTGTTGTATTGTTGAGAAACTTTCAATACAGAGACACTTCATTTACAATTGTGCTCCAACTAGCTTATTGAATTATTTATCTCAATAAATATTGCAGATATAACAGTTCCTTGTGCTTTCTTCCATTCATTTGATTGATATCGAATGAATTTTCAATATTTCACATGCAGTATTATACAAAGGCCAATCACAGTCCCATCTCTCCTCTTCTTAGAGCACTTGCTTCACCCAGAAATTTCATCAGCTTGTTTGTGATATGAACCAAATTCCCCTTTTCCTCTCTCCCTTCCCACAGGGAACCCTTTTCCAAGCTGGAATGAACTATTCAGATTCTTCCCCTTGAACAATTAAGCTAAGAGATCTAAACAGAGTTGAATGACCTGTCAAGGAAAAACCACAGTTGGACAGTAGTTAACAACACATTTTATTCAGGAACTATTGCAATGGGGGAAAGAGACCCCAGCATAGAACTGGGCTCAATCCTTCATAAAGCATGGGCAAGCAGGGATCTATAGTCAAGAAGGAGGCTGGGTGGGGGGTGTCAGTGGGTGGAAAAGTACCAAGAGGAAGCATCAGGGGTAATAGGGCATTCTTGCAAGAATAGTTGACAGAATTCTTGCTGAAGGCAGGCTGGGGTGATCAGACATCACTGGGGGATAGTGAGTGGTAATGAATTTGATTAGATATTGGGGCTGGGGGATTCTCTCTAAACTGACCTAACAAGATTCTTGCTGACACTGGGTGATGCAGACGTGACAAAGACAGACAGACTGAAGCCTAAGGTCAAAGCCTCCTTGAGAAGAGGGCTTGGAGGAGCCTGACAGAAGTTTGATCAGCTGCTAACATTGGAAATTCTTCCTCTTTTTTTTTTGCCTTTTTTTAGGGCCACACCCTTGGCATATGGAAGTTCCCAGGCTAGGGGTCAAATCCGAGCTGTGGCTGCCAGCCTACACCACAGTCACAGCAATCCTGGATCTGAGCTGCATCTGCAACCTATGCTATAGCTCATGGCAATGCCAGATCCTTGACCCACTGAGCTAGACCAGGGATTGAACCTGTGTCCTCATGGATACTAGTCTGGTTCATTTCCACTGAGCCACAATGGGAACTCCCAACATTGAAAATCCTTGACCTAAGTAGTAACATGCTTGGGTCTGTGTCTCATCTGGGATATGAATGTAGGTGAGATGTGTCCAAGAAAGAGAGTATAAGACACATTACTTTGGAAGCTAATTACAACAACCTGGGAGGGAGGTAGGCTAGCCATCAGGTAGCTGCTTTGGAAATAAACTGAGAAAGAACTTGACAACTGGACAAAAGATTGGAAATAGGAACCACTGAAAACATAAGAACCCAATCTGGGTGTCTATATCGGGGCAAAGAAAACACAGAAGAGTGTCCTTTTGAATGTCTAGATGTTCAGTAGGCAACTCAAAACTAGGAATTCAGACAAGTCTTTCTTTGTGCATTAACGTTAGGTATTTTTTAAAAATCATAGTATTAGGTTAGTAGGAAAGCAACATAATCATATTGCTATAGAATGAAAGAAAAAAGACCTATAAGTCCACTGTTATTTATTTATTTATTTAATTTATTTATTTATTGGTCTTTTGTCTTTTTAGGGCTACACCCATAGATATGGAGGTTTCCAGGCAAGGGGTCTAATTGGAATTACAGCCGCCAGCCTACACCACAGCCACAGCAATGCTGGATCCAAGCCTCATCTGTGACCTAAACCACAGCTCACAGCAAGCTGGATCCTTAACCCACTGGGCGAGGCCAGGAATCAAACCCAGAACCTCATGGTTCCTAGTCTGATTCGTTTCCGCTGTGCCATGATGGGAACTCCTATTTTTTTTTTTTTAATCCAATGATTCCCCCCCCCCCCCCATTATAGCTGGTTTACAGTGTTCTGTCAATTTTCTACTGTACAGCGAGGTGACCCAGTCACACATACACATTCCTTTTTCTCACATTATCATGCTCTATCATAAGTGACTAGATATAGTTCTCAGGGCTATACAGCAGGATCTCATTGCTTATCCATTCCATAGGCAATAGTTTGCATCTATTAACCCCAAATTTCCAGTCCATCCCACTTCCTTTCTTTGATTAATAAAAACTGGTACTGTTAGATTTTTTTAAGTAACAATTTTAATTTGGGTAAGTCAGTATCTCTTATTCTAGGTCTCTTGAAAGAAAGGCTTTTGGAGATATGCCAGGTAAATATTTGCACATAAACAGTGTTTTTAGCTTGATGGTCTGGAACTCTAAATAATATGTTGCTAAGAAGTGTTTCCTCCCTTTTGAGAATGTGTTTTCTTTAAACGTGTTCTTCTGTTTTACATTAATGAAAGGAAGGAACGAGAGCAACCAACAAAACGAAGCAACTTCGAGAAATTTCTGGATCCAAACGGACCTCAAACCAAGTTCACCAGAGAGTAATAACCAGGTGACCAAACAAACAAAAAAACCCCACAGAGTGTGCACTCGCAGTAAAACAGCCCCGGCTGTCTGGCTGCCCCGCTCTGGCTCCGCTCCACCTTCGCTTTCCACCACCAGTTCCGGGGGGGACGGTGTTACCGGGGACACTGATCCGGCTCTTTTCCTTCCGCCCTCCATTGCTTTCTCCCCTGCAATGGCATCCGGGCTGGTGAGGCTGCTGCAGTGGGGACCTCGCCGCCTCCTGGCACCGGCCGCCCCGATTCTCGCCCCGCCAGTTCGGGGAGCAAAGAAGGGGTTCCGCGCCGCCTACCGCTTCCAGAAGGAGTTGGAGCGGTGGCGCCTCCTCAGGTGCCCTCCGCCGCCCGTGCGCCGGTAGGAGTCGTCTAGGGAAAGGGTCAGGGTGGCTGTCGAGGACCCGGCGAGGTCTCCTCTGCGGCCTCGGCCGGGCGGCGGGACGGGTTGCTCGTCGTTAGTGCGCTCCTGGCTGGCGACGAGGAGTTTGTGCGGTGGAGGCACCCGCGGGACGTGCATGTGTGGCCCGAGGCAAGGGAATGGATTTCTGCCGAGGGGTTCCGACACTTCGGAGCTCCCACTTAGAATCCTATTAAGTGAGAGTTACGAGAAATAAGGCCGGCTGGAGGATCACCTTCATCTGGGCTTGGGTGCTGTGGCCCCTGTTTTGTCTTGCCTGAGACTTCTTCGGGATTTGGGGCAAGGAAAAAGATTAAGTGTACAGTCACAAGTCCACTGTCCAGAGTAAAAGGAAAACGGTTTGACGTCTGGTTTTTGCCGTGATTAATCTTGTTCCAGTAGTAGAAGTTCTCGTAGAAAGAGATGCAGATCTTTATAGCTACCCCCCCGCCCCCCAAAAAGATCCTATTAGACATGAGGTTTTGCATCTTTTTCTCTTTAATAATGTATCTCTGACACGTAGTTGTGGTCGTATAGGTAAATGAACCTCACTCTTTTATGGCTCCATTTATGGGTGTTCGAATTCCATGTTACTGCTGTCACCACTGATGTAACAGTGAATAGCTTTGAAGTTATTACTCCTTTGGAAATTTAGTATGAAATTTTGATAGGTACTTTAATATTGCCCTCCCCCCTAAAAAAAGTTGATCCGGTTTACATACCTAATTTAGGAATGTATGTGATCATAGTTCTGTACTCTTTAAAAGTTCTTTCCAAAAACAAAATACTAAGTTCTTTTCCTAAAAAGAATAACAAAATAGTGTTTCTTAGTTCGCATTCCTTTGATTATTGTTGAGATTAGGCTTTTGGAGTTGGAAGAAAATTTACAGATTATATACATTTTGATTTATAATCCAGATCTTTATAGTTTGTTGCCCTTTTTTACTTAAAAGAGTTTTCTTGAAAAAAAGACCTTTTAGTCACTCTTGAGAATGATTATGAACTTTTTTTTAAATTTTTTTTTGTCTTTTTTTTTTTTTCTATTTCTTGGGCCGCTCCCACGGCATATGGAGGTTCCCCGGCTAGGGGTCGAATCGGAGCTGTAGCCACCGGCCTATGCCAGAGCCACAGCAACGCGGGATCCGAGCCGCATCTGCAACCTACACCACAGCTCACGGCAGCTCCGGATCCTTAACCCACGGAGCAAGGGCAGGGACCGAACCTGCAACCTCATGGTTCCTAGTCGGATTCGTTAACCACTGCGCCACGACGGGAACTCCTGATTATGAACTTTTAACCTACTTATAATATTGATACTAGTTTATTTAATTGCTCATTTAAATGGATACTATCAAAACTTAAATCAGTAAAATACTGGGTAAATAAAATGTGCTTACTGTTATGGCTTGAACCTTTGAAATTATACTTTGTATTTCATGTCTAAGTATAAAGTAGGTCTGTGGTTAGAGCAGAAATAAAGAACCCAAAAGTTAGGATAATGTTTTAGTCTTTGATACTGAAAAACCGTTTCGATGTGGCGGTTGATTTAGGGAAAATTAATCCGGCAAAGAACCACAAATAATCTTCGGACTTGAGTTTTAATTTTCAGAAAATCAGAGTCTGGAATTAAAATGAAAGTCAGTCTTTTAAAATTTCCTTTATATAATGAATAAAATTGCATCCCAGTGAAAAATGTTTGCATCATAATAGCATCTTGTTCTCTTTACCTACTTTTTCTGTCTTCTGTTTTACATTTTCAGTTCAGAGAAGCCCAACTGGGATTACCATGCTGAAATACAAGCCTTTGGCCATCGGTTACAGGAAACCTTTTCCCTAGATCTTCTCAAAACTGCATTTGTTAATAGCTGCTATATTAAAAGTGAGGAGGCCAAACGCCATAAACTTGGAATAGACAAAGAAGCTGCTCTTCTGAACCTTAAAGATAATCAAGAACTATCTGAACAAGGGATATCTTTTTCACAAACTTGCCTCACACAATTTTTTGAGGACGCCTTCCCAGACTTGCCCGCTGAAGGCGTTACAAGTCTAGTTGACTTTCTCACCAGTGAGGAAGTTGTGTGTCATGTGGCTAGAAACCTGGCTGTGGAGCAGTTAGCGCTGAGTGCAGAGTTTCCCGTTCCCCCGCCTGTGTTACGGCAGACTTTCTTTGCAGTGATTGGAGCCCTCTTACAGAGCAGTGGACCAGAGAGGACTGCACTTTTCATCAGGGTAAGTGATTGGTGCTGGGACCTGCTAATTGCAGGTGCTGGGATGTGCTTGAGGTGGACAGAAAGAAAAGTTGTCTTTTATCCTGAATTTCTTGGCAGGTTACCTGTGAAATGTTCTCCCTACCCAAACTGAGAAAGACCTAAAGCTTTTTTATTATGGTAGTGTCTTAATTTTTCCAGTTGTCTCTTACTGAGGACAGAATCAGAGGTGAATATTGAATTTTGGGTTGTGAGTTATAAGGACTGCAAGCCATGTCTTTAGTTTTATATCCATGAGTACAAGGGTAGTGCCTACATGTAGATGCTCAGTAGAAGTCTGATGAATGAGTGAAGGACACTATTGGAGGGCCTAGTGTGGTTAGGGAGCACCATGCTTAAATACTGGCTCTTGTTCTGCTCTTTTAAGTGATAAAATCTTGGATTTCTGATGCCTGTGACATATACCTAGCTTGTTGTTAGCCAGTAGTTTAGCTAATTAAAATATTTAAATAATTAGTATGGCTTAATTCCGCTGTTGTTTTAGAATTTGTTAGCTGGAAGATGTTTTATCCTTTGCTTTTGGATGAAAACATGAGTTTTTGAATTCTTATGTAATGGATAGTCAGGCAGTCACTTCAGGTCACAAAAACAGTCTTTTTTTTTTTTTGGTTTTTGTGGGCCACACCCATGGCATATGGAGGTTCTCAGGCTAGGGGTCCAGTTGGAGCTACAGCTGCCACCCTACACCACAGCAACTCGGGATCCAAGCCACATCTGCAGCCTACACCACAGCTCATGGCAAAGCTGGATCCTTAACCTGTTGAGCGAGGCCAGAACTGGAAACCTGCAACCTCATGGTTCCTAGTCTGATTTGTTTCTGCTGCTCCACAACGGGAAATCTACAAAAACAGTCTTGATTCAGACCTTGGAACTCAGGTGTTTTGAACCAACATCCCTTACTATCGAAATCTATTTATTTAGTTTTGAGACTGAGTTTGATCATTTTGATTAGGAATACCTGTCTTAACCAGCATTTGGACATCATTCCTAGATAAGTCCTGTCTTCCTCCTTCCCCAGCCAGGGCTTATCATAGGTGAACTACCCATCTGCCTTTGGGGAGCAGGTATGTTAACTGACCCCTCTGGGGTAGGAGCTCAGGGAAACAGAAGGGGAAAGGAAAGCAGAAGATATTGACTTGATGGCTATAAGTTGGTATAGTGCTTTCTGAGCCTGGTCAGTATTTAAAACAGACTCTCGTGAGCATTTTGTTCCCTGCTGGAACTTTCTAACCATGTTCCTTGACGAGGGTGTTGGCTCTAAACTTCTGCTTTCTTGGATAGGATTCCTTTCAAAATCGCATCCTTTCTGTGAGTTCCACATCAGGTCTTAAGGGTTTTTATACCTTTGACATCAGGTGCAGACTTCTGTCCTACTGCTGCAGGCAGCTCCTGTCAGCCTGTGGCCTTTAAGCAAGGACTGTGTCTTGGCTGCCAGTTAACTGAGCGTCCTTTGCCTCAGATTCAGAGGCTAATGGACCCTTTGAAGCTCTCTAGGCTGAGGTGAGAAGGAAGGCCTTCCCTGTCCCCTCATCCCCCTGCAGTTAAATAGCAGTTTCTAAAGAAATTCTGACAAAATCCCCTCTTGGTTCTCTTCATCACAGTAACTAAGAACAGTCTAAATAATTTTGGGGCACTTTTTTTTTGCTTTTGCTTTTTTAGGTCCCCACTCGAGGCATATGGAGGTTCCCAGGCTTTGTCTGCATCCCATACCACTTCTCATGGCAACACTGGATCTCTGGCCCACTGAGTGAGGCCAGGGATTGAACCCACATCCTCATGGATGCTAGTCAGTTTTGTTTCCCCTGAGCCATGACGGGAAGCTCTGGTCACCTTTTTGCATTTTTCACAGGTAGTCATGAGACTGTTTTAGTGCTTCTGTTGACAGTTCCCTTTGTAAATCCCAGTAGAGATAGATAAGTCAAATGTCTTTTTTTTTTTTTTTTGGCTGGACCCACATCATGGGGAAGTTCCCCAGTGAAGGATCGACCTCGAGCTACAGCTGTAACCAGAGTCACAGCAGTGACAATACTGGATCCTTAACCTGCTGAGCCACAAGGGAACTCCATAAGTTATCTATTTCTAAGTTAAGAGCTTTGGTATCTCCCAGAGAAGAACTGACAGGTTGGAATTTTCTTATTTCATTCATTTGTCCACCTAATATTTATTGTCTGCTGTGTGGCAGGCACTGTGCTGAGCACTGGAGCTTAATAGGATGTGATCCTTGTCTTCAGGGTCCTACTCGCAGCTCATTAGGCAAATAGAGTGGAATGTGGCAGGTGCTCTCCGGGGTTATAAAGGTGTGGAGGCCACACTTAACTCTAGCAGGTTAGGGAAGTTTTACAGAAGTGACACTTGCCCCAGGAAGGTCATTCCAGGAAGAAACCTTGAGGATGAGCTTCTGCTTTGGAAACTGCAAATAATTTTGTGGTCAGATCATTTTGAATCTAGGGAAGTGATGGGAGGTGGGTCTGGACCTGTAAGTGCCAATATGGGGAAGATCTTTTGAACCTGTGCAGCAGTATTAGCATCACTGAGAAATCAGGCTCTCAGTCACCACCTCCCACTGATGATGAGAAGCCCTGAGAGTGGGACTAGGGATCTGGTTTAACTAGGTCTCCACTTCATATTTAAATACGCCCAAATTTGAGCAGTGCTATTCTTAGCCATGCTAGGGAGTCTGTATATGATGGTCTGGTAAAGGCTAACGTAGTGATGGCTGGAGGGGCTCTAAGTGGGAGATCTCCATGATGAGCTGCGCATTCATTTATTTACTTCCTTATTGAAGGATAGGTGAGTTATGGTGTTATATTAGTTTCAGGTGGACACTATGGTGATTCAGTGTTTTTATAGACTATATTCCATTTAAAGCTACTATAAAATATTGGCTACATTCTCTGTGCTGTATAGCATATCCTTATAGCTTATTTATTTTACACATAGTAGTTATAGTAATGCCTCTTAATCCCATTAAATTTTTAATTTTTGTTAAAAGTGTACTTTTTTGTGTGTGTGTCTTTTCTACGGCTGAACCCAATGCATATGGAGGTTCCCAGGCTAGGGGTGTAATTGGAGCTGTAGCCACCAGCCTACACCAGAGCCACAGCAGCGTGGAATCCAAGCTGTGTCTGATCTACACCACAGCTCACGGCAATGCCGGATCCTTAACCCACTGAGCAAGGCCAGGGATCGAACCCGCAGCCTTATGGTTCCTAGTCGGATTCGTTAACGACTGAGCCACGACGGGAACTCCCCTGCTTGGATTCTTAACCACTGAGCCACGATGGGAACTCCTACAAGTATACTTTAAATTATGATCCTTATTTTCCTTTTACTAATTTAAATGTATAAATTGTATTTTTATATGCAGGACTTCTTAATTACTCAAATGACTGGAAAAGAACTCTTTGAGATGTGGACGATAACAAATCCTATGGGGTTACTGGTAGAAGAACTGAAGAAAAGGAAGATTTCAGCTCCCGAATCTAGACTTACTAGGCAGTCTGGAAGCACCACAGCTCTCCCTGTATATTTTGTTGGCTTATACTGGTTAGTAAAATTTTAATCTTCATAATATTGATCAGAAACCTTAAAGACAGATTTCTCATGATTCCTTAATATAACCTCTAATTGCATTAAAAGATTTTTTTTTTTAAATGTTATATTCCCATTATCATCTAGGCACTACTTCCTTTCCTGAAGGTCATCCTTAGAGGAAGGTAGATAGCCTGTGGTTTGCTAATAGAAGCTTTTGTTAACCAGTTACTCACTGTAGAATTTCATAGAGTATCTGCTAATCTAAATATTTTTGTAAAAAATCTTTGACTAGTAAGTATTGCAGATTTAACCCTCATCCACACTTGTAACACCTTCGATTGAGCCTAGAAGTGGAAAAGAAAGGGTTTATTGTCCATCAAAATGTGTAAGCACTTTGACAGAACCTAAAATGCGCACATGGATTTTTTAGGTTTCTTAGTAACAGTTGACTTGCCTCAAACTGATTTCAGGTGGATTGAAGTGTTAATGGTAAACTGAACGTCTAAGATAACTAGAATAAAAATTTAGGTAAACATTTTTTCTTTTTTGTCTTTTTAGGGCTGCACTTGCATCATATGGAAGTTCCCAAGCTAGGGGTTGAATGGGAGCTGCAGCTTCC